>NC_052506.1:88011291-88611291 GCF_014356525.2 Nilaparvata lugens | reverse complement strand
ACTTGTGGCAGTTGATAGAGCTTATCGATGACTATTCTAGGTATAACTTTAATCGAAATCGTTGGAGCCGTTTTCGAGAAAATCGCGAAAAACCCTGTTTTTGACAACATTTTCGCCATTTTAGCCGCCATCTTGAATCGCATTTGATCGAAATTGTTCGTGTCGGATCCTTATAGTGTAAGGACCTTAAGTTCCAAATTTCAAATCATTCCGTTAATTGGGAGATGAGATATCGTGTACACAGACGCACATACACTCATACACACACACACACATACAGACCAATACCCAAAAACCACTTTTTTGGTCTCAGGGGACCTTGAAACGTATAGAAATATAGAAATTGGTGTACCTTAATTTTTTCGGAAAGCAATACTTTTCTTACCTATGGTAATAGGGCAAGGAAAGTAAAAATGAGTAGGCCTTATGAAGTAGTATTCTGCTCTCTCCCACTGTTGTCATATCAAGTGGAGAGACTTGACATTTCATCTTGGGAAAAATCATCTAATTAATTCATTTAAATAGTTACAAATATGGGGAGAGAACTTCAGGCTTGACATAAAACTGAAGGTTTATTACAATATTGTATTTTCAGTGAGAAGGATTACAAACAGTGTCTATACTGGTTCGTGTATCTATTGAAATCTGACTTATCATTTTCAAAATTCTCATTGGCGAAGAATTATTCTTCCATCAGATTTTCAGAGAATTCTCATTGGAAGAATATCAGTCCTATTTTTTCTCAAATAAATGAGACATTCATCATTGGCAATGAATGACAACAGACAACAACAATAAAGTTGTACTCACCAGCGCACTCACCAGCCATTAATTGACCATTTCCTGTTTCAATTTCAGCGTATCATATCGTACTCGTTTCAGCTCAATGACAAATCAGAGGGGATCCCTTTGTAACAACTTACAACCGCCTAGACAAACTATCATTTAAAATAAAAAGTAGTACTTAGTATTCAATATGTTAGTATTTCTAATAGTAGAAAACATAAAAACCTCTGGAGTTTTGTAGATGTAAAAACTGTATCCAAAGTTGGGTTCAGCTTTTTCCCCATGAAGGACGGTGGAATGCATGTATGAACTGATATGAGCCTAGCAAGCTAAACCCACCGTGTGTTGGGTTCAGTTACGGAAAAGAAATTAATCTCGTTTCACTTTGTAAGTGAATAAGAATTCTATTTATCTTCCTTTCTAATTATTCACTATGATCATCAAGATTAGTTCAATAAACTGCACGCTTATTTTACAAGCATATTTTTGCTGAGAATGATACTTTACTTAACGAGTGTAAATTAAATTCTTCTTGAATGTGGGCGATGAGATTGATGATGTACAATATTAATACAGTATTGAGAATTAAAGTTTCAACTCATTATCGGGATATGTATTGTGAAAAATATGTCTCATGCCTGTCTGGACTTTCCTTCTGGATGTAGAAAGTAGAATATAAGGACGAGACCACATTAGACGTTTTTTCTCAGACTAGTCGGCAGGGCAGGGCTCTCCGATTGGCTGATTATCTACTGATTTCTGAACGTTAATCCAATCATTATAAGATTGATGAGATCCAATTCATCAGCAGATAATCAGCCAATTGGAGAACTTTTTGCCCTGCCGACTAGTCTGAGAAAAAACGCCTAATATGGTTTCGCCTTTGGAATGTAGATTCTGTATATTCATCAATACACCAATAGAACAATAATTATTATTATAGGCAAACTATACTATTTTAACTAATCTTCTTCTTCTTCTTCTTCTTCTTCTTCTTCTTCTTCTTCTTCTTCTTCTCATTAATAAAGAAAGGAATCGGATTAACCTATACTTGTACGGTATAGGAGATACATGAATGACTTATGAACTAATGATCTGATCAACTTGAAATTCTATATAAAGATTCTGAATTAACCAATAATGGATGTAGGCTTATTTTCATTGCTACTGATCAATTGATTCTAATTTAATAATTGAAACAAATTTATTCAATTTGTGATTCAAATTTCACTCAACTATAGAAGCCCAACCCAACAGAGCTTTCTCCGTTCTTAGTTATTCCGTGGTTTAATAGGTAGCACGCGCATGAATGAATGGTTGAAGGTTTCAGACCAATCAAACTCTTATTTTTTCTCTGGAAATTTTCAACTCTGATGAAAATCATCCATGTATTTTTGACAAAATAACAAACATTTATTCTTTGTTCCATGTTTCTTAGACATGAGGAGATGTTACAAGGTTACAATATAGAATGGATTTTATTCCTTCAAGTATATAGATTATACAATCGGAAACGTCACAAAATGTTCAAAGCATACAAAAACAATTAAACACACTGACTTATCATATATGATTGATTCAGCTCATACATAAAATAATGTTACTAGCATATATATAATTCAAATACAGTATATTCTCATACACTCAAATTATTGCCAATCTAATATTAATACATTACGGAACGTATAGTTAAAAATAATTACCAATTATATCCCTATCCATATCGAAAAACTCCGACAGTGAGTAAAGAGGATTTTCTGTCAAGAGAGTTTTCAATCTACGTTTAAACAAAGAAGCAGACATGGTTCTCACTGAAGCAGGAAACTTATTGAAGATTCTCAAAGAAATTAGAGCTTCGAATTCATCTGCACTCTCCTCAGCCTAGTATAAGGAATAGAATAGAATAGAATAGACTTTATTCAATTGATAGGAACATCAATTTGCTGCCTATTTCTTGTATTATAGTAAAAAAAGTAAATTCGTATGGCTTTTGTTGGTGGGGAGTCCCTTGCGGGAAGGTCCCACCGCCTGAATATACTATTTAAGCCGTCAATGGGCCTTACGACTGTCATACTTCAGCCGGGACCGACAGTTTAATGTGCCTATCCGATAACACGGGAGTGATCTGGTTAAAAACTTTTGGTGTTGAGAGGGTTTGAACCCGGGATCTCTTTGCTGCTACGCAAGCACTCTATCCACTAGACCACGGATCACTCCGTATTATTGTTATTATAGTGATGACATAAGGTTATGTTTCCTGGCATTTTAGAACACAAAATTTCCCCCATTGCAAAGCTCGGGTTACTTTCTAGTAGTGTGTAAAGTCTGCTAATCGGAATGCAACTGCACTTTATAATCTTTGTGAGGTCTTATGAGTCAAACTAAAGGAACCACCCATTGAATATATGAATTGGCGAGAGTGTGAGACAAGGTCTGGCGAGAAATTTATTGCTGAATTTGTTGTCGGCTGTTTCCTAGTGAGTGTATGTGACTGTATGCTAAGTAGCTGGCAAATGGGCAAGGATGCTGGGAAGGCTTTGACGGTGGGTACTCACTGCTTAGCAGTTTGCACGCAGGAAGAGGAAACTGAGCGGAGGCCTTGGCACGGATCTCGCCAGCGCTCGGCCAAATTTGGTAGCAATACGCTCTGCCCTCCTCTACTCTCAACTCTGTGGTCTGTGCCGCCTCTTTACGTTGCACTCGCTCAGTGCTAACGAGACACATCCCTTACATGAAGCGTTGAAAAGTGTAGACTGTTGGAAAGCCTGTATTTATAGACATTTTTCAAATTTTATTCAATATTTCTCCACAGTAACAAGTCACTTTCATTCTATATCGATCGTCTCCTGCTTTAGATTGATTGATTTATACAATAAGTACATCATCAAAATGATAGGGAGGGAAAAAATAAGGTAACCTTGTGCTATTCCTCTCCCAAATTTAGATAAGGTTACACATAGTCCGAAATAGGTTGAGTCTTGTAGTTGTTCACTTCACAAAATTTTTAGTCCTTTATTATTTCCACAAATATTAAAATTTTTAAATTTAGATGCTTCAAAACCAAACATGGAAGAAATATTTTACATTATTATTACTAAAATAGGAAATATTCACATATTAAAGAAATAATTTAGCAGGACCAAAAAAACAAACTAAATATTCTAAAAGCTAAATTCTAGAATCTTTGTCACTTTCTTCTGCTACTCCATTCAATTCACCTCCTCTTTTCCATTGCACTCACTCGGTTCAGCTTGACACATACCTCATTTGATTAATCATTCATCTAGCATCCAAAGAGTTGAAGACCCTCAATTTCACTTTCTTCAATTCTGTCAATATGCTGAGTCAATGGTATATCTAATTTCATGGTAAATAAATATCATTCATAAATGGGATACATTTTTTTGTGGATGATTACCTCATGAGCTTTTAGCTTGTTCGTGGGTGATGGAAAGAAAGTAGGAGGGTGATTTGCTGGAATGATCAAACGTCCATGCCTACTGGCCGGACTATTCGAGCCCAAAACCAGGGTAACACTAGCAGGCTGTAGAATCAAAGTGCTTGAACACTTTTTATTGTTATTAATTCAAATGTCATGTTTTTTGGTAGAACTTTATCTAAATTCATGTTCAAACTCTCCAGTCTATCGATTACAATCATGAGTTCAACCTGGTACTCTACTTTATTGAACTTGTTATTCAATTGAACTCGTTGCCGTTCATTTTAAATTCAGTAAATGAACTATGAGATTAGATAACTAAGTTTAAAATAATTAAAAGTAATTATTAAGATCACAAGAATTACAAATGTAAACACAAATTTGAAATTGTCAACCACTTTTTATTATTATAAATTATTATAATATATACAGAACCAGGTTTCGTGGCTTTACCAGCCACACCTTCAGCTGTTTGTTTAAAACTGTAATATAATAATATTACTATAATTACTATAATATACTATAATTACTTTAATAATAAAAAGTGGTTGACAATTTCAAATTTGTGTTTTCATTATGGAAAAGTACCACAACATCACTCACAACACAACTGTAAGGTTAAATTACTAATGTGTAATTATTACATTCTCAATTACATTCAATAGAGCATTACAGAATTAAATTGGAGTTGAGCTGTTAATTACTGTTATGTTCCTATGTATTGGTGGATCGCTTTTTGCATTCCACTCTGTAAAAACTCTATTGAAACTGAGGTCATCATCAATGGGATGAAAATGAATCTCCATTCTCTTGATTAAATATTAGTTTATTAAAAAGACAAATTTTAAATTCTTAGTATATCTTAAAACAGATTAGCCTAATGAAATTCATTCTCAGTAGGCTACACAGTATAATTCAAGTAGACTGTTCATTCATTGCTCGTAATCACTTCTCCGTTTGAACTGCGTTTCTTTTTTTAATGAATGGTAGTGACTTCTATATAGTTTGGCCCTTGAGAGTAAAATAAGGCAATAGTGTCTCACACACCTATTATAGACTGTTCAATCATCTCCTTATAAAATAATGCTTTTTAATTATTGAGACACTGCATACACTCGGTTGAGAATCTGCGAAAGGGAAATCTGAGCAAGAGTCGAGGCGAGCGATTTTAAAACAAGATGCCTTTTGGAGCATAGCCGGTTTCTCACTGATCACTCCAACTCAGCTTAACTCTTAGCTGCTTAGCTGCTCAGCTGTTCAGGTGTCCCCATTTAGTTGCCCATCTCGTCTTCTCTCATGATCTTGTAAGGCGAAAAACAACAGTCTACCCTTCAATGGCAATATTACGGCACTAATCACATTCACAGACGACCAAATTGTACAAATCTGCTTCAGAAACTTGCTATCAACTCCTACGCTGATCACAAATAGAATAGGAAAGCTTGAAATTTGACGAAACTTTGAAGTTGTAAGCAGGTTGGTCAACTGTAATGAGTTCATTTCATTGATGAGAGATGCAGTTTAGAGAATTGTATAGAAATTGCAGTTAACCAACTGCTGAGATATTTTTACTTTATAATAATTAAATCGAATATTCAATGAAAGCTATATATTTCAAATTTCCACCTGCTATTTAGTTCTTCGGTCAATATTTGCAGTAGCAGAAGTTCTTAGTTCTATTATATAGCTTTCATTCAATTGATTTTTCATGATGAAGGTTCAGTTGCACAATAGCCTGTTAAATTAAAGTCATGATTAAATGCCACGAGAACCAATCAGAGAAGGATTTTTCGAAAAGAAGGCTTCTCTGGTTGGTTCTCGTGACAATTAAACAAGATTAAAATCTAACAGGCTTTTGTGCAACCGGGACGTGGAGTATCAGTCCTTTTCCCAATTTCTCGAAGAATAAGTTGAGAGAGAATGAATTTCAATTCAAAAATGAATTTTAAAAGAACTACCTTTCCCCAACATGAGTGGTGATTTTTGTGCTGATGTACAAAATGAGCTTCAAGTTTGTGCGTGTGTAAAGAGATTGATAATAATATGAAATACCTTTTTAGATTCTTTATAATATTGTACAAATTTGAAAAGACAACTAGGGTAAAAAGGTAAGTTTGTCATTAAACGATCATTTTTGTATTGAATTTCTTGAATTATCCAAAAATTATGAAAACATATTTGCGTTCTGCGATGTAATTAAAATAAGACTCTCCAAGACAAGAGATAGCCATATTTTTCAACAAGCCAAAATTTATAACAATGTTTCTTCACAAATTAGAGAGCTGCCAATCTTTGAATTCAAACAAAATTAAAAAAAAAATAAATTGACAGAGAGTGCCTACTATTCGGTGGATGAGTATCATCAGTGTTCAATATAATGGATGCTCATGATGCAACATGTACCTTTTAATGTTTGGTAAAACTGAATAACTTATTATTATTAATATGAATTGTAGTTTGTTTCTAAGACAAATTGTTATTGTAATATTTTCATATATTATACGATTTCTATTATCTTGATGCTTAATTTCATATCATAATTTCTCTTCTATTTCACAAGTGTTATATTATTGTTATTATTTTTGACGTGCTCATACAATGTAAAGTTGTTCTGGCAATTAAGAATCTTGAATCTTGAATTGGTCAATCTCCTCCAATTTATTCTGTGATAAAAATGATTGGGAGACGAAGAAAAATGAATGCATTGCGTTCATAAGTACTGTAATGAGTAATAACAGTATTCAACAAAAAATATTTTATGCTGTAGACTATGACAGATTCATTGACATAATAATTTGGATGTTCCTAGTTATCAATGAATATAAACTAGGAGTGTTGGGCAATGAATAATGAATAATTTTAATGTTCACTTCAATTAAGTAGTGATAAAACTACTTATCACTTGTTGACTTCAATCACTCCACTAATGTTTAATTTCAAATTACCTTTTTATTCTATCCAATGTTGAGGAAAGTTTTCATCGCAAAGACTCTCAGACCTACTATACTATGATAGTCCATCCATTCACAACACAATCGCTATCAACTTCTTGTAGACAAACTTCTAATTGGCTCCATTTTGAGATTCTCATCACACTTCTTTCACTTTATTTAATACCCTCATATCACACGTATTCCCTCTCTCTTTCAAACCTTTACAAGTACATTCACTCTCTTTCTCTTCAATAACAGTTTACGTCTAGATCATTATACATACGAGCAACATCACTTTCTTTCCTAGCGAAAGTAATGGATCTTACAGCTGAATGATTGTTATTCTCTGATAGTTTCTCAAGATATTCTACTCTATATTATCGAGTTCTTTCTTTGGTAACATATTCATTGAGTTCTATATAAAGAGGAGTAATCTAGTTAGGTGCTATGTTGACTTTAGTGCTCGATAACGATATCACTCACTAAAAAAACATTAATCAAAGTGACAGAACCTACATTGCAGCCATCATTACTCATTTAAAAATATTTTCTAGAATTATCATTATATTACAAGAATATTAGGGTTGGTACCTACCATACTCACTTGGTAATAAACTCAAATAGGTCTACCAATAGTGAGAATGATAAATCAACTATGTCATTCTTCCTTTATAGGGCTACTAGAATTATTGAGATGGCTATATGGGCTACTAGTTATGGCTATAATTAATTGAATCACATTGTGCATAATTGAAAAATGTATAAAAAGGTACTTGACGATTTTTATTTCATTTCATCTTTGTCTTTTGGAAATTACCAAGTTCAAATATTTTCGATTTCACAGGAATATTCTACACTACAAGTATATTTCAGATCTTAAGAACAACTTACTAAAATAAGTTTAATTAACAGAAATACCCTAATTTTGATTTATTGTGCTCTGTTATACTAATCTTAGTATAAGTATTGACGTAAATTCTAGAGGCGAGGAACATTCATTTGGATGATGATTCATTTGAATTGAATGATTGCATGAATCATAATTGAAATGCAGCATTCCTACTTATCACTTTCCAACCAAGAATAGTTAGTTTTAACAAACAAATTTTTCCTTCTCACTCTTTAGTCTAGCATGTTTAGTTTTACTCTAAATCTGGATTTGAAAGTATGCTAAAATTTATATTATAGATAGGATTAGTTGATCTCTGTAATAAAATTGAAGAATACTTTTTCATTACTTTGGTATCTACTTCAGAGATCCAAAAACCTTAATTCATTGTTGCTGCAATAATAATTAATATTACAATACAATCAATCAATCAAAATTTCATTCACAATTCAAACAATTGAGGGCCCATTTCATTGTAATATCAAAAAATTGATAACAATCTGATTGATATAAATAAACCATCATCGTTTACATTTTTTTATAGAAATGCCCTTCCTTTACATGTACTTATCACGTAAAACAAAGAATAAAATCATCACTTTGAAGCTATATACTTTTATGTTAAAACACACATTTATCAACATCAGTAGGAGGGTGAGTGTGTGTGTGTGTGTGTGTGTGTGTGTGTGTGTGTGTGTGTGTGTGTGTGTGTGTGTGTGTGTGTGTGTGTGTGTGTGTGTGTGACTCAGACGCGATCGTGACCATAAAAGGAAGTGCACGCAAAACAAGGACGGCTGCAGTCGAGACAAGACTGGTTGTGTCAATAAACCCTACTGTAATTCACTTCTATACTGTACTCAAACTCTTGAATATACTTATTAACTGTTGTACCGAGTCACGCTGCAACGTTCATAAAACTACTTGTGAGATAATTTTTAGGCGGTCACCAATTTGTTACATAACAAGCTATGACAGCCTACTCATTTCAGTGCGGCTACTCATCTTTTTGTGGTCCCACCCTGACGACCACAGATTTCGCTCCACAGTGGGCATTGTTGACAGGTTAATGAAACTGGGAGCAATTTCCCGACACACATTATTCTCCATGGGATGTCATCTGAGACGATCAGTGTGGGACGCACTCAATTATTGAATAAGCAATTCAAATCAATAATTATTCCGTCATGTGAATTTTAATTGGTCATCTTCGCCTATTGAAAATAATTATCTCACCTCGAAACAGTCGCACCTACGTTTGAGAACAGTGTTCACTGCAGAAGTTGATAATTTTCAACATTGATCTCCCAAACGTATTTTGCTGAAACATTTCTGTGAATACAATTATTTCTCTATCCAGATAGTTTTATTTTTCAATATTAGATAATAAATCTAATGATGAAATTATTCTTATCAACAATTGCTCCTTCATGGTGGTCGAGGACATACTCTATTCTTTCAAAAGCTTTTGGGACAAATTACTCCTTTCATTGAAGTTTCGTTTTCTTCCTTTAGCCGTAGGCTATTTAATTTTTCCAATTCAGTTTGTTTTTTCCTTGATATGAAAAATCTTTAAAATGAAATAGAAAAAGCCTACTTTCTACCTATTACTGAATTACGTGATTCAAAGCCTTCTTTCATTGCCATCATTCATCTGACTCAGCTCCGTTCTAATCACCATCAATTTTATTCTATTGTTAATGTCTTAACTATTCGAAACAATCAGATAGTATAGAACTAAATGTACCGTAATTGATATATTCTATAAAGTATAGATTGTAATGTAATGTCTAATGTGTTACATTCTATACTATCTGAAAACAATAAGCGTTTCAAATAATATCACCAGATTTTATGATTTGAAAAACCATGTTACACGAAATCTGCGACGCATTTTTACTTTCCTTGCCCTATTACCATAGGAAAGGAAAGTATTGCTTTCCAAAAAAAATCTGGTGTGGTACACTCACACAACTTTCCTTGCTCATATTTGAAACTACGATCAAACTTCTGTATATGTGTATATATAATTATTGTTTTCAGAGTACTTTTTCCTTTGTGTAAATTGTGAAATTCGATTATTTTTTTTAGTCGTAATTCTTTTAAAGTCGTTAAAACAGCTGTTCTACAGATGAAATATCTCGACTATGTGTTCTTTTTATGAACTGCGCTACCTACCTACCTCATGCACGAGAAGGAGGTTACTAAGTCCATTTCTCAAGGATGGGGTGGACCCCCCATTAGTTTCCCAGAGAGGAGAATCATGCCAGTTGATAGAGCTGATGAATAACTATACAGGGTATGAATTTGAATAAAAAGCTATCCATTTAATAAATTTGAAGAAAATCCTTAGAGCCGTTTTCGAGAAAACCGTGGAAAACATGGTTTTTTAGTGATTATCCGCCATTTTTCTCAAAAATATTACGGAGCTCCTGCAATTTTCACAGAAATGAGACTCATGTCAGTTGATAGGACTTATAAATAGCTATCCATGGTATAAATTTGAAGAAAATCGTTAGAGCCGTTTTCGAGAAAACCGTGAAAAACATGGTTTTTTAGTAATTATCCGCCATTTTTTTCCGCCATTTTGGACTGAATTTTATTGAATTTCTTGTTGTCGGATCCTCGTCGTATAAGGACCTTAAGTTTAAAATTTTAAGTCAATCGGTCAATTAGAAATGGAGATATCGTGTTCACAGACATACACACACACACACACATACACACACAAACATACACACACACATACACACACACACAGACCAATACCCAAAAACCATGTTTTTGGACTCAGGGGACCTTGAAACGTATAGAAAACTTGAAATTAGGGTACCTTAATTTTTACTTTCCTTGCCCTATTACCATAGGTAAGGAAAGTATTGCTTTCCAAAAAAAATTAAGGTACCCTTATTTCAAGTTTTCTATACTACTTGAAATAAGGGTACCTTAATTTTTTTGGAAAGCAATACTTTCCTTACCTATGGTAATAGGGCAAGGAAAGTAAAAATTAAGGTACCCTAATTTCAAGTTTTCTATACGTTTCAAGGTCCCCTGAGTCCAAAAACATGATTTTTGGGTGTTGGTCTGTGTATGTGTGTGTGTGTGTGTGTTGTGTGTGTGTGTGTGTGTGTGTGTTGTGTGTGTGTGTGTGTGTGTGTGTATGTGTGTATGTCTGTGAACACGATAACTCCATTCCTAATCAACCGATTGACTTGAAATTTTAAACTTAAGGTCCTTATACCATGAGGATCTGACAACAAGAAATTCAATAAAATTCAATTCAAGATGGCGGACAAAATGGCGGATAATGACTAAAAAACCATGGTTTTCTCGAAAACGGCTCTAACAATTTTCTTCAAATTCATACCATGGATAGCTATTTATAAGCCCTATCAACTGACATGAGTCTCATTTCTGGGAAAATTGCAGGAGCTCCGTAATATTCTAGAGAAAAATGGCGGATAATTACTAAAAAACGATTTTTTTCACGATTTTCTCAAAAATAACTTGACCGATTTTTTTTTAAATTCATACCCTGTATAGTTATTCATCAGCTCTATCAACTGGCATGAGTCTCCTTTCCGGGAAACTAATGGGGGGTCCACCCCATCCTTGAGAAATAGTTGTTTTACTTGGAGTAGTACCTACACCCCAATCAGGCTTATGCCTAGGGATGTCCACTTTTATTTCACATTTTTATATATTTTTCTGTTATTTTGTATTATGTTTGTTTGAAATAAATGAATTGATTGATTGATAATAAGCGTTTCAAATAATATCACCAGCATTTATCATTTGAAAAACCATGTTACGAAATCTGCGACGCGTTTTTCAATTTCATTTCAATCTTCTGAATAATTCCGAAACAGTAATCTTGAACAATTAAAACATTTCTAAAGAAAAATGTGATTGAACCATATAGGAGAGTACTTGAAAAAAGAATAACGATATACTAGTAAGTAGTTTCGAGCTAGCTGATTTAACGGGCTTGATTTGGGGGGTCGCGCTGGAACCTGAGGCCTTTATTACATTCGATGACCACCGTTACCAGAGATGAACGAAATCGTTTCAGTTTTAGTTATAGTTTTCGTTTCTCTATGCCGTTACGAACCATCGCGAACGGTATCGCGCTTCTATCTGCATTATTGTGACAGTCGCCTAAAATATGGAATCGAGCCGATATTTGGAAGTAAAGGCAGTGATCGGCTTGTAGAAAAGCAGCTGCTAAAGGAAAGGAGCCGGCCTTATAAGGTATTGCTCGGATGTGTTCCACATCTGGCCATGTCTATACAAGGCACGCATTCGTATTGCTTCCAAGCCGGGTTGAGGTAGAGCGTAGACAACTGAATGCATACATCTTCAGTAAATCCTAATCTGCATTAGATCGCTATCAATCTCAATTGATTTGAAGAAACTTCACCACCTACCCTTTAAAAATGGTTTATCGCATCACTTGTGAGCTTCTAGCATCCATTTTTCAACACGAATTAATGGACCAATTATTCACACTCCTGTTTTGAACTGCTCTTATTCTAGAATAGAATACAATAGTTTTTATTGATCAACAAATATATAAATATACATGTATCTCTCTAGAATATACATTCTCTCTAGAAAAGTGAACTTTCTTAGACAGATGAGCTTGAAGATGAATCGTTCACCACTTTTAATGATCAATATTAGACTATTTTCAATAAATTACAAACTGGTTAAAGGTTGTTTCTAATACTGAATGAGGATAAACCAATCTCTAATGGCAGAGGCTAATTTTGGAATAATTTGCATTTATTCCCCTTTCATATTTTTCAATGATATTATTTAATATTGATGAGTACTGACTGATATGTTTCAAAAATTGATTATGAGTTGGGATTTTATTATATGATGAAATTGGATATTTTTTATTTTTGGTACGGTACTATATAATTGACATGTTTTTTCAATGAGTTGTTTGAATTATATATTTTCTCAATACTGGATGGCAAAGAAGTTGTATAGTTTATCATATTCTGACAAGAAAAACTCAGGGCCAAATATTTTTCTCATTATAAAATTAAATCTTATAATTTTTTTTGTGTACCGTAGTTGAGAAGTTGATATTGTGGTAATTATTCATATTGAATGAAAAAGACTAAGAATTGTCAAAAACCACAGCTTACCTTAGATAGAAGTATCTTTCCAAATATCAATAAATCTGTGGTTTTTGACAATTTCTTTGTCTTTTTCATTCAAATCTTATAATACTAATATATTTATATCTAATTTATTCATTCATTTTTAGTTTCGAAGCAGCTAAATTTGAAAATCTACTTTGTGACTATATTTAAGGACTGAAAATTCTGTGAGTTAAGAACTACAAGACCTATTTAACCTATTTCGGACTATGTGTAACCCTGTCTAAATTTGGGAGAGGAATAGCACAAGGTTACCTTTTTTTACTCCCCCTATCATTTTTATGATGCACTTATTGTATCAATGAATAAATGAAAAATAAATAAAATAAATTTATCTATTCATTCAATTTCCAACGGAGCAAACTCCAATTTTACAAGAAAATAATAGAGAAATCAGATACAAGCAAAAAAATTGATGAGAAATAAATTTATTTATTCATTCCACTCCCAACGGCACAAACACCAATTTTACAGGAAAATAGAGAAACAGAGAAAACAGAGGAAAAAATCTGACGAGAAAGAGAATTTGATAAATTGTTGAGGAATTTGGATTGGCTGATTGATTATTATTATTATTATTATTATAATGTTTTCATCTCTTGCAGTGAGTAAATGATCGAATTAATGTGATCAGATAACAAGTACATGTAAGATGTAATTAGTTATTTATTGAAAAATAGACACTTATCAATGGGTATTCGATCTTAATCTATCTATAATAACAATATCAACTCAAGTATAAGTACCTAGCTTGTGCTTTGACACCTGTCGAAGGCATTACTTAAGAGGCCAGCACTGTTAATTGAAATGGAAACAGAGATAAGAAAGAATCTTGCTGACAATTAAGCTATTTCAAATACGAAGAGATAGGTGTGTTATATTGTGCTTCCATATTTAGTAGGATAAGACACGTTCAAGCCATATTTAGAGAGTTGAATGAGCTTTAGGGTTAAACAAACAGGTTTCCATACTTCACGCTCAATGTTTTATTCTTAATATGGAGACATATTTCCTATGTTCTGTATTAAACTGAGATACCAATTTATCATTACAGTATACTCAATTGACGGATGGAAAGGAATTGGAAGACAATTAAGATAATCGGATAAATTTCATTATTGTTTTATTTATTATACTGTATATTTGTATATACATCAATAATATTACCTTTTAATTATCAAGAAATGAAAATGGGAAATCTAAGAACCTTCTTTTAAATTTTGTTTACTCACAACTTGTTTCAACATTAATGTCATTTTCGAGTGATTCATTTTATTCGTTTAAAAAAGATACTTGGATATTTTATTTTCATTTCTTGACAACAATAATATTTTTGCAGCACTGTTATGAAACCATCAACTTCTTTGATCCTTTTGCTAGGCAAAAATTTAACACCATAATATTATCAAATTTACTTTCAAGCTACAATCCTGATATATATTTCTGAATATTACGAATTCTCATCCAATAAGCCTGATCCTTCCAAAAGATATCACCAGTCCTAGCTTTTTTTTTTAATTACATTTTTTAGAATTGATATTTTTCCAAGTTCAATTTTTTCAAAGGAGTAAAACCTCTCTATATTTCGAGTAAAACCTCTCAATACTCTTCAAAACCCCTAATTCTATCTCTTACATGTTTTGTTTCGTTTTCGAGGTTTGAAACGATGAATAATTCATTTACTTGTTCGACAACAAAGGAAGGATCCATCTTATAATATTCATTAAAGTTTTAGTTCTCGTGGTATACTCTAGAGTATCTAAAACCTGAAGAGAATGCATTTGAAAACCTTCTTAGAGTTTTAAAACGATCAAAACTCCCAGCTAAATTTCATGTAACATCAAAATATTCCGTCTAATTTGAAAATTTTTGTTTTCAAATCAACTAGCTCTCCTCGATGTCGCATAATTAAAATTGATGGTTTGAGCTCGAGAGTGAGTATGGAATGCAAATGAGTATGTAATGAGTATATAATTAAATTCTATACTAAGAGTCGAGAGACGTGAGTGATGAAAAGCAAATAAGTGCATCAAAAACGCATGAAACTCATTGTGCACTGCTTGCTCTGATTCAGAGAGGAATGGCAACGGACTGCACTCAGTTTGCCGCCTCTGTCTCACTCTCTTACATACTCTCTCTCTCTTTCTTTCTTTCTCTCTCTGTTCCCGTGCACTACACATAGTGAATTAGTAATACAATAATAATGTATTCAATTCCAAGGCTCTACATCGTGTGTGCATGAACTGCAATGCTCTATTATAACAAAACTGTTGTACTACTTATTCTACTGTCTCATGCGTTTCGGAAATATCGTCTTTAATCATGGCACTGATCATAACTGCAAAATAATTTGGTCTCCACTGATTTGGTTCCAACAGAATACAAACAAATTTTATTCCCTGGATGATGCCCACATAAGAATACTTGTTCGTGGGTGAGATTTATGAGAGATGATCTCATGCGCTTGGCAGGATTCGAACCCTGAGCCGGCATCCGTCTTTCAAGGTTTGATAGCCTATCAAGGTTATGGTTTATTTATTTATTCAATATAGCAAACTATACAATAATCAGAAAATAAAAACAGGCTATTGCCCAAAACTTTTTCAATTTCTAAATGTTGTCTTAAATTATTTAGGCCTACATGGCTGGGTTGTAGTAGGAGACGCCGCAGTCCGTCACTTTTTCTGTCGATGCTTCAAAATCCTTTCATGGAGCTGATATATGAAATAGAAGCCTCATTTTTCATTATTACCTACCTAAGTTTAAAGTATCAGTATAAAGTATTAATCAATACCGACGGAGACAAACCTGTCATGCAGCATTCTGATCCCATTCCGATCATACAGGCGGACGACTGTATGACAGTGAAATAGACAACGAATTTGGATGCGGCAAACCTTCCCTGCCCGTCATGTGACTTGTTCTACCACCATTCCCTCCACCATAGAAAAATCGGACATGTATTATTACTCAATTGCAATAGGTCTACAAATAATGTTACCTTATGATTATGGTATCATTTCCCATTACAACCCAGTGAAGGATTGAAATTTTTCATATCATGACCTGTTCTACCACTATTCCATCCACTTTAGAAAAATCAGACATGTCTTATTACTAAATTGTTATAGGTCTATAAATAATGTTACCTTATGATTATGGTATCATTTCCCATTACACCCAGTGAAGAATTAAAATTTTGTCGTTGAACGTATTTCATAATTGAATATAGTATATTAACTGGTCTACCCTTGATAATGAGATTCAATATACCGTGCGTTACTTGAAATTTTACATATTGCTTCTTCATGACTGCTGCTAATTGCAGCAGAATTTGAAGGCTGAATTACAAATGCTTTTAGTTTTCCTGCCAATTAATCCCCTTGAAAGCTGTTCCAGCCACAATTAATCCTAATTAAACAAAAGAATGTATTTAGAGTGAGCTTTTCCAACTGGAGCGTTCCAAGTCAGTCTGCAGAACACGTTAATTGGAAGTCGAGGACGATCCTCATCGTAAAATGCTCCACGCTCAGACCGACGGCCATCCTAACGCTTTCTCCACAGCCAGACAGCGGCCAACAGCCTTCTCCAACTTTACTTTTTGATATCATACTGCTTGCTTCAGAAAAAGATTGAAAAACTTGATAATTATCAAATCTCGCTCCTTAAGTCTGGCTCCGGATTCAAAATCCATTTTATTTTTAGAAAAAGTACTTTTTAAAATACAGTCCCCTAAAGATCACTCCTCTAATAATATGGAACAAGTCCGTGTTTAGAGGAGGAGTCATTACAATAAAAAATAATATAGGCACTTGTTTTACTGTAGCTTACCTATAGGGTACCTGTAGGGCAAAGTTAGTAGACAGACACTTATTTTTCATACAAGTTGAATGAACTTAAAATAATTAACATCATTAGAATCGGTGATTCATTCGCTATAAGTATGGAGAATTTTAAAGCTCTAGGTCAATCATGAGTGGATTAAACGATGATGTATTTGAAGATACAGTGAATAAACTGTATGCTCAGTGTGGTTACTCTATCAAATTTTTACTACACGTGACGTCACCCTGGCGTTCCCCCCACCACTTTGAATCTTACACCTGTGAGTGATCAACCTTCTGTCTACTAACGTTGCCTGTAGGGTACCTACCGTACTTGAGAACTAACTCTTGCAGCGAGAGAGTAACATAGTGTAACCCTTTTCTATTGAAAAGTAGATTAAAATAAATTGTTATGAATTTCAATTTTTCGCAAATTCAAGGTGCAGGACAACAAATTACACTTCAAGAACATTATTCCTAGCACAATAAATACCTTTTCAACATCTTCATCTTGTGTAAGACAAGGTAGGAGGAAATATGTTTCATCGTATACAAAGAAGCGATAGATGAACAAGAAAAATGACAATGCGTAGCTTATTTATTGTGCAATAAGTCTCTTGAAACGTTAGGAGGAAACATTGCTTTTGTATGATTTGGTGGGACTTATTAGTGCTGTAACCAACAAAGTAAACTAATTTTAATTTTAAGACAAACCACCTTGCAATTACTGTACATGTACGAGTATTGTATAGTAACTAATTATTGCAAACATCATTACAAGCCACTTTTGTTTTAGAAAGCCATTTTCATTTCGAAAGATACACTTTTTATTTTGTCAAGATATGTTATTTATAAGGATGATTACTTTCAAAATGTTAATAGATTTGTATGAGCTGTAATAATTGCCCTATCGAGAAATAAGAATTGTCTAAAATAAATAATGGAGATATTATTATTTTATTGATTCAATGATACAAAATTATTATGTAAAATAATAATTGTATATTATTCCACAATATCTCTGTTCATAATTTAAAATTGGCTTATAAAATTATTACAATTATTTATATAAAATTACTTAATATTGAAAACTAAGAAATTATAGGATTTATCAATTCATTCAGAAATGCACAATGTTGATACATGATACAACACTCTTCTTGCTATAAATTTGATATTATTGTTGATTTTAATAGAAACTAATTTTTAGTTTACATCACAGTCACATAGTGCTAAAACCAAGATTGTGTTTGCAATAATTCAATTTGTGATAAGTTTAAAAAAAATCCATGTATTCTAATTTGATGTCGAGCTGGTTCCAACTTGCAGCCTATCTGAATCTACTTGCTCAATTTGGCAAATATTTGTATTTTATTTCCTTTCATTACAATATGCATCTCATGAATATTATATACATTATAATAGGGTGTATCCCATGCTATTGCTTACTAGTTAATATCGGGGACCGAGCTCTGCTCGGGAGTTAATTGACCGATCGAAGTAAAGTCTAAGATTCAAGTCGACGGTTTGGCATTTCTCTTAATGTTTAAATGTTTATATGTTGCGCATTTTACGTCGAAACGCGGTAATAGATTTTCATGAAATTTGACAGGTATGTTCCTTTTTTAATTGCGCGTCGACGTATATACAAGGTTTTTGGAAATGTTTTATTTCAAGGATAATATAAAAGGAAAAAGGAGCCTCCTTCATACGCCAATATTAGAGTAAAAATCAGACTATGGAATTATTCATCATATATCAGCTGACAAGTGATTACACAGATGTGTGGAGAAGCCAGAATATTGCTGTATTTCCATTAGGTCTATAGTTTAAATTTAATCAGGTACTTGTGGATGAGAATACTGCGTGAGGTCTACTGTTCACAGAACTACTAGTAAGCATAGGAATGGAAAATTTAAAAGGAAACAATAATAAAATCATCCACAAATAGATAATTAAGATGAATTTAATAAGGGAATGGGAGTTTTTATGTTCACATTGCAAACAATATGGGGAATCCGGTCTCACAAGGTGTCAAACTATCAAAAGATAAACCGAAAATCTTCAATCCACAAAAACCAGAAAAGAAGCATTAGCAATCCTATATACAGCAGAATGCCACTTGCAATATCAGTCAATTTCATAATAAGGGAGGTCCTTTCAAAGGTTATTAGAGTTTGAGTGCAAGGACCGAACAAAACTGAAAGAAATTGGTTAAACTTTTGAATATTGTATTGATTATTGGACAAATAATAGAATAACTTAAAAAAACTTGATTAACTTTATAGAGCATTATATTTTTTGGATAAATTATAGAAGTATCAGTATCCAATCAGTACTCAATCAGTAGCCTATCCAATCATTCTACAACACTAAGGTCCAGTTGCACAAACTCTAAATAATACATTTCATATTTTATTATTTATTACACTCACCTTGACGCTTAACGCTCAGCTTCTTACCTTTTACACATTTTACAGCTTTTACACATTCTATTTCCATTTCCAGTTATATTATTTCTTATGTATTTTAATACAATTCAGGCCCGGTTGCACAAAAGTCTGATAAATTGTAACGGTGATTAAGTGCTAATTAAAGACGTATTCCACTTCTCTGATTTTTTTCTCGTGACATAATCACCGTTGAAATTTAAAAGACTTCTGTGCAACCGGGCCTGAATTGTATTAAAATGCATAAGAAATAATATAACTGGAAATGGAAATAGAAGAAATGTGTAAAAGCTCCCTGTAAAAGGTAAGAATCTGAGCGTCAAGCGTCAAGCGTCAAGGTAGGGACTGGACAAGGCTTGTGACGTAAACCTATATAAGCGGCGGCTTGATTGGCGCGGCTACACTCAGCTACCAACCTTCCAAGACTGAACAGCGTACGTATTCATTCAGTGTTAGTTGCTCATTCATTCATTCACCAATTATCATTGCTATTACTTTTCAGGCTACTCGTTCATGGATTATAGTTACAGTGATTAATTTGAAGTGTGCGCGTATACGTTTTCAAGTGTGACCAGGTTTGAGAAAAATTGCATGTATTAATTCATAAGTGTGGATTTTGTTAGAAGAATAGTATTGAATATTCTTAAGTGTTCAGCTTTCGTGAATACATTTTTAATATTACAGTTGCGTTGTGTGTGATGTAGTGGTACTTCTCCATAATGAAAACACAAATTGAAATTGTCAACCACTTTAACAGTAACCTAATATCCGTCAGTTGCATTTTGATCTTTAATTTAATTCGTGTCTTCAATGGAAAACCCTCGTGAATAATATTATATAAATAGATATAGGCCTAATTATAATGTTGAATAAAGTACCTGCGGTGAAATTCAGTATCCAATGGTTTTAAAAATGTTCACAAATTTAGTAAATGTTTATAATTATTCAACTCAAGGTACAGTAGCCTATTTTAATCAAAGTGAGGGTATTATAAAACTCTTGCTCTTTAATTTCATTTATGTCTCCATTGGAAAACCCTAGTGAATAATATGTTAATAGGTATAGGCCTAATTATAATGTTGAATAAAGTACCTGCAGTAAAATTCAGTATCTAATGGTTTTAAAAATATTCACAAATTTATCAAATGCTTATAATTATTCAATTCAAGGTATAGTAGCCTACTTTAACTAAAGTGAGGATATTATAAAATTCCTACCTACCTTTTATTATAGTTTTGAGTTATCATATCGTAAATTCATCCAAAGAAAAGTCTAAAAGATTATGAAAAATGCATTCCTATTGACAATAAAGTAGGTGAAATTTTCCAAATTACTGTAAAAATATTAGAATGATTATTACTTGGTAGTTTAGACTTTACTTGTTCTTGACATCTAAGATATTATTGACAATTTTATTTTAGTGTAGAATAAATGTCAGTAATATCTATACTATTTTAATTTATCAAAATTTGGGAATGGAATAGACTTGGGCCATGCCTGTTGTTCCTTCCTAATCATATTTGTATGATTTGTGATTCTGTCCGCAAATAAATAAATTTTCAATAAATTATTATTATTATTATTATTATTATTATTAGCTCTATCAAATGACAAAATTTATTTTTGAAGTACGATGTTGAAAGTTAAAATTTAATTTAATTCTATTCAACATGATAAATTCTATTGATTTCCATGTTTTAAAAAGATTTTCAATAACCTAAAGCGACAATATCACACACATCGATTTTTTTATGTCTTTCTTATTCTTTATTTTATTCTACCAGATTAAACGGAACTTGGCAAACACATGAACACATCATTATGACAAGTTATGTTTAATCTAATAGAATTTATAAGGACGGCAAAAAGTCGTACGTCCAAAAAATCATGTGCGTAACTATATAGCCTTAGTGACACATGCTCAGAAAATTCATTAAATTCCACTACTTGTATGTACAACATGATACACACTCCATTCTTTGAAGTTATGAATTAGCTTACTAGGTATCTGTAGCGCTCTACTCCAGAAATGATTCACAATTTCATTCGGTTATCGATAGACGTGATTCATTTTATGCAACCAATATACATTCATAATGCCTTCTAAGAATACAGTTTCCTGGTTTTTAATTGAAATGCATTGGATATGATTCACTATACGATATCTATGATTAGATTTGCTACATAATTTTTTAGATTTCTAGTAATAAAATCACTTGTCAAATTGAGTTTGGCTATCCATGTCTGATATTCATTCTCAAATAACAAAGATTATTTTGGACCACACAAAAAAATTATCTTAAAAATTGAGCTCTATAATAATGATTGTTATTATACTCCAATGAACTTATTAATTTACTAAAAAAAATTTCCATCAGAATATGTAGTACACTATGAAGTACAAACCCATTAAATTTTTTTAAGAATGCATTTTCATATTTCAATACTAACTGTACGGTATATCTATAATTTCTGTTTTACTGTCAATTTTCCACATCAGTACAGTATTAAAACTTGAAAAGTTGGCTATGCTATTCTTGTTTTTATCTGTCCAGTAAATTTCACACCCACAAATTTTGGCTTATACGCATAATATATGCGGTACCACAGGGTTCCAATCTTGGTCCTTTGTTGTTTTTGTTATATGTGAATGGCCTTCCTAGTGTGCTGAATGGCTCGGAGTGCCTCATGTTTGCAGATGATACCAAAATATTTAGACAGATTAGGTCTGTTGATGACTGTTCGTTGCTTCAAAAAGATATTGATGCACTGCAGAAGTGGTGTTTGGAATCAAGACTCACGCTGAATGTGGCAAAATGTAAGGTGGTATCGTTTACCAGACAGAGGGAACCTTTCCATTATAACTACAATATTGGTAATATTTTGTTGGACCATTCGCAAGAGTATAGGGATCTGGGAGTGATTATGGATGCTCATATGGATTTTGATAAGCACATTGAACACCTGTTATCAAAGTGCAATCAGATGATGGGCTTTGTTTTTAGAACATGCTCAAGCTTTGAGAGGTGGGAGCCCATTTTATACTTGTTCAAGTCTTTGATTCGAAGCCAGCTTGAGTATGCAGCGCCGGTCTGGAGTCCTTATCAGATCACCTATGTAATAAAACTTGAGAGAATGCAAAATAAATTTCTAAGATTCCTCTTCTTCAAAAAATTCGGGCATTCCTGTGAGAGGGGTTTTCCTACACGTCGATTAAGATCATTGTTTGAAGTTGATGCTCTTAAGCTCAGGAGAGAGGTATCATCTTTGATTCTTTTCCGTAAGATACTAATGAATGAGGTTGATTCTTCTTATCTCCTGGGAAGAATTGGATTCGCCGTGCCCACTCTCAGGCGAAGATGGCATTCCCTATTCGCGGTACAGAGGTGTAGGACATTTAATGCATATTTTTCCCCCCTCAACCACATGCCAAGATTGTTGAATGGACTTGGCTGTGGGGTGGACGTGTTTTCTGATGGCCCATTAAGTTTCAAGCACACAATAACGATGCTTCTGAGAGAGAATCAGAATAACTGAATTTTTAATCAGCAGCCATAATTTTCGCTGATATTTCTATCATTGTTAAATATGTCACTCTTTAAATATTATTTTTTCTTTATTTGCACATTCAAACTCATTTTATTCTTACTAAATAAATAAAATAAATAAATAAAATAGTTTTTTAAACAGATCACTCCCGTGTTATCGGATGGGCACGTTAAACTGTCGGTCCCGGCTGAAGTATGACAGTCGTAAGGCCCATTGACGGCTTAAATTATATATTCAGGCGGTGGAACATTCCCGCAAGGAACTCCCCACCAACAAAAGCCATACGAATTTATTTATTTATTTTATTATCGCCCTCATCCTATCATTCATATGAGACTGCATGCTCTCTCATCATCTTTATTGAAAGCACCTCTCCTTCATCACTTCATATATTCATTTTCACCATCACTTTCACCATCAACTCTATCAAGGAATATTTAAGAAGTAGTTTTCTTAGTATTATTTTCTTTCTTTTCAAACGTTAGTTTTAGTATCTTTTTTTTTTGTTTTGATTGAATTGTATACTGTACTTATTGTTGTGTTAAGGAAACATTTTTGGGTCATTACCTGTTGTTTCCGATGTGATATTGTGAATAAATAAATAAATAAATAAATAAAAATAAAATTTGTTCTATCTTCTAATTTTGTATTTTTTCAAAATAATGAGAAATTGATATTTGCTATATTCATGGTTTAGTATAATCATAGAAAAATACAGTATGTACTTGAGCTTCTTATCCTATTTGGTACACTATGATGTAGATATATATCTATGTAGATTGTAATATAATTTTCATTCGAACATTAAACACAGAATATGTATTTTACATTCAATATATAGAATATTCCTATTTGTTCAATACAGTACAGTCATATGGATCTCAACTATATAATTGAACATTGTCAAGTACCTACAAAAGAATCTCATCAATATATTTAATATAATACATAAAAATATAGCCTATATGATATCATACATAATTGTCACATAAAAATTCAATAACATTATAAAAACGTCTTTCAACAAGGATTATACTGATCGTTTTTGAAAGTCGTGCTTTTAAAATCTATATTATTAGGCAACTTGCTTAGAAATTTTCTCTCTATATAGCTAGGTTTTTTCTCAAAAAGAGTTAGCCTGTGAGGCTGAATGATCAAGTTGTTCCCGTTTCTGGTAAAGTATGAATGTGACTGTGCGTTGGTCGTTAGACTGTATGTAAAGTTTACAATCAGTTGTTTCTGCTGTAATTAATTCCATAATTCATAATTTGTCATTGCTCTCAAATAATGTTACGGTACTCACTATCCACTATAAAAATTAATTATCTACTCAACTTGTAAGTTACTGGTATTCTAATCTGAATTGAATATTTTGAAAATTAAATTATGAGAAATGGATTAAAATCAAGTGATACTGTAACTATTTCATTTGTCATATTTAATATCTTTCTCATGAAACAGAAAACCTTTATCCTAATTAGAAAAGTAATGGATAACATTGTAAGACCCCTTGTCGACGCTATCATGTGCATCAGAGCAAAGTAATTCGGAGAGATTTGATGTCTCAATAATTATGCTTGATGATCTTAGTTGGAGCTATAAAAATGTCTGACACCGGAAATAGTGGGTCGTTGACATGCCGGTACAGTTAACTTGGTCATTATGGCAACCTGTGATACGAAAATTACTTAATTTATACTGTTTATACTACCTTTTATAAAGCCAGTTAATTATTGACATGTTAAGATAATAAGTTGCCTCCTTGATAAAATCTGAAATTATGTCCTTCCCCATGTATATTAAGGTCTTAATATCGTCATCTTGCACTTGCTTTCCAATGAACAACTGTTCTGATTTAATACCATACATAAATAACTAGGATATTTTCAACATATCATAGAAGGTAAACTCTATTATATGCACGCTGATTTGACGGAGGGTTGAATTTTCATTAGATGTTTGAAATGTAAGTTTTGAGAAATAAATACTTATTCTTGCAATGACTCAAGACTAAAAGACTTACATAAAATTAACTTATAACAATGTGTGATATGATAGACCGATAGTTCAGCCTCTACAATAAGCGTCAAGATTTTTCCTTAATAGGTAGTCATCTATTAACTGGTATGAGTTTCCGTTCCAGGAGACTAGCAAGAGGTCCTTGAAAAAATGAAATTTGTAACTTCCTTCTCATGTATGGCAGAAAAAGCCGTTTATTATGATTATATTTTTGGCAAGTTTGAACTATTGGATTCTTACAGTGGCCCGAGTAACTTACCTCTACAAGTAATATACAAAATTCTTCTATAGTATAATTCTTTCTATATTGTCAGCATTTCCTATAAATAACATCAATATTTATAAATATGTATTTATTTGTTTTATTCTAATCTATATTCTCAGATTGTGATTTGGTGTAGAAATTGAAATGGACATAATCTATGTATAATATTTGGACTATTTGAAACTAAATTAGGAAATTAAAAACGTTTTGGGCAATAGCCTGTTTTTTTTCTTTTCTGATCATTGTATTGCTTATAATAAATAAAATTCTCATTCAAAAATACTTACAGTTTAAAGTGAATCTTACTATACTTTATTGATTGATAGTTCAATCGATCTAAAGCTGCGTACAGATATATGCGCCTCCAACCCGTTCCGCGCTCGTTCCTCCATCGCTCCGCAGTCGCTCCGCCCCTGCTCTGCAGTCGCACCGATCATGGACGTTACGGGAGATGTTAGCTCTTCTCGTGTTCCACTCTTGCTCCCCGGTCGATCATCAATCGATCTGCTCGAGTGACGTTCGTTTGCGGAGCAGAGCAAAAGTCTGTACGCACCTTTAGATCTTATGATGTTCGATATTGTTTCTAGATGACTTGTCTAGATGTTACCACAAAATACCTTTTTGTTTCATATATTGTATTGAACCATTGGAATTTTCTCGTCTAATAGTTTTGTATTGTTGTGATTGCAGATAACCTACTAACCATCCAAGATGTGTGACGAAGATGTGGCAGCACTTGTTGTGGACAATGGATCTGGAATGTGCAAGGCTGGCTTTGCCGGCGACGACGCTCCCAGGGCCGTCTTCCCATCCATTGTTGGCAGGCCGCGATACCAGGTGAATAAATAATAACACATTGAAATATCAGCAATATATCCACTTGATATTACTGGAATAAACTCACACACTTTTTGATTTTTGGGTGAGTTGAGTTATAAGTTTGGGAAGTCTGAGCCTTTTGGACCTAAGCCATCGGTTAACACAAAGAAAGATCACATGCAAACAAAACATTTCTGTTTCATGCTACAAAACTGTCAATATTATTTCAGAATAGCAATTCTAAAATTTATTCTGAATGGCTGACCATGGTAGTCGATTGGACTAAAGCGTTACCACCTTGTTACTCGTACTGTAACTGCGTTATTGCCTTATTCAGTTCAGTCTGCTCCCACTAACTGGTCGTGGGTTCGAATCCGGGCGGTAGGCATGGATCATCTAATCATATTTCATATAACCCACACACATCTAAAACACAAAACCTATTGAGTTTCAAGCTTGTGATAAATGTTACGAGAACCAACACCAATCAGAGAAGCCTTCTTTTCGAAAATCCTGCTCTGATTGGTTCGTGGCATTCATCATGAGTAAAATTCAACAGGTTCTTGTGCATTTGTGTTTTACTTGTGTGCGTGGGTAGAGGTATGATATGATGAGATGATCAAATATCCATACCTACCGTCCGAATTCGAATCCACGACCAGGCGGTGGTAGCAGACTGTAGACAGAAAGGGCGAGACCATGTTGGGCGGGTTTTCAGGCGCCAACCCAATCAGCCAACCGGAGAGCTTCCTGCCCTGCTGCCTCTAAAAACGCATAATGTGGTCTCGCCCTAACGCAACTACTATGTAGGAATAATATGGTAGTAACGCCTTGGTCCAATCGACAGCACTGACCAGCCATTTAGAATAAATTTTAGAATTGTGTAACAAGGTTATTAATAACAAAACTAACTGAAAGTTGTTTTCAAGATGTTTCAATTTTGTTTTGGAGATGTAATACATTGCAGTAATGAGTATAGGCTACTATTCATATAACATAACTTATTTTTGTGTTTTGATTTCTTTTAAGTATATTGTATTGTGTTAATTAAAATAAAATTGATTGATTGATAATTTAATATAGCCACTAGAAGTATGAATGAACTCAACATTTCGAATAATATTATTTATGCTTGGATGAAACCCACATGAGCTTGTGCGAGGGTAATAAGATCTACTTTTTACTAACTCCTGTTACATGATTTTGTAAATTGAATAAAAAGCAGAAGTATGTGTTCTAGGCAATTATTATGGTAGTTGTAACATAAATAAAATTATTTGGAAATTTAATCATTTACTCACTATATTTCCAATATTTATTTATTTACAAAAATGCATACAGGTATGGGAACAACAGGCATTGTAGCCCAAACTGTTCCCGATTCAATATCACAAAGTTCTTCATAAGTAACATGAGAGAAACGTTAATGGAAAATTGAAAATTAGTACAAATAAGAAATAAAATGATAGGGAATATTAAGAATAATAAAGAATATGAGTATAAATAAGTAGCCTACTAATATAATAAATATTGTGGTAGTTGTTTCATTATATGAATAGGGTCATTGGGAAGTCTTTGAAAAGCCTTCATAATAGTGTAAGCATAGTTTAAATATTTGGACTATTCTAATTATATTATTGTCAGATCACAGGTTTATGTCAGCACCTTTCATGCCGCTTCCACACTCTTGCCAATACGTA
This sequence comes from Nilaparvata lugens, assembly GCF_014356525.2. NCBI lineage: Eukaryota > Metazoa > Arthropoda > Insecta > Hemiptera > Delphacidae > Nilaparvata > Nilaparvata lugens. The sequence goes on along the minus strand of NC_052506.1, from coordinate 88,583,447 downwards.
CAAATGACGACGAGCGCGAGAGTGTGGATGGCTACTATGCCACCGCTCGCATCCACTCCGCCTATATTGATGTATACAGCGATCCGCTCGGCCAGCCATTCGACCAGACATTTGGCAAGCGACTTGACATGAGTGTGGCGCTGGAATCAAAGGCTCTGATTTTCTTTTGTACAAGCATACTGAATACGATTTAGTATTGTTTTTAATATGAACTTGTATGGTAATTTGGGATGTAGGTCTATAATAAACTATGCTTGTTTTCAGGGAATTATGGTTGGCATGGGACAGAAAGACAGCTACGTGGGAGACGAGGCACAATCGAAGAGAGGAATTCTGACAGTGAAATACCCGATCGAGCACGGAATCGTGACCCAACTGGGATGACATGGAGAAGATCTGGCACCACACCTTCTACAACGAGCTGAGAGTGGCACCAGAGGAGCACCCTGTCTTGCTCACTGAGGCACCCCTCAACCCCAAGGCCAACCGAGAGAAAATGACACAAGTCAGTCCATTACTTTCATTACTTTTAGAAAGAAAATGTGTGATATGAGGGGTCCCACTAAAATACAATGTAGAATAGAATAGAATAGAAAATGACTTCATTTTAATTAAAAAACAATAATATTGTACACTTCCAAGAACTAAACAAATTAAACATTGAAACAAGAGAAAATGATAAACGTAATAACACTAGACAAAATTTAAGACATAAAGGTTGTCTGCCAGGAGTCGGCATCATATTATTATTTCATATCTTCACTTCATTTATATATTCTACAAAAATTTACACAAAATCAGTTAAATGAATAAACAAAATAAAAATAAATCAATTGATATTGTCAACTGAAGCTTTCTTCTACAAATATGACGATTACGTTTATAATTTATCAGTTCCTCAATACAGTATCATGACTCACTTAAAACCGGAAAATAACGGGGTAACCGTGATCAAGAAAAATACAATGTATTGAATATTGAATAGGCTAAATTGTTATTTAATGAACGCATTCTATTATACCACATACAAATATTATAAAGTCACTCTTATTTAGTAATAGGTGTTCAAGCTTAGAGAAGATGAGATTACCCTTTTATTGTTTAATCATTGGCGCAACGCTCAAGTAACTCCTACTCAAGGATAGTATACAGTTCAACTATATAATATCCTTCACTCCTACTCACGTTAACTTGATCACGCGTCAGTGAACGAGTCACTCAGAAATAATGTTTATCTAATGAAATTTTACTGATATGATTTTGTGAATTGTCTCATCAATTTTGTGAATGTCTTGAGGAGCGTTTTTGAGCGATGCGACTAAAATTGCGCGTCTGCGAACAGCTAGACTGTAGATGAATAATCTCTAGATATGACATTCTTATGTGTTCCTTTCTTTTGTAGATAATGTTTGAAACATTCAACACACCCGCCATGTACGTTGCTATTCAAGCCGTGCTGTCGCTCTACGCTTCTGGACGAACAACGGGTATCGTGTTGGATTCAGGAGATGGAGTCTCCCATACAGTTCCTATCTACGAAGGTACAATTTCTGTCATTTTACACAAAAAACATATAATACTCACAGTTGATAAATACATTTTTATGACGAATTTAATGATTGAATCGCCAATTTAAATATGATATTTCAGATTTTAAATTATCCAACACTAATATTTTTAATTAGAGGATAGAATTAGCTTATAGCCTTATTCAAATTTATATACCCTATTTAATTGAACACCAGGATCATTCATTTATTCTAGATTATAGGCCTAATGAGGAGAAATGAAAATCTTCTTTCACTCTTGGTTGTTAGAAAAAAATAAGAACTAGGATTAATTTTGTTCAGTATTGTGATGCAATCAGTTATTTTATGTCGGAGGTAATTCAAAAATTATTCATAAAAATTGAATCACAATAATATTATTATTTCTAGTTTCAAAAATTAATTTCATTAAAAATTCATTGATTCAACGTACAAAATTTATAAGATTTAATGCCCGAAACTTTTACGTTCAAAGTTTGACAGAAAATAATAAAATTACGAAATACTTTTTTGTCCATAATAAGAATCTGTAGAAATGAAAATCGAGCCTCAAATTTTGACATTCAATAACTTTTTTGTGTGCACCGAATTTGATGATTTTTTTAGTTGTGTTCGTTATGTTCAGGACCAGGTTTATGGCCTATCAAATTTATAATCCGACTTCAGGACTCTCTCCTACGGTTGTTCAAAGTTTACATGTAATCCTTATGGGAGAAGATTTGTGAGCTGGCCACACACAGAAATAAAAATGAGCTGTTATAATCATTGCGCCATACAACAGCCGTCGGTAGATAGTAGACAAGAGTGTGTGCTGCTCCATAACCGCCCATGTGTTTTATTCTAAACGCCCCGACTAAAAACAAAATGACTGTTTTGTGTGAAACCATCCAGCAGTGCGGCCTCAGGTTAAAGACTTACATGCTCTAAAGACATTGCTTTGTTTCGAATAATTTGCTGTCTTCGGTGTTCAGAATTATTTGATTTTTAGTAAATTATTTATTTTGCAGTTGGAAAATTATCTATATGAATAAAATGCCGCATCGCGTCTCCTCAGATGTGCATCCAGCTAAAGTCTGTCATGAGATGCATTAAACTATTTGGCGGTACGAAGTTCGCCGGGCTAGCTAGTTTAAAATAATAATTGATTTCCTCTGTTTGCCGTTCATTTAATGAATATGAATAGACATCATTTGATGAATATAAGTGACCTGATGGTTCAGGTCATTAACATTTTGAAATTGAAAATGATTTTTTCAGAAACTATTAATTATTGAATGTTTTAGGTTACGCTTTGCCTCATGCTATTCTGAGATTGGACTTGGCTGGTAGGGATCTGACCGACTACCTGATGAAGATCTTGACTGAGAGAGGCTACAGCTTCACCACCACGGCTGAGAGAGAAATCGTCAGAGACATCAAAGAGAAACTGTGCTATGTGGCTCTGGACTTTGAGCAGGAGATGGCTACGGCGGCATCTTCCAGCTCACTTGAGAAGTCTTACGAACTTCCTGACGGCCAGGTTTGTAATACAGTATACTTCCATTATTTTCGCAAATTGCTTATCATTTTAATAAAAGTGCACCCGAGAATTGTCACTTCGTTTTACTTAATATATGATAATTGATGAAGCTTCATCAACATTAGCCCTATCTATAAAAATTAATGGCTCAAGTGCTTTTTTGTTTTGCTGTAAGATGCTCTCCTTAAGGTGCGTACAGATTTACGCGCCGCGAACATGAGCAATTCACTTTTAATCAGCTGATGCCAAGCTTTTCATATCTGTATCTAACCGTTTCTGTAAAAATACAGATACAAACCTTGCAATTTTCAACATATTCGTTCAACATATGTTTTGATGTTTACATGAGTTTGTGGATTTGAGTGAAATTTTCAATATTTTTTTGCAATTGTGAAGGAAGAGTTTTGTTTGGATTCGTATTTGGAAATTGATCAATCTAATAGATTCAAAATTGTAGTAGATACATTTTTTGGACTCAAAATTGTGTACAAATTATCATTTAAGTTACGTCATCTAAGTAGCATAACCTTTAGACTGTGTATTCCAAATTAAGGTTTGAAGCAGTTTTGGGCAAATGCCTGTTGTTTTTACCTGAATTGTATTTGCATATGAATAAATAAATAAATAATCAGCTGATTAAAAGTGAATTGCTCATGTTCGCGGCGCGTATATCTGTACGCACCTTTAGGCCCAATTCACATTGAAGTGACGTGGCACTGACTTTTTGCCACTTCCACGCCACTGCCTTACTATAAACATATGTCCCGCGTTTCGGATAGAATGCTCAGCCGTCGGTTTCGGCTGGCTACAGTCGTTAGGTCATGTCAGACAGAGGCCCTGAAATTGACTAGGTACGACCTGAAAACTCTGACACCAGACCTGAGCCAGCCAGGTCACTAGATATTAATATTATATGTCCAATAATGCAAACAGAAGTGGGGTTTCGCCTATAGTGAGGTCCACGTTATAATGGCAGTGGAGAAAGATAGGAGAAAAACGTTGCCGAACCTCTGTCTTGACAATGCCGTCTATGGACGGTAGCTGATGATACAGGTTTATTAATGTAATATTAACTGTTCATTCTCGTTTAAAATAATCAATTATATTGTATTAAGCAATAAATTATATTTTTCAATAATCTCATAATCAATTTACATAATTAAGATGAAATATTTTATCAATTAATTATACATTGTTAAAAGACGGTCTGGCAACAGAGTAAAGCGAAAAAGAGATAGCGCTATCCGCTTTGTTGAATGAAAGACAAGGAAAGCAATATCATTGCTAGTCAAACACTGCTATTATAACGTGGACCTCACTATAGCTTAATGTGTAGAGGGAATCTACATTAATTTTTTTGTTCTAACTTAGATTTGATGAATTTGTAAATGTTTTCAGGTAAATCACAACTATATAACTTTTTCATTGGAAATTAGATTTTGATGAATTTGTAACTGTTTTCAGGTTATCACAATTGGAAACGAGCGATTCCGTTGCCCAGAGGCAATGTTCCAGCCGTCATTCTTGGGTATGGAATCGTGCGGAATCCACGAGACCACTTACAACTCGATCATGAAGTGCGACGTCGACATCCGTAAGGACCTGTACGCCAACTCAGTGCTGTCGGGAGGCACCACCATGTACCCAGGCATCGCTGACAGAATGCAGAAGGAAATTACTGCCCTAGCGCCCTCCACAATGAAGATCAAAATCATCGCTCCACCCGAGAGGAAGTACTCTGTATGGATCGGAGGATCCATCCTCGCCTCTCTCTCCACCTTCCAGCAGATGTGGATCTCCAAACAGGAGTACGACGAGTCTGGTCCATCCATTGTCCACAGGAAGTGCTTCTAAGCCCCCAACTGGACAACGCCCCCCCTCCTCCCAACAACGCAAACCTTTCTTGTTTCCCCCACCGCATCACATCAATCTATTCCCAAAACGTTTTGTCATTATCCATCATCATTTGGTATCAATGTACATTCTAACCTCATTATTTATTTCATTTGTAAAAATGTTTTGTAAATTTTGTAATTCAACAAGTGTCTCCTATATTTATTACAGTAAATCTTGTTGCCTTTACCTCCCATTCCTGCACTTTTAGTTCGTTCATTTGTTATCAACTTGTATTATTTATTGTTTATAAAGCTGACATTTCTCTTGTTGAAAGGATTTCATTATGAAGTTTCCTTAAATCATCCAATGGCTTTTTTCACACTTGAGGTGCATTTTCGTTTATGCGTAAATTTCCGCAGTCGACGACGGCAAGCATTGTTGAGACATTCATGATGTCCAAATTTCAAGTGTGCTAAAACACCTGATCAAATAACTTATCATTATTTGAGTTTATTATTCAAGAATCAAAACATTTTCAACAGTATAAACATATTGCCATTTAAAAGTATAAACTCAACCTCATTCATTAAAGCACAACTTGAACATAATATTTTAGGTTATTTGGACAAATTTAAATCTTCCTAATCTGAGATCCTCGCCCTGTCGTGGTCGACGACGGCATTTACGCACAAAGGAAAACCCAGCTTAACCGATTGTTGGTTGACATTTATTTATTTTTACAGCACCTAGAATGTCCTCCGATTGGTTTCAATCTTTCCTCCATTCACAGATCAGAGAAAAACACTCATCTTCAAATGCGTATAACTCAAGAATAGGAGTGAATTTTTGCCAATGTGATGACATATTATTGTTCCTCTCGTTAAGTACTATAGAATAGAAAAGAATTTTATTGTCCTCAATACACAATTACATCGAATAATAAACACTTTACATTTTATCCAATGAAGTAACATGCAGTATTATTTATTCTATGGTTGACAAAAATTCATTAGGCATGGCCGAAGCAGTCAGCCAGAGTTGGTAGATAAAGATAATAGTTTTCCTTAACTAATCAAGATAAAAAAGTTTGATAAATTTCAGTCATTGATTGCGGTACTCTATACAAGAAATTGTATAATTAAATTGTAATTATATGTTCCTCTCGTTAAGTACTATAATTCCTGAGAGCCTAAGCAATTTAAATTTTTGACCATTTTTGCAAAAATCCATATCTCCCAGTTTTGGTTGATATTCGGGCTATGGATAGAGGTTGACCTAACAAGTATTGTGCTATAATATGAGACGTTTCGCTACATTACAGGGTGAGTTAGGCGGGATGCACACCGGAGAAACGCGTTTCATGAAACAAGTTTCAGGAAACGTGAAACGAAAGTCTACTGATAAGATTAAGCAGGGAACGTTTCTTTTTCGCCCCACTTGGATGTAATGAGCTGGTTTACGTGCGTCATATGGAGGCCGAAAGTGATTGTTTTCTGACCAGGCCGGTAAAATTTTTACGGCCCTAGGGCTGTAAAATAACCTTGAAGTCAGCTGATTCTGATTTGATGTGAACGTGTTTACAAAATAGTTTATGAAACAGAATCAGTTTATGCTTCTAGAATTGAATAAAGTATTTTGTAATAAGATACTATCATTTTATTTGGATGAATGAAATACAAATAAGATATTATAAACTATTCAAATTCAATTTTCAGAGTATAATAGAATCTAACCTCAAACCTCCAAGTACTGCGTTTATCACGGAACATGGTGGATAAACGGAATCATTTTATGCTTCTAGAATTCAATAAAGTATTCTGCAATAATATACTATCATTTTATTTGGATGAATAAAATACAGATAAGATATATTTTATTATAAACTATTCAAATAATTCGATTTTCAGAGTAGGATAGAACTTCTAACCTAAACTTCCATTGACATTCAGATTGGCCAAATTTCAAGTGTGCTAAAACAGCTGATCAAAAACTTTTCATTATTTGTGTTTATCATTCAATAATAATTAAAACATTCATAATAATATTATCTTATTGTCATTTGGAAGAATAAAAAGTTTAAACTCAACCTCTTACATAATTGAACGTAATCTTTTAGGTTATTTAGACAAATCAGAATAAAAAATAAAAATACTTGGACAATTTCCTGATATTCAGATTACCTACCTCAGATTTTCTAGAGCTATGACCTTCCACTTTGGCTTTCGGAAGTGCTTATAATAGACAATAAATTATTTTCATATATATATTGTTTATTTTTCTGTGTGGCGAAAAATAACGTTCTCACCATGGGCAAAAATGTTTTTCCGGCTCTCAATCTTTTCTAGTCCTCGGCCTACGGCCTCGGACTTGAAAACCGATTTCGAGCCAGAAAAGTCTCATTTTCGGCCCTAGGTGCGAAATATACTATTGTATGCATGCGCGAGTGAAACGGATTGCATGAATCAAGTTTCATGAAAAGGGCTTCACAAAATGCGGTTCTCCGGTGTGCACCCCGCCTTATTCACTCAAACTTAAAATCTTTCCTCCACTTACAGATCAGAGAAATTACTCATCTTCAAATGCTTATTGTGGTATCCCTGGTTACCTATTAACATAATCACACATAATATTGATGTTGATTCAAGGGGAACCACCATAGCATCGACACGACATAGCATCGACAAACCATAGCACCGACACGACATAGCACCGACATCGACAAGTAAAAATGAAATATTAGGCCTGCCACCACAGCCTCGACACGACATAGCATCACAGTATACATACAGTACGGAAACTTGGCTATACCCTGACGCCAAAATCCGCCATCTTCTTAGAAAGCGCCGCATTGTAATAGTATTGATGGTAGGTTCGGATCACTTTAATGATCCGGATCAATTGATCTCATTCACTGCCATGAGCCTCAGGCTTAATGATATAATGAAATATACAATGTACGGACTTTTGTTTTCTTTTCAGGATAAGTTTTTAGGTTATTTCTATTTTGCGCGGTTATTCGATATCGGTTCTCGGTTGTTAGGTAGACTGTTTTTTAGAAGTCTTGAGTTAAAAGTTTTAAAAATTAAATGTTTTGCTAACAACAGCATTAATTACATTTTTATTCACTACAGAAACTTGAATAAATAATTTTCCACATTCCTTATTTCAGTTTCTTAAACAAGATGTTGGAAGTTGAATGTTACAAGTTTACTCATCACACTAGAAGGTAAGTGAAAACTTTTAGTTGTTTTACCTACCTATTACATGATTAATTATAAATAATAATTAAGTAGATGATTATATTTTTACAATAAGTACTATTTTTACTGTTTTGTTTGTTCATAGTCACGGATTATAAAATAGGTGCATCGGACTACGTATGATACCGTACCTACTTTAAACCATTCATTCGATTTATAGACCTATAAACTATAATAGGTCTACAAGAAAAGCATGCATTATATTATTTCATAGTTGAATTTGCTTTTTGTATCTAGTCTGTGTTGATGTTAACCCATGAACATACTCTGGACTTGAGAATGATTTGTAGAATGAACCTGACTTGGATATGATTTTGATAGGATCAATTCAGCTTTTATTGTTGATTACGATGTTTGTTTTGTTTTTGTGGTACTAATATAAAATTTAGCCTTTCCAAAAAAAGGAAGACACTAAGCTGGTTCTTATGTTGTTTAGTACAGTACCTAGGTACCGTGAAGCCGGCGTATTTTATTTGTACTGCCAAACTGTAATTCAGTATATTCAGTCCATGACCGGAAGTCGCCAGACAGACTTTGTCAAAGTATAAAACAATTAATATCCAAATAACTAGAGATGGCTGCAGATAGGTCGTTTCATTTGGCACTGTAGATGGACTGCAATACTAATAAATCATGAAACAATCTCAAACTGGTCCACAAGTCCACTGGTCTCATCATCTCTCAGTGAGTACAGAGGGTAGCTGATGAGTTTCTCACGTACCAGCCTACAGAACTTCCCATACTCCAGCTCACAAAGACAAATCGGCAGTCTGTTAAATTTCCGTAAGATATTAAAGAGTTCACTTATTGGTATGTTACTAAAAGATCGATTAAAGATAATTTTAATTTTTTCAGTCCCCAGTCTGTATGATGTGTACATTTAACAGTCATTTTGCAGAGTGAAATTGACTCGATTACTGGTAAGGATATTTATCATTATGGTACTCAGTCCAGAGGTTTGATTAGAGTAGAACAGCACAGTACTACAAAATAATTTTTTTTGGAGGAATACGCGGCGCAGAGAAATGGCGGAAGATTAGCCAATTACAGTGATGAATAGAATCATAGGTAGAAGCGCAGTTGCCAATTCGTCGATTAGACTCAGTTGACTGAAAGCTTTCAGACAGGAAGCTTCCCATGTGTAGCATGAGCACATAAACAGTCACTAGAAATTAGAGAACGCTGGCCGGTTCAGAACGGAAACATCGCGTCTCTGTATTTCCTACCTATCTCTGCTGCGCATGTCCCTCAAAAGTAATTTTGTACGGACTATAACTTATTAGATATGAATCCAAATGATAGATGTAGGTAAGAAAGTATTCAACGCCCTGCCATTGAATTTCCAAGGCATGCCAGTCAACCCAGCAATTTAAAGCAGGTTTGAAAGAATGGCTTGTACAGAAAAGTCTATAATTATCAGTCTCTTTGATATTGATGGGTAGACAATTTGTCATCAGATATTATCCTGTACAGTTTGTCATTTTTTATTGCTTCAGAGGCAAGGGATTAATTTTTGTATATTTTTAAGCTTATTGACTAATTTTTTAATAGTAACTTATGTGAATGCTCTAACCTTTAGGCTGATGTAGTATTATTTCGTCCCACTATAATAGGTAATGAGAATTGGACGTAACGTACCAGAGGCTGAGCAGGACAGGAACTGGCCTTGCCCATCTTTATGCGAGATTCTTCAACAAGCTGCCAATAGCAAGAGACCTGTCGACCAGGCGATTCAAGGGCGCACTGAAGGAATTGCTGGTGGAGAACCCATTGTATTCCATCAGTGAGCTCTTTAAGTTGGACAATACGCTGGTGAGTTCGTATTTTTTACTTTTTTGTTGTTGTGACTAGCTATTATTAGCTTTCTTTCTCGTTTTTATTTTTTGACGTGTTCTTGTGGTCTTTGTGATCACATTATGATCCTAGTAATACTAAATCCAATATGAGTTTGTATATTCTAGTAATGATAGTAAAACAGAATTTGCTTCTCTTTAAGGGATACATATTCCATAAGGTAATGATATCAAGTGTAGTTAAGAAATGTTTGGATTCATATTAGAAAGTAGTTTTGGTTGGGAGCCTCACATCATAGATTTGTGTAAGAAACTCTACCAAATTATCTTCCTTAAATGATTTAAACTAAGATTCCTTGGCACTTGCATACTATGTACTTTACTCATTCCGTCATATCTTACGATATATGCCGATATATGCCTGCAATGGAGATGATATTGAAATAAATTTATTATGGGTTCGTGTTTTCTTCAAGATTATTTATTGATTTAGTTAATTAGGACCTTTTCAATCAGACTCAGTTGAATATTCTGTGAAAAATGTATTTTTCTGTTGAAAAATAATTTTATCACATGAAGATTTTGCTAACTTGCGTCAGGAAAGTAGTCAGTTTTCAATTTTATGCTGGGTTGAGGTATTCTCACGGAACTGTATTTCCGTTAGCGATGGAAAATACACTAGTATTTGGGAATATTTCAAACTTGCATTTCTCTGTTCCCACGGAATTGTGATCTGTCTACACGTGGACCGTCGTCTCGTTGGTGGAAGGGGAACATAATTTGCATGGAAACTGCAGTCCCAATCAAGCCGCGGCCGTAATCACAAAAATCCAGAGGTAGCCTCGGGCCTCGAGGGCCCAAAATTAACGTGTTGGTTAAATTTGTTTGTTGTTTAAATTTGTTGAAATATTTTATTTTTAGCCGTGGATATGTTGAAATAGTTTATTAATAATTAGGGAAGTGAATGTTTGTTGAAGATTAATATCAGTGAGTCATGAAAATAGTTTTGTGATAGGAGTTTCAAATCATAATGGATTAATAGTATTAACAATGGTGAGTGCCATTATATTTGTCTTGCTCATGTTAAAATCCCCAAATTGACCGGGTTCCTAATTATTCATTTGGAGTAGAGAAATGGGTAAAGTCCACGCTACCGTTGTAAACAGTTTGGCTTTCAGATCAGAGTTAGCAAAATCTTACAGGCAGTTTTCTTGAGTAATAGAATACGTTGTTACAGATTGTTTGTTGTCAAAACTCTAGTAGTTAGTTCAGTCAATAAAATGTGAAAGTTAGAGAACAAAAACTTTGTTATTTATAAAGTCCCATGACTCCCTTTTAGAATTTAGAAATTTTCTATCCCCCATCTGGGGCGGTTACATGCCTATGCGGTAATTTTTGCCATTCTTCAAAAGTTCTAGTATGGCAAAAATGACAGGGCGGTTGTTTGACAATTTTAAAAACATACAGGGAAATCTTGAAGATTGATGATATATTGATAATACCCTTATGGATTGCTTTCCTTTCATAATCAATAGCTCTTCTTTATCTAGCAGTATTTCTTTATTTGTTGAAGAGCTACCAATAATGATGTTTGGGAGTGTTGTGAAGGATAAATCGATTGAGAGGGCGTATTATTTAATGAATGAGTACTTTCAGTTTTCCATGTAGATGCTGCTATTCTTCTATTATCTACTCAGTATTGTGTTATGTATGTTGAATTCTGCATGTTATGAGTATTTGTAGTGTGCATCTATTAAGATCTTGAATAGTAATGTGCACATTATTGCCAACAATGTTTATAATGCGTCACTCATTGTGTTGTGAGCATTGATTGAAAAATTCGTATTTTGTGAGTGATCAATGCTCGACACAGCGACACCTTCCGCAAAAAGCCGATAAAAGTTGCTGTCTGTTGATGAGGAGCCTTAGAGCTGTTTGTGTTATCGTTGGCCCTACCAATCGGCATTCGACGAACTGTTATTCCCTCACCTGACCGCCTGAGGTTAACATAGTATTCCGCTTCAACTTCTTGCAGATGGTCTAGAAAATGAAAATGAAGCTTATCAACCAATTACTTTACAGCCAAATGTCGATGACGAAAAAAATATTCACAATATAACACAAGTTAGAATAAAAGCTTTCTTAGAGTTTTGCATTAGCATTCAGTTCCTAGTTTCATTTTTAAAATAGTACAAATATCAAATAATATGGTTGTGATAATAAATAATAAGCGTTCTAATATCTATATAATTGATATCAACTAATATCGCTCTTGTGATTTATATAAATTTCTTTCTATTTGTAGGTCAAACCCGAATGAATTCGAATAATTGGAGTTTGTTGTAGATCAAGAGTTAATGGATATGATGGAAATAAGAATGAGACACACGCAGGAGTTGAGTGAGTATCAATGTTATTTGTTTCATAATATATCAGAAAAAGTATCAATTTCAGTACGAATCATGGCTTATTTTGTTTCGAAGTAAATGCATGTACAACATCTTCATCCCTCTTTGTAGAAATGTAATGCTGTATTCTCTAGTTGGCTGACATACGACTGCACTGTCTATGCTCAATAAATATAGTGAGGTCCACGTTATAATGGTAGTGGAGAAAGATAGGAGAACAGCGAAGCTGATGTAATATAAACTGTTCATTCTTGTTAAAATAACCAATTATATTTTATTCAACTAGAAAATTTATTTTTTAATGATTGAATAATAATTATTGTTCATAATAGAAATGAAATATTTTGTTAATTAAGTATATTCCTACATGAGTATCAGCTTTTTCGAATGATAGACAACGATAGCAACACCAATGTTAATTGAATGCTGCTGGTATTACAACGTGAACCTCACAATAGTCATCAAGTCATTGCTTTTCTTTTCATTCTACCATACACTATAGTTTTTTTTCGAAAAGTAAATTAGAAATCCTAACCTAACAAAAATTCCAGTGTGCACTGGAATTTCAATAGCAATTATTATTACCATTAGATGTGTACAGACTTACTCGCTAAGAACACGCATTTCACTTTTCGTCAGCTGATGCTTATTATATCTATCTTACTTTTTCTGTACGAATACAGATATAACAGGCATCTATATACTTATTAGTGAAATGTGCGTATTTGTGGCGCGTGAGTCTGTAGGGTGAGTTTCGGTTTGTGCGTAAACAACTGACTTCGACGACGACAGACATTGTTGTCAGATGACATTCATATTGTCTGAATTCCAAATGTGCTAAAACAGCTGATTAAATAACTTTTCCTTATTTGTGTTTATTATCTAAAATTAAATATTTCCAATTAATAGTTAAACTTAACCTCCTCCTTGAAATCATGATAAAACAGAACCTCCAAGGTTATTGAGACACATTTTGAAATCTAGCAGATCTGAAATCGTCACCCTGCCGTCGTTGACGATGGCATTTATGCACCAATCAAAACTCACCTTAAGCTGTATCGTACCTTATTATATTGATCATGTACTAGAGCTGAGCAATTTGAAAATTCCTAGAAAACTGAGTTTTTTTGATTTCAATAAATGGCTTAATAGTCTGCAAATGCTGTAATGGACAATAATTGTTTTGTAATTTTGGCAATCCTGAAATAAAGTTCCTAAAGATCACTTTTCACTCAAAACATCTAGCACAATAGTATTGTCACAATGATTTTGAACTGTCATGGGGGCTTGCAAGTAGCCTAATCTAAAACTACAACATTTACATCTCAAAGTTCCAAATGTGGCTCAGCTTTTGAAGATGCCAAGGACATATAAAAGAAAATTGGGGAGCTGGCCTCACATGAATTATACATTGCAAAAGTACCTAGTAAACATGGCTGCTATTATTGGTGCTAGAGGAAAGGCAGGCCACCATCATCTCCAGGCAAACCAGGCTGGCTGAAGACAAAACCAGATAACAGTAAATCTATCAAATATCCAACAACAAACTCATCAGCACGGTTTTACAACAAATACGTACAAGTAGGGAAAACAAGTTTAAGAATGGATAGAACAATCCAGTGACTTGGATCTCTGATGCATCACTATTAAAAAATCCTGGATTGTGCAATGCAAAAAGTTTTATAAGTAGGTTGCAGACATGTAGGTTGCAGACATTTAGTTTGCCTATGGTGCACACATGAAAACGTGTAAATTCATTGATGCAAAAAAGAGCCATGTCATCTCATTGTATTATAAATAACCATCATCATATAATTTATAAGAAAAAAAATGGATTTAAGATCCCTACCATCAAGGCAAACGATTATTAGATGGCTGAGTCACTTGAAAGTTCATCCTGGTTGGAATGTAGATTTTCTTCATCAACTTTCCAATGGAGTTTGATGTATGCCAGAGGCAGAAAAAAAATGTAGTTTTGATCATGGATAAAATGAATTTGAAGAGAGGCCTTGAATATGACTCAAGAAATGACATTGTAATAGGGTTACAAAATCATGGTGATACCTCATCTGCCAGACAGAAAGAAATGTAGTTTTAATCATGGACGAAATGAATTTGAAGAGAGGCCTTGAATATGACTCAGGAAATAAAATTATAATAGGTTTTCAAAATCATGGTGATATCTCATTGACTAAATTGGCCTAATGATAAGAGGATTCAAAGTCAAATGGAAGTTGCCAGTTGCTCACTTCTCCTCTTGTAACATTACAAAAAGTGAAGCACTAGAACAAATTGTCAGAGAGACCATAACATAAATCTTCAAAACTGGTCTCAATGTGAGAGACCACCCATTGCAATCGCTAGGCAATGCAAATGCTAGGAGTGTCATCAACTAATCTTCATTTCGAGATTGAAGGAAATAATATACTATTCATGATGTAATATGCATATGTCCTTACCCCAATATTTTGAGTGAAACACCAACAAGAATAATTAGCAAATCAGGAGTCTACACTGATTTTCCAGAAAAAAGAGACCATTCGACTCATCATAGCAGACAATTCTACTTCCAACACAGAGGACACAGTAAGTTGAAACTTAGCCCATAAAAAGCATCATCATATTATTGGATACAAGATCAGTATTCAAAACACTCTAACATGATTTCTTCTTGTGTATTCAACACCCTCCAGTCGGCTGATATTACCACACAGTTTTGATGTGCTTTGTGTAGCTTGAGCAATTTGCCCCTGAACAGATTTCAGAAATGGAGGTAATTTTTCCAGACATTATAAACCTGAGGTTTTAACTGACTTTGTTTACAAGTTTGCATTGACAGTGAAGTAGGCGATTTACGTCAAATGGCCATGTCCTTTTTGAAATACCCAAAAAACTGGCATTCACAAATATCCAAGTGCAGGAGACTCCACTTTATATAAAAATAGAATGGGACAGTACTCACTCAGGGA
The DNA here is from genome assembly GCF_014356525.2 of Nilaparvata lugens. NCBI lineage: Eukaryota > Metazoa > Arthropoda > Insecta > Hemiptera > Delphacidae > Nilaparvata > Nilaparvata lugens. Next base: position 88,568,115 of record NC_052506.1, on the reverse strand, counting down.
GAATTGACATATAAATGTGAACTGAGATGATTCTTTTGAGCAGAATGAAAAATTGAAGGTCCTTGAATACAATGTATAATGTGTGAAGTTGTTAATGGTAATTCCTTCACAGTTAATACGATGTTTCTGGTATTTATAAGAGCAGTCTCTAAATTCCCTCTTTTGCGAATAAATTCACAAAAAATTAAGGCCTTCCGGCTCGCAAAATTACTGGGTTCAAACCTCAGCTCTAGCTCAGTGGTAGAAACATGAATTTTATAAATACAAATAATCACCATAAGGTTCAGTGACCGGTGATTGGTAATTCTTACCGCTGCTTCTATGAAGTTCTTGAAGAATACCAGTAAGGAAATTAAAAGAATATTTGACGACTGATTATCAGTAACCATGCATCACTAGAGAATAATAAGGACCAACTATAGTTGTTTCTAGTTGATTCTTAAAACGCTCGTCGTGAATACAAGTATTCACCAATATACCCTTCCAAAATTCCTTAGAACTTACAACGCCAGTTCTGGAAGCTCTCTGGATCCTTATATGATATAACTGGAACCTTATTAGTATAATTTCTTAATATACTTATTCTGGTATATGAGATGAGTATCATCAAAGGATGATAAATATTGAGTGCTCTGAATAAGCTTAATATCACTTGATTCAATAATTTTAAGTGCTGCTAAATATTTGTTGGTACCAAAACAGCTCAAACTATATAACACAAGATGAGTTAGGATATAATAAAAAATTCTATAAGTTTGTATGCTGACATAAAACACAAAATATATTCCCATAAAACAGATATGCATAAAATATTCGATATAACTATAATTTACTTAAATAAATGTTTTCTAGAATCTGAGTAATTATCACAGGTTTCGCTAATATTCACAATAGTATGTTTCAAATTTATAAATATATTATATTTAATGCTGATATTTAGACTTCCAATCAATACGAAATTCTGCAAATAAAAACCTGTTCGGTCTATAGGTTTGATATACTATACCTGGTTCAACAAACAAATTTATAATTAATAAATTAATATTCAAACATGAGATCTCAGGGATTTAATGAATTCGGGCTGTGCATGGAAGTAAGCTTCCTACATATATTAAATAAATTTATAAAATGTTCTTATGAACTATGTGATATTGTTCAACACGTGGTGACTCTTAATTTTAATTCAAATTAATAGGAATAGCGCTTTTTTATTAATTATTACCCCACTGAACGTAGAAAAAATGAGCTCATTTGGTTTGACTTATCACTCACTGACTGAAGTTCTAGATGTTCTCGTGGATTGAATTAATTATTTCCAATAATTAATTGGGTAGGCTCCTTTTCGTCACTGCTGGGCTAACGCGTGATCCAGATTTTTATAAGTTTCTTTCGAATTAAAGCTATTTTTATGGGAATCTTTACAATTACGAACTCCTTGACAGCACTGAGTTCACAAACAATTAACATTCAACAAACATACATTACATTTAAAAAAGGGTTTGGCTTAATAATTCATTAAAAATTTTTAAAAGGAAGAAGAAAAAACCCTAAACTCCATGTGCATCCTCTCGGGTTGGGATCTTAAGCCAGAAGAAAGAGGTTTTCAGAAAAATTTGCCTCTTCTTAGAATAATTCTGTAAGCTACTCTCTGATTGGCCTTCAATTTAATAGACTCAATACAATTGGTTGCCTTGGGAATCAGGGCTTCCTCGGCTTTATAATAGAAAAAATTAAATAAAAGAAGTTTTTATACAAATATATGGAGTATTTATCTTAAATTGAATTCATAAATAAATCGTAACATACGATTTTAATAGATAATACATTTAGTTTTTATATGAGTTTTGTATACTCTTGATTTATCATGCTTTTTTGGATTATAATAAATATTTATACAGAAATAATAGTTATTTGTATTTCTACACATCGACTTCCTTTAGTATACATAATATATCCTTTATGAGTGAATTTTATATGATTCAACCGGTCATATGGGTTGATCGAATAATCAGCTGATTCGTTCAGTATTGGTTCTAATAATTATCGATTTATCCAAGATCGACTAATTCTTTTCAAAACGTAAACAAGTAACTCTAACCTCAATGTTCATGCATTTTATTTTTTTTTTTTTATAATCCGCCAATAATAAGTATGCCGCTTTATAATTTTTTGATCTTACCAATGGGTTCTCATAATTATTAAATCACAATAATACATGTTTTCTTATCGTTGTTGATAATGCTATTACTCCTAATCGCTAATAATACTTGATTTGAGTTGATTTACTCTTTGGATAGGTCTAACCTTCTTTCCAATTTTATAGTTCTATTACATTTCATTGGCTCATTTAAAAATATTTGGTGGTTTCAAATTACCACGTGACACAAAACGCCCTCTGATTTCTGATTTAAAACGACAATTCGAGAATATAATATAAATTTTATGATCCAGTTGGTTTTGGATCAGAAATCATACATGTTACAAAGTCTGCTAATAACTCTACTGAGAATCCTACCTCCTAACAATTCAACAACATATACAACAATAAATAAATTCCATTCAAATACATACGCCTTACATCGGCCAATCTCCTTCTACACACAATACACAATATAAACTATCTCCTCCTCCATACATAATATAAATCTTTTTTCTAATCCACGCTCCGCCCTCAGGCCAGAAGCACATTTGAACGTTGGTGCAAAATCATTGCCAACCTAACAAACTGGTAATTCTCCGACTTGCAGAGTATAACATATTTTCTCCCTCAACATAGAACAGTGACTTGTACATTTTCATTTCATTCTCTTGCAGAAATTGGGCTTTGTTTTCATATAATGGATATTTTTAAGGATAATCTTTGGTAGGTTTTATCAACAAGAACTTCTTATTCCTCTAATACATTGAGACTTGGGATTAATGCTTTTGGTGGTAACTATGCGGTTTGATCATTTGGCGGATAATTTTAGTGATTTTCTTAATAGTTTATACATAAATAATAATAATATAATATTTTTATAATATCTCTACATGCAATTCACATTTATATGACACTTGATCTTCTTATTCGGGGTATCAACTTTGATGATTTAATAGGCATTGACTACTCTGGTTTTCGTAGTGGACAGCTGGTTTACGTTGGCTTCGGTTCATCACTTGTCGCCATCTTGATGTCTCTTCCTGCTACATGAAGGTAAGTTGGCTTTTAATATTAGAAGTTATTTATTCTCTTGTTTCACTAATAAGAAAGGTGTTAAAAAATGGTTTCTAAATTTGTCCTTTCTTTATTTTCAGGTATGCTGGTCGAAATGAATACTCGTCTGCGAAATAAGTGTGTTGCCTGGTGTTTGTTTGGTACGTATTTGTTGACAGGTAGGTCCATGAATCCAAATATTATTGTTTATATTCTTATCGCTTATTGTCTCGATAATACGGCTTGAGATTAGAAATATTTTCCCACCAAGTTAAATTTGGTTTGCTTTCTTCATACAACTGAACTGTATTACGTTCAGTTACGGCTGCAATTTTGTATGGTCCAGTATAAATATGGAAGAATTTTCTGGTAGTTTTTTCCAATGCATTGGATAATCTATGGCTTTTTAAAAGTATTTCATCTCCGACACTGTATTTAAATTGCTTGGATTTATTATCATGATAATGCTTTCGTGAGGTCGCTGACCTTTCTAATCTCTGTTGTACAATGTGACAGATGTCTAGGTTAGGATGAGTTAAAGCATTCGACGGTGGGAAATCTATTAACTTTTCAATAAACATTTTATTTCTTTCTCCGAAAATAACCTCTACTGGTGTATATCCTGTGTTTTCATTGATGCAATTGTTGAAACATTCTTCCAGGAACGGTAGATATCTAACCCAACTTTGATGTTTTTCAGCGCAGTACGCCCTCATGAATCGTGAGATTTCTGCCATGCGGCGCTCCACGGGGTTCGAACTAGGAGAATATGTGGAAGTTCGAGATATTTTTATATCAGCCAGGTCAAGTATTCTTTTCCATGGTTTGCTACAAAAATATGATGCATTATCTGATAGAATGCGCTTAGGTTTTCCTACTTGCGGAGTCCACTTATTCACTATGCAATTTGCTAGGACTTCTCCTGTTAGCTTACCGATGGGAAAGAACATGGTGTATTTAGAGAATGTGCATGTTAATACGAATATATATTTCTTCCCATGTTGTGCTAGGGGTAGAGGACCATAAATGTCGGCTGATACTAACTCCAATGGGGCGGTCGGCAATATAGGTATCATTGCTCCCCTGACTTGATATTTTAAATGTTTGGTTTTCTGACATAGGTCGCATGCTCTTAACACTTTGACTACCTTTTTGTGCATACCTTTCAGATAACAGGCTTCTTTTAGTGTACATATCGTTTTTCTTACTCCAAAGTGGCCAATTCTCTCATGCGTTTCCTTAATCACTTCTTCCGCTATTTCCTTAGGTATTATGATTCTCCAGTTATAATCTTGTGGTGTGGTGCGGTGAAATAGGAATCCACGGTATCGCGTGTACTGTCGCAGGTAGTGGGGCGGTTCAGATGGTCCTTCCTCCAGTATTTCTAAAATTTGGGATAGCTTAGGGTCTTCTTTTTGCGCATTCTGAATCCTTCTGGGTGTTAGTGTATTCTTGTAGACTTGAGGTTTGATATTTTTGGGATATGGTATGCTTTCGTCCATTTCCATTGCATAGCATTTCAGGTTTGTGTCGTTACAGTAAGTGGCATCTAATTCTCGGGATAGAAAATCGGCTGTTTGATTTTGCTTTCCTGGTAAGTGTGTGAGATCGAGGTCAAACTCTTGAAGAGCGAGAAACCATCTTGACAGTCTGTTGTGGTTTAATTTAGCTGTTTTAAAAAATGTAAGAGCTTTATGGTCGGTATTGATATAAATTTTATTTCCCAACAGTAGCGTGCGGTATTTTTTACAGACTTCTACTATACTTAATAATTCCTTTTCAGTAATCGAATAGCGTCTTTGTGCTGGATTTAGGGTTTTACTGAAAAAAGCTAGTACTCCTTTGTCTCCTTCGGCACTTTTCTGAAATATTTCTGCTCCTATGGCGTAATCTGAGGCGTCTACGTTTATGTAAAATGGCTGGCTCATATCGGGATGACTTAATACAACTATTTCAAGGAAAGCTTCTTTTAATTCTCGAAATATCTTCTCTTCTGCTTCTGTCCACTTCCATGCTTTGTTGGTAGATAGTACGTGACTTAATTGGGCAGTGTAGTGTGACATACGGCTGTTGAAACGTCTATAGAATTGAAGAAATCCAATGAATTTCTGTAGTTGCTTTCGGTTGGTTGGTGAAGGGAATTTTCTGATGGCTTCTAATTTACTGCTATCCTGGGAGATGCCGTCCGGGGTGATGATATGTCCCAAATATTTGACTTGTTGTGCAAAAAATTCGCATTTTGATAATTTCAATTTGAGTCCACATCTGATGAGGCGACGAAATATTATATCTAGGTGTTGACAATGGTCCTGAATATTTGTTGAAGAAATAATTCCATCATCCACGTAGAGTGTACAGAAATCCGTGACATCTTCTCCTACGGCTTGACGAAGGCAACGAATAAATATGGCCATGGCGTTCCTCAGTCCAAAAGCTAGGCGAGTGAAGCGGTAATTTCTTCCGTTGAATAAGAATGATAGATAATCTCTTGATTCTGCTGCTATCTGGATCTGCCAATAACCTGCGCTTAGGTCAACTGTAGAGTATACATTCTTCCCACTAAAGGTTTGAAGTACTTGTTCTATCTGGTCTGGGCTCTCACGGTCATCTTCCAAAATGCTGTTAAGCGCTCGCGCGTCCAGACATAATCTCACGGTACCGTCTTTCTTAGCAACACAAACAATTGGTAAGCTATATTGAGAGCTTGATGGTTCAATAATCCCCAATTCTAACATTCTGTCTATCTCTGCTATAGCTGCCGGGCGGTATGTAAATGGTATTGGATAAGATTTTCGGTAATAGGCTTCATGAGGTTTGACTTTGAGTCGGCATTCAAAATCTTTAGCTAGTCCTGGCTGTTCTGAGAAGACATCTCTATTTTCAATGAAAACCTTCGCGACACTGTTTTTTGTATCTAAATCCCATTCAGCATAACAGTTTATCCTATCCAATAATTTTTCAAACATTTCTTCAGAGGAAATCTCTTTATCCATCACGCCGTCATCCATTGTCGTTAAACTCAACACTTCAAAATGTTCCATGGTTTCTTCCATTTCATGAATACCCCAAGTCCTAGGAACGCCTTCCATGTGATATGCAAATTGTACTATCCGATTTTCTCCAGGATGTCTTTTTAAACTGAGAGGTGTAATAATTTCGGTGGTGGTGGTTTCAGGGCTTGCATGGAATTTCAATGTACGGAAATTCAAACAGGTTCGGAAATACTGTAAGAAATCAGCGCCTATTATCATTGATGGACCTTTGACTGGCAACACCAGGAAAGTATATTCAAATATAACTCCCTCTATTTCCACTTCTAAGAGACATTGAGTGGTTACTCTTATTCTTCTGCCAGGATTAATACCGGAAATGTATACATTGGTAAGGGGTAGTATAGCTATTGCATGTTTATCTTTGATGTTCGAAAACATATCCTCTTGTAATAAACAGCATTGCGAGCCACTGTCAATCAGGGCTTGTAGTTTAGTCCCATACAATTTGCATTCGATATAAGTTTGTAGCTGGCCGTCTGATGTCACATCGGTGTCGTCAGGGTTTTCTAAGAGTGTTTCACGCTGATCGTCCCGGAAAGTGGTGTCTATGTGGAGAGGTTTGGCTTGTTCCTCTAATTTGGTAGATGAATAATTATCCTTTGCTTTGGGGGTATCATATAGTCATGTAGTTTTAGAAGTGCTTATTTCTTGATTTGGTGGTGGGTTATTTGCATGTTGATTTTGGGTTGCTTTTGTTGTATGTGCTACTGTGTAAGATGTATTTGTCCGGTTATGATTTTGATGCGTTTCGCCTTGATTCTTACGATCTCCATCTCGTTTGTAATTGTTCCCATTCAAGCGATCTCTGCCATCATAATATGCTCCTCTATCCTGTTGTTTATTATTGTAATATTGAGATTTATTTCTAGAACTGTTTTCAAACGATTGACCTCTGCTAGTATTTTCAGGGTATTTTTGATATCGAGTGTTTGCTCCGACATTTGACATTTGATTCTCACCATTATAATTTTTTCTGTAGCTGTTGCTATTATGATGAGAATGATTGAAATCTCCTGTACGGTCGTTTACCTGACTGGATTCAGAAGTAACAGATTGGATACAGTGTAAATGTTCCATTAATTCTTTGCAACTGGAAATCGAAGATACTGCTAGTGTCATGCGAACATTGTAAGGAAGCTTTTTTGTTAATATATTTGCTAATGATGTATCCGCTAAAGATTCGTCTAGTTGCGAATTCTTACACATCATCTTAGCTACAAATTCAGTATATGACTGTCTGCCTCTATTATCATATGTGCACGATATGATCTCTGATAGTGCGTCCATCTGCTTACGTTTGCTCCAATACTGCTGCAGGAATTGGGAGATGAAGTCCTCCAGGCTATTGATGTCTCGCATCCGGCTCTGGAAAAACATCAGTGGCTCGCCGAGTAATAGACTGGACAGTTGGAAACGCCATACTAACCAAGAGGTGGGTATCAGTTCCTGAATAGCTTTTATTTGATCTATGAATGGTCGGGGTTGCATATGACGGTAGGAATTATCAAATTTTCCAAGACTTTGAAAAAGTTGAGTGCCGTTTACTGCTTCATTCGGTGTATACTGCACTCGACTGACTGGGATATTTTCTATACGTGTCTCTATTCTGGAGACTCGTTCTTCATTTGCGATCCATTTATCATTCATAATTTTCTTATTTGCATTCATTTCATCATATAATCCGGTTAGCTTCAATTGCTGTCCGCCTATAGCATTCTCCAACATGCCGTATCTCTCACTTGATTTTGCCCCCTCCTCCGCTAAATTTGCCATACATGCCTGCACGTTACTTTGTTCCTTGACTATCTCTATTATTTTCTTATTATTTTCCTCCACTTTCGACTCTATCTCGCCCTTATTTTCTAACACCTTTCCCATGACAGTTCCCATGATAGCGGTGCCCAGCTCCTTACTCAATACGTCCACCTGTTTTTTAACTTCCTTTGGTACGTCATCCAACCGTTCGTTTATCTGACAGGTGACGTCATCTATACGGGTCTCTAATTTTTTGATGATTGTAGATTGCGTATCTATTTTAATGTCTATCATATTTTTCATTTCTTCCTTGAATTCAGAGAATTTTCCCTCAACTTTCTCTTCCATTTTTTCCACACTTCCTTGTACAGCTTTGACATCTTTTTGTATGATTTTGGTATTTTCTTCCCCTTTATCCTGGCTTGCTTTTATCTCTTTCATCAACTCTGCCATGGCTTGGTTGATCATGAGTTTAAACTCACTCGAGGAATCATTCATTAGGTGATTTGTAACACAGCCAACTGAAGAGTCTAAGGTAATATTGCGTTTTTCCAGGTTGGTGGCGGCGGGTGGTGGTTGACTGGTCATGTCAGGTGGCGATTGGGTGGCGGCACTCTCTGTTCCCTCGGCGACACTTGGAGCGATCTGCGGAGACGCCGGCACCGAGTTGGACGCCCTCACTCCCTCATCTCCCTCAGCCGGACTCTCATCGGAATTAATCGCGTCAACGACGTTATCGATCTTCGTAGAAGACAATTGGGCCAAGTTTTGCGGGTCGAAATTGATGGAGCATATGCTGCCTCCCTCTCTCTCTCGTGGGGTCTCCGCTGCATTGTCCTGAGGTTGTTGAGTGGCCGGTGTCGTAGCTACATAATTTTGGGGGTGGTCGCTGAAGTAGGAAATTTGTGAGTTAGCTGGCGACTGGTTCATGGTGACGTTATTATGGATTACTTCGAATAAAGTGCCAAGTGTGTTGCCAAATTTCAGAAATATCAAAATGAATTCAGTGATAGTGCCTATTCTGGATAAAATTGTGTGGTGTTAAAAGTTTCAAGTGTCATGTACATATATTACTAAACGGACATCAATAGACAGGTATGGCTTACAAATTACACTAATATGGTTCTTAAAATTTTAGTTAGGGTCTTATCTTCCTTACTAACAACAGTATTGTGATGCCTCAAATAACCTATAGCCCTGGTCAGCATACAATGTCTAGATTCAAAAATCAAAATCAAAATCTTACTATAACTTTTATGGAAATTTCCATCCAATTTTTCTCTATTATGAGAATTATGTTATCAGACTCGTGTGATATAGTTTGTCTGTATTTATGCAGCTTGAAAAATTTTAATTTGAAGAGCAACTCAATTATTTTAGCCAGAAACTTACAATAGATTATCAGATATATCTTGTTGAATCAACTTCAGATTATGCTTCTTGCAGTTTTCAGGTTTATCAATAATTTCATTAATCATTGATAGTGAGATTGAGTAGGTAAGCTTTTCATCACGCTCCACTGGTTGGGTGCCATTGTGTGAAGTTGTTAATGGTAATTCCTTCACAGTTAATACGATGTTTCTGGTATTTATAAGAGCAGTCTCTAAATTCCCTCTTTTGCGAATAAATTCACAAAAAATTAAGGCCTTCCGGCTCGCAAAATTACTGGGTTCAAACCTCAGCTCTAGCTCAGTGGTAGAAACATGAATTTTATAAATACAAATAATCACCATAAGGTTCAGTGACCGGTGATTGGTAATTCTTACCGCTGCTTCTATGAAGTTCTTGAAGAATACCAGTAAGGAAATTAAAAGAATATTTGACGACTGATTATCAGTAACCATGCATCACTAGAGAATAATAAGGACCAACTATAGTTGTTTCTAGTTGATTCTTAAAACGCTCGTCGTGAATACAAGTATTCACCAATATACCCTTCAAAATTCCTTAGAACTTACAACGCCAGTTCTGGAAGCTCTCTGGATCCTTATATGATATAACTGGAACCTTATTAATATAATTTCTTAATATACTTATTCTGGTATATGAGATGAGTATCATCAAAGGATGATAAATATTGAGTGCTCTGAATAAGCTTAATATCACTTGATTCAATAATTTTAAGTGCTGCTAAATATTTGTTGGTACCAAAACAGCTCAAACTATATAACACAAGATGAGTTAGGATATAATAAAAAATTCTATAAGTTTGTATGCTGACATAAAACACAAAATATATTCCCATAAAACAGATATGCATAAAATATTCGATATAACTATAATTTACTTAAATAAATGTTTTCTAGAATCTGAGTAATTATCACAGGTTTCGCTAATATTCACAATAGTATGTTTCAAATTTATAAATATATTATATTTAATGCTGATATTTAGACTTCCAATCAATACGAAATTCTGCAAATAAAAACCTGTTCGGTCTATAGGTTTGATATACTATACTTGGTTCAACAAACAAATTTATAATTAATAAATTAATATTCAAACATGAGATCTCAGGGATTTAATGAATTCGGGCTGTGCATGGAAGTAAGCTTCCTACATATATTAAATAAATTTATAAAATGTTCTTATGAACTATGTGATATTGTTCAACACGTGGTGACTCTTAATTTTAATTCAAATTAATAGGAATAGCGCTTTTTTATTAATTATTACCCCACTGAACGTAGAAAAAATGAGCTCATTTGGTTTGACTTATCACTCACTGACTGAAGTTCTAGATGTTCTCGTGGATTGAATTAATTATTTCCAATAATTAATTGGGTAGGCTCCTTTTCGTCACTGCTGGGCTAACGCGTGATCCAGATTTTTATAAGTTTCTTTCGAATTAAAGCTATTTTTATGGGAATCTTTACAATTACGAACTCCTTGACAGCACTGAGTTCACAAACAATTAACATTCAACAAACATACATTACATTTAAAAAAGGGTTTGGCTTAATAATTCATTAAAAATTTTTAAAAGGAAGAAGAAAAAACCCTAAACTCCATGTGCATCCTCTCGGGTTGGGATCTTAAGCCAGAAGAAAGAGGTTTTCAGAAAAATTTGCCTCTTCTTAGAATAATTCTGTAAGCTACTCTCTGATTGGCCTTCAATTTAATAGACTCAATACAATTGGTTGCCTTGGGAATCAGGGCTTCCTCGGCTTTATAATAGAAAAAATTAAATAAAAGAAGTTTTTATACAAATATATGGAGTATTTATCTTAAATTGAATTCATAAATAAATCGTAACATACGATTTTAATAGATAATACATTTAGTTTTTATATGAGTTTTGTATACTCTTGATTTATCATGCTTTTTTGGATTATAATAAATATTTATACAGAAATAATAGTTATTTGTATTTCTACACATCGACTTCCTTTAGTATACATAATATATCCTTTATGAATGAATTTTATATGATTCAACCGGTCATATGGGTTGATCGAATAATCAGCTGATTCGTTCAGTATTGGTTCTAATAATTATCGATTTATCCAAGATCGACTAATTCTTTTCAAAACGTAAACAAGTAACTCTAACCTCAATGTTCATGCATTTTATTTTTTTTTTATAATCCGCCAATAATAAGTATGCCGCTTTATAATTTTTTGATCTTACCAATGGGTTCTCATAATTATTAAATCACAATAATACATGTTTTCTTATCGTTGTTGATAATGCTATTACTCCTAATCGCTAATAATACTTGATTTGAGTTGATTTACTCTTTGGATAGGTCTAACCTTCTTTCCAATTTTATAGTTCTATTACATTTCATTGGCTCATTTAAAAATATTTGGTGGTTTCAAATTACCACGTGACAAATGGTGTGGTATATATATATATAGCACATATCAGAAGACACTTTAAAGTTTGTAATATAAATTAAAACAGGAGACACAAGACATAAATAGATTGAAAACACTTATAAACTTACGGTACATTAGAAACGGAAATTTTCGGAAACTGAGTTTCCTCCCTCAACCGAGCTGACTAACTTTAAGTAAGTCAATGTAAGTAAGTAATGTAAGTTTCTAAGTGTTTCCAATCTATTTATGTCTTGTGTCTCCTGTTTTAATATATATATATATATATAATATATATATATATTATATATATATATATTAATATTCAAATATTATTTAATGATATATAATATATACATAATAAATAATTAATAAAAACAATATAAAAATCTTGTAGTACCCTTTTTTTAAAACTTTAAAATAGTTCAACGACTAGTTTAAACCTAACTTGAGTCATTTTCAACTTGAAACTACTTGAACTATTTTAAAGTTTTGCAAACTAATGGGTAATACTGAAAGATTTTTATATTGTTTTTATTAATTTGTTCAAAAGTAGACCATGTAACTGAAGTGTTTTTATGATAAATAATGTACATTTTTTGTAAATATGATTTATTTGTTTTCAGCACCATATGACGAACCAGAAATTGATTGGGAAAGTATTGTACCTCCAGGTGAAGGCCCACTCAGTTGTAAGTTTTTATCAACATTTTTCATTGTTTATGCTTAGCCTACTCACGTTATGCTTATTTTGTTCATAATGATAATTCAAGAATCATTCCAAAAACTCATCATTCTAATTCCAATAACGATATGTTAAAATAATATTCTAATTTAAATAAATAAATAATAATAAATATGATTTCTGCCATTAAATTCTTAGAACAATAGGCAATGTCAAATATTGAATACAGTATGACAAATACACACGTATCAGCGACATCATGCATCAACTGGCGACAAATCAGCTCCACCAAAACAGAAACGCAAGACTGTAACTTTCAGAGGGGACGAGAACCGTAACCCTGATCCAGAGGACATCAGAAAAGTGCCTTCTCTAACTCTGACACGGGTTCCACTATCCGAGAACAGAATCTTAGCGGCACCAGCTGATACCAGAAAAATGCCGGTAGTGAAGCCTAACAATCCTGTACCGGTCATTCCAGAAAAGTGGCGTGTTCAAGCACAACAGGACACAACAGGTCAGTAAAAGTTTCAATGACATTTTCCCAATTCCCAATGATAGTCATTAAAACTATAGAGAAGAGATAACATTAATTATCTCTTCTCTGTATAGGGCTACTTGTAATATAAATATAAAGAAAAACAAAAATCTCAGCATCCTTCCTGAAACATTCCATCACAACATGTCCCGGACACCGACGCCACCCTCAAGCGACATAAAGCAAACAAACAAACACTGCTGGAAGACTCCCACCACGATCACATGCCAGCGCACTCACATGATTCAATGAACCAAAACTGCAAATCCCGGATCCAAACCCGCACGAGTCCATCAAAAATGGGGCCACCGGTGTCCAATTGGATCAAGTCCACCATTCCATCTCTGTTCAATTCCGCCGCTCCACAAATACGAAATTCCTCTCCAACATTCAGCTTTCCACCTCCATCACCACAATCCAGCACCCTCACATTGGAACTCATATCTGCAAAATCATGGCCCGAATCCATCAAGTGTTCAGCACTTGCTGAACACCCAACAGACTCAGGCCACAACCCCACAGACATGAACTCCAACATGAAAACACCAAACCATGGTGACAGAAGTGGAAAACTGAATGCCAAAGAAGAACCCCACATTTACAGAGCAGCAAAACTAAACAGAGACAAAACAACAAACTCAATCCAACCAGACACCAACAACCCCATCCTTGACAGACCCACGCGAATCCAAATCCAAAACCTACAGTTCCAGTCCATCAAATCACATGAACACACCAACACATGATCACAACAAGAATCCTCCAGCAGTACCTACCTATCCACTTCAAATCACCCAAAAATGGCATCAACGCCCGAAACATGCACAAAACATTTCAAAAAGGGCACTGAGATTTATATTTTTCTTTATAGAGATAACATTATCTTATGAATAAGAATAAGAATGATTTTTATTCCTTTAGTGCATACATAGATAGATTTGTCATGTGCAAATTAATGTTATAACTAGAATATATATATACAGTCCCACTGTCCACATATGTGGACAAACATTTGTATGATTTTTAAACCAAATAGGAGTTCAAATTAACCACCATGTTACTAGCCACAGCCTTCGGTATACTATTCACTACATCCTTACCAAAGCTCATCTATCTCTTGTCACTCACTCCAGTTTGATGCAAATGTCTGCCACTAGAGTCACGTAGTTTTGAGGTTAGCCCAACACTAAGGTAAGTTTGTTGCTCTGAGTTATCTTTTAGCCCAATCTAAGTACCGTCAAACGGGGTTACTTTGCTCCTGTAGGGGTTACTCTGCTCCATTTTCGGGAAAAGTTTGAATCGTTCTAGAATGAGAAGCTTAAGTCTGAGAGTGTTGGTAATTTTTGAATTATAATGTTGGTACCTATTACTAACAAACTGTGATGTGTTTGCGTGTCTTCCCGCCAATTTATTGGTAGTTTTGATTGTTTACATCTGGTGATCGTTTTTGCTGAAAATATTCTACTCCATAATTTGCTAAGTGAGTCAGTAATTCATCAATGTTTCCAGGTAAGAGTATTTTCCCTGTCTATATACCGGTTTTATACACTGAAGTACCAAGCTTCATGGATATATCATGATATTCTAGTAAGATATTTTGCAATTCTCAAAGTGAGGTTAATTTTGAGTGAAAGTGGGGTTACTCTGCTCCATGGATTTTGGAGCATAGTTACCCCACTTTTACTATCTGATTAACTCTAATCAAACGAATGAATCAATAAAATGACAAAAATATGCATTATGATGGAATAATAAATTTATAATAATCATGATTAAGCCCTAAATTAGTATTATCTGCCCTGCCAAAGCTAATTTTGAATAAGCTAGGCCTACTGATCCAAAATTGGAGAAAATATTTTTTCTATCTAAATCCTGCAGTAGCCTACATGAGATAAGAAGTAGTTTCGGCCAGTATTAATTAGGACCGATACTAACGTGCAAATGGTAGCCTATGCTGCAGACTTTTTATTAACCTTTTTCTCTTATTCTTATCACTTTGTTCTGTAATTGTTTCAGGATGACCAGGACATATAAAAAAGTTGGTGCAAGAAATTACTGCAACTATTCTCTGGAAACGCTCAATGAATGTCTACAAGCAGTTTTGAAGGGCCAACTCACGCAGTGGGATGCAGAAATAAAATACAAAATTCCAAGAAGGACAATCATCAGCAAAATCAAGGTCTTGAAAACTTCAGATGGTGCTCACAGTGTTAAGAAGACTCCACCAGGCAAACCTACAGTTTTTAGTGAAGAAGAGGAGGCAGCATTTGTTTGCTGCATTGTACGCTGTAGTGAATTCAGCTTTCCTCTGGACTCTATTGATTTTAGAATTATTGGAAGGCCTATTTGGACAAATGTGGACGAACGGTAAAAATTTTCAAAAACAATTTGCCAGGACGGGAATGGGTCCTTTCATTTTTAAAAAGATATCCCCATCTGACTGGGGCACGATTTGCTGCAAACATCAAGAGAAGCAGGGCTGGAATAAC
The DNA here is from genome assembly GCF_014356525.2 of Nilaparvata lugens. Taxonomy (NCBI): domain Eukaryota; kingdom Metazoa; phylum Arthropoda; class Insecta; order Hemiptera; family Delphacidae; genus Nilaparvata; species Nilaparvata lugens. The sequence continues at coordinate 88,552,584 of NC_052506.1, read as the reverse complement.
GAAAGACACTATCAGTGAATATATCAGTAATTTGGAAAAAGTGACTGAAGGACTGCCACCGAAGAGCATCTGGAATTATGATGAATCCAATCTTACAGATGACCCTGGGAGAAAAAAGTAATAGTGAAGCGGGGATGTAAATATCCTGAAAGAATATGCAACACAACCAAGATGAGTATTTCGGTAATGTTCTGTGGAAATACTGCAGGGGAGGTTCTTCCACCGTTTGTAGTTTATAAGTCCACAAAACTGTGGGACACATGGAGTCAAAATGGACCAAGTGGTGCTAGGTATTGTAATTCACCATCAGGTTGGTTTGACACTTCCTCTTTTAATGAATTGTTTGAGAGTTTACTTTTGCCCCGACTCAGAAAGTTAGAAGGTGGGAGAGTTAGTTATTATAGGAGACAATCTATCCACACACTTGAGTGAAAATGTTATCAATTTGTGCCACAAAAATGATATAGACTGTTTGCTTACCTGCTAATAGCACCCACCTAACTCAGCCGCTTGATGTAGCATTTTTTGCACCTCTCAAGAGAGGCTGGCGAAAAATCCTCACTGAATGGAAAGAAGGTGGTGGTTTCAAGAATAGCACTCTACAAAAACAAGACTTCTCATCCCCAATGAAGAAACTTATGGAATTCACTCAGCCCGGCTCAGAACAAAATTTAAAATCTGGGTTCAGGACCTGTGGAATTTATCCTATTAGCCTTGATGAACTGCTGAAGAAAATCCCTACATCCACATCAGTGAATGTAGAAGATATAGAAAGCTCATTTTTGGAATCCTTGGAGAAAAAACGAGGTAGATGGACAGAGAAAAGTTCCAGGGGAAAAAGAAAGCAAATGACTGTTCCTCCTGGAAAAAGCATTGGCCCAGAGCATTTTCAAACTGACATAAGTTGTAGTTCAAGTGGTAGCAGTACAGGGCAAGTTACTGCTCCAGAAACCTGTGCAAGTAATGATAGAGCAGCCTCTAAATTGAAGAAAGCCAAGACAGTGGAAGAATTAGCATCACAGAATCGTTGCAAACATCGGAGAATTGAGAAGTCCCCAAAAAAGAGAGTGGATAGCATTGCACATTTGGATGAAAGTGATGATGAAGATGATGATTTGAATAAAGTAATTGACGAATATGAGAGAGAGGAGAATGAAGAAAACGACTTTATTAGCATGTTGGAAGGATCAAAAGACCTGAAAAGCTCCTTTTCCCTACCAAGTCCAGAGAGAAAAGTTGGGGAGTTTGTTGTTTTCAATTATGAGGGGGAGTTCTTTCCAGGCCGAGTGCTTAGTTTTAATGAAGATGAGGTGTGCATTTTGTCAATGAAGTCACTGAAATCATGGAAATGGCCTGATATTGAGGACAAACACCAATACCCATGGGAGGATGTTGTTGGGAGAATTAATAACCCAAAGATGATTTCCAAGCGTGGCTTCTATTCTATCCCTGAGCTTGATAGGATTTGGATGTAGCTATAACACAGAAAAATAATTTTTTGATGAGTGAATTGTATCAGAATGTCAATTTTCAATCAGCCTATTATTATTTTAAATTTAGACAGTAGAATAAATAGATTAGGTGATCTCCATGGACAAAAATAGTAATTTGGATGAGATTGTTTGAGAATAATGCTTTATAAGTTTTTTATGGTTCTAATTATAAGAATTTCTTCATACTAAATAATGTTATTTGTGTATATTTGCCCTTATCCATCATAATATTGAACCTATCTTTGCTCCACGATGTGTTACTGCATGAAAAATAATGAATTTTATCAGCTGGAGCATAGTAACCCCCTTTTCGTGGGGCAACTTTGCTCCAAAATTAAAATAAATAAAATAATATGATAAACTGATTATTTTCATGAAATAGTGCATTTTATGGGTTTCTGTTGTTCTTTAGAGAAGTAAGCAATGAGACTTTCTATTCTCTTGAATTAAATTTTCAAAACAATCTTTCCCAAAAATGATGCTTAAATTTGGAGCAATGTAGCTTTTACAGATATGTGTAGAATATCACTACAAATTCAAAACTGCAAAAAAAAAACTGCTCAAGATGATACAGCCCCGTTTGACGGTAGTGTTAATGTTAAAATGTTTATTGAATTGTTTTAAACTGTTTTCACACCATTATCATAGTTTCATAAGTAACAGTTGATAGGAAAAATAATTTGACCACACTTGTGGATATTGGGTTTTAATAATGAAAGTGATCAATCAGAATTTGTCCACAAGTGTTGACATTGGGTCTCAAAGCTAAACATTTTCTATTATGTTCACTCTCACTACTACTTGTGTAAACGTTGAATAAAGGACCCAGCTTGATATTTTTTTGAGGATGATGCCCACATAAGTACTAGACTTGTGCATGAATAACTTGGTTATGTATAATAGTAGTTATTTATTATAATAATGGTTATGTATAATAGGTTTGTTGAAAAATATAATCATTAAGAAATTGAATACAATAAGGAGAAAACTAAGCTAGAGTCACTAATTAATATAAACTGAGGAGTAAAAGATTGTTAGAATTTGAGGATGATTATGACAGACAAACTGACCTAACCAGTAGGTTGAGCAGATGTAAAAAAATATGTTTGTATTATCTTGAATTTTAGGAGAATACTTTTAAACAAATTTATAGTATCAAGGAAGTTTGAATCACAAGTAAATACAAGTTTGATAGATTTGTGATTTGAAAAATTATATTTCAGAGTGTCAGGAAGGAAGACTAAGAAGGTAAACATTACTGAACGTTATCTCACAGATGAGGAGCTTGCAGAGCTACTGGATAACAGCGATTTCGAGATAGATAATGAAACTGATCCAACTTTCATCCTTGTAGTGAAAACTCCAATGGAGTTTGGAGTTGGCAGAGCTGGCATAAACATCTCTTTTTGGAGCTCCTGTGTTAAGTGACAAAAAGTGTTTTTTTTTCTGGAATTATGAGTTGAGAGTTACACCATCTTGTTGGTATTGGAAAGCTGAATAAGTGTGCAAAATTTCAAGTCAGTCGGACTTAGGGTTCCTAAGTTATAAGTGTTTGAGTGCTTGACTTTTGCTCAGCCTATGCTTTAACATAGGAAGATCATCTCAATTGCTTTTTGGCCTGTGTTGTGAGTGGGTTTGTACATTTCGGTTTGGTTTTTGACTTTGTTGTAGTACTTATGGTCTACTTTTAATTGTTATTGGTCTCATTCCTTAATTATTTGCCCTAAGGGCAGGAGGATTTTTTTAAGTTCTGATGAATTAAGTGACCTATAAAGAAATAGTCATAATAGTGTAGTACGGGTAGTAAGAAAAAAGTGACAGGAAATCAATGAGTGGCCTGATCAACTCTCTTCTATAAAAGTGCGAGCTTGCATTTTGATAGGAAATAATTAGAGGTAAAATTAATTCAATTTAATTCTCTTTTATAGTGGGAAAAAAAGTGCAAGCCATTTTTATGGTTGCATTTTTTGGACTTGTCATTTTTCAGACAGTTGAGAGAAGGATTTCAGTAGTAAATAGTTTTTAGTTTAATTGGAGGATTTCACTAATAAATAGTTTTTAGTTCAATTAGCATTTCACTAATAGATGGTTTTTAGTTTAATTAAGAGTGCTGACTTTTTTCTGTCAGCTGTTTTTGGACTTGTGAAATTTTCATCTAGTCTTGAACATATGTTACTAATAGTTTCACTAATAAACCTTTCTTAGGTTAATTGAATGGTGTGGTGATTTCACTAATTAGTTTTTTTTCTTGGTTCAATAGGGATACATAGGATAGGATTTTTTCACTAATTAATTGTTTTTAGATTAGTTTGAGGGTGTTTTTCTTAATATTTACAATTATATATATTCTGTCTTAAATATAGTATAAGAATGATGTTAAATGCTATATAGTTCACTAATTAGCATCTTTTGATGAAACTTTCTGGTTTCACCACCACAACCACCATTTTTGTTACCTTACCCCTCAACCCCTAAAGGGTGATTTGGACTTGCGAGGGTGAGAGGTTACCCCTCTCCTATGATTTAGGTGATAGGTTGTGAAATCACATTATTCCAACCAACACAGGTTGCGTCCCCCCCCCCTCTTTCCGAGCTAGGGGTGGTTGAAATTTTTGAAGGCACCCCCTGCGGTAAGGGTTGAGATTTCCACTACCCCTCATCCCAAAAAAAAATTCCCTCTAAACCCTTACTAATTATTTGGTAACTCTCATACCACCCCCCCACCCTTTTCATTATATAGCAGCAATAAGAGCAACGCGAAGGGGTGGTTTTTCCATAATTTAGTCTAAAGTACCTACCCCCCCCCACCTGAAAGAGTTTTCCCCTCATCTGCCAAGTTGTGGTGGCTTGGGTGATAAACAACTTGGGTGAGTTTCATTACCGTCGGATGAGTTTGGACAAAGTTACAGTTACTTGAAGAATTTGAATATTTGTTTGAGACCTGTTTATGAGCCATATCGCCTTTCTGTTGTATTGTTTCTCTTAGTTGGGTCCTGTGTTCGATGTTCTGTTATTTTAATATATTGAAATGGATCTAGATATAATCAGGTACATCAGCAGTTCAGATGATGAAGTGTTCGAGTTAATACCTGTAAGAAAGTATAGGATTAGGCTTGACACATTTAATTATTTCTCGGACAGTGAATTCATAGCTCGATACAGATTTAGTAAAGAGACAGTGATCTACATTTCTGAACTACTTCCCAATTTTGATAATTTGAACAACAGAGGTAAGCCGTTGTCGAAAATGGACCAATTACTTATTGGGTTACGGTTCTACGCAACTGGAACATTTCAAAATGTCGTTGGGGATATTATTCATGTCCATAAAAGTACTGTGTGCAAAATAGTGAAGAAAATTTCCCACTATTTAGCCTCTTTGCGCGTTAATTTTATTCAAATGCCCACAAATGAGGAAATTTTAAGAACAAAAAGCGATTTTTTTCAAATTCATCGTTTCCCTAACGTGGTTGAATGTATAGACTGTACTCATGTAAAAATTCAATCTCCTGGTGGCCAAGATGCAGAACTGTATAGAAATAGAAAAGGATATTTCTCTATCAATGTGCAAGCTATCTGTAATGCACAGCTAGTATTCACAGAAATCACTGCTAGGTGGAGGGGTTCTGTTCATGACAGTACCATTTTTAATACATCCAAGATACGTGCTTAAGCTTGGTTGTATCGGGGCAGCAGCTGCTACCTACTTGGTGATAGTGGATATCCATGCAGAAATTTTTTGCTAACACCACTTCTACATCCTGCAAATGAAGCAGAAAGAAGATATAATAGTGCCCACATCCAAACTAGGAATACCATTGAAAGAGCATTTGGAGTGTGGAAACGCAGATTTCCTTGCTTGTCAATAGGATTAAGAATAAAAATTCAAACTACTTTAATGATAATAACAGCAACGGCTGTTCTTCATAATATAGCTATCCAGCAGAAAGAAGAGCCTCTAATGGACAATGATGAAGTTATGGAAGAGTTTGATCAAATTCAATTAGAAGGAGAACGAAATCAGTTTGCTGTTCGAGACAATGTCATTGCTACAATCTTCAGAATTTAAATTGAAGAAATGGTTCACAAAAATAAAACTACAATTATTTCAGAATCACAATCATTATTATTATTGTTTGATTATTATTCAGTTCTTTTATGATAATAAACTATCATTCTGTAATTTTTTTAACTCAATATTTAGAATTAATTGTTTTTTTTGGGCATTTTGAATTTTCATATTTATATACTGAATTTTCAAATCAGCAGCCCGCTCCTCCTTTGCTAATATGATCATTTTTTTATCATGCTCCTTTGCGTAGTACTGTTCTTTTAATAGAGCCTCAAATTTTCTCTTCCTTGTTTTCTCCATATTTTTGATAGGGCTTTCCGTTATTGCTTTTTTTGAAGGCCTTGTTGGCGTTGGTATTTCTTTATTCTCCACCTCTACTACCTCCTTCACCTCCTCTGCCTTCTCCACCTCTACTACCTCCTCCACCTCCTCTGTTGCAGGAATGACCATCACTGCTGAAAAATAGAGAATTTATATCTTCTAGAAAAATTGTATTATAAAAATTTCTTATACTTCTACAGTGCAAGCAAACTTCAATATGTTTAAAAATTAATTGTATCAATTGCGGGCACGATCCATCAACCAGAGGTGAACAATCATTAACCAGGATAGAGGTAACGCGTGGTTAGCACGTTGATCCTCTCAACCATAAGCTAGCTCCCATAACCAAGTGACGGCACATAACATTTCTGAATAACATCCAGTTAATCAGAGTGTAATGTAACAATTAATAGGCGTCACTGGCCTTAAAATATCACTTGTAAAGCCAAGGGTAGCTGTCAAATCCAATGAAATAGTTGCTACTATTGAATACAATTATATAGGCGGCATAGGCCTTCAGTGATTTGAATGTCAAGATAGACATCAACAAAACAATTAATAGGCGTCACTGGCCTTAAAATATCACTTGAGAGCTAAGGGTAGCTAATAAATACAATGTAAAGATTGTCCAGGTTAAATACAGGCGACATGGGCCTTCAATGAATTGAATGTCAAGATAGACATCAATTAGAACGATAAATAGGCGTCAGTGGCCTTAGATTGACACTTAAGAGCTAAGGGTAGCTAATAAATACAATGTAAAGATTGTCTAGGCTAAATACAGGCGACATGGGCCTTCAATGAATTGAATGTCAAGATAGACATCAATTAGAACGATAAATAGGCGTCAGTGGCCTTAAATTGACACTTAAGAGCTAAGGGTAGCTATTAAATACAATGTAAAGATTGTCCAGGTTAAATACAGGCGACATGGGCCTTCAATGAATTGAGTGTCAAGATAGACATCAATTAGAACGATTAATAGGCGTCGGTGGCCTTAGTGAATTGAATGTCAAGAGAGACATCAACAAAACAATTAATAGGCATCAGTGGCCTCAGAAAATCACTTGTAAAGCCAAGGGTAGCTGTCAAATCCAATGAATTAATAGGCGTCGGTGGCCTTAGTGAATTGAATGTCAAGATAGACATCAACAAAACAATTAATTAATACATACGTAAATGAAAATTGAATAGAATGATTTATGTAACCTGAATAAAATTTTGAAGAGGAGATGCAGCCAGGCAGACAGGCAATGAATCCGCAAAACCCACAGGAACAGGACATCAGCAAGCGATGATGTGATCTGGCCATGCGATGACAAGCATGGAAGCGTCCACCACAGCAGGCAAATCCCCCAGTGGAAATGAGAACAGGAGCAAGTAGAATTCCAAACGAATAATCTGACCTTCAAGTTGTGGAATTTTTAGAATGATTTCCAAACGCTAGAGATGATGAACTTGAAAGTTTGAGTTTCAAGAGGTGAAGCCAATCGTTAGAAGAATGGCAATTGAAGCCCACACGAGGTTGTGAACTTGACAAAGTTTATCAGCGTAAATATGCGAAGAAATCGATGAATAGTTGAATCACAATTGAAGAATAGAACAAACGAATTAATTTGAAGAAGCAATTCACACTTTAAAAAAGTTCCGTAGATCAAATAAATAGCGATAAACGCCCACACAAGGTTGCAATTTTGACAAAGTTTATCAGAGTAAATAAGTGAAGAAATCGATGAATAATTGAATCACAATTGAAGAATAGAACAAACGAATTAATTTGCAGAAGTAATTCACACTTTAAAAAAGTTCCGTAGATCAAATAAATAGCGATAAACGCCCACACGAGGTTGCAATTTTGACAAAGTTTATCAGAGTAAATATGCAAAGAAATCGATGAATAGTTGAATCACAATTGAAGAATAGAACAAACGAATTAATTTGGAAGAATAATTCACTTTTAAAAACGTTTCGTAGATCAGATGAATATGGATAAAAGGTTTAGACCGAGAGCGTAGATGCACTCTCGACTAGGAACCATTGCAAAAGGCACGGAAACCGCTAATGCTGGTCAGAAAAAGGAACATGCCGGATGTGTTTGAAACGTAGGTAAAACGTTTGCAAACGTTTGGTGAAAAAGTAACAAATATCTAGAAAGTAAGATGCCTAAAGACAAAATAAATTCCAAAAAATCGAATAGTACAAATATTAAAATTGAAACGACAAAATAACACGACTAAAAGTATAGAAAACCAACTTGATTAAAGCAGTGGCAAGAACTGTGACTGTGACGTCACCGGTCGGTCAGCGCAGACAGACAAAATGACGACATGATTTCTACGTAGTAGCGGAATGAGTAACAAGTGGAACCGTTCCAATAAATGCTTTGTCAGATTTTACAAAGGAGAGCTTTAAAATTACTGTAATTAATTCAATATTATTTTATTATTTGGCTCGTGTATATATATTTCCTAATCAGATGGCATCCTTTTAATGATATTTTTAAGTGGACATTTAATATCAATTGCCATGTCCACCATATCCTCCTTGCTCTATGGCTACTTCTACTATATCTCAGATAAACGTCAACTCACGTTCATCAAAAAAAGAGCTGCTGCTGTCATATGGATTGGACAGTGGTTCAAAATGTGACTCCAGCTGCCCCACTATTTTGTTCGATAGTGGTGTCATCGACGAAGATGGCACCCCACCACCTGTCTTGTATATTGCTAACTGAAATCAAAATGCAAGCATTGAAAAGTCAAATCCAGTAAGTCATAAACAAGACTGCTAGGATAGGTGTTCAGCAGAGATAAAGTCTTGTTATCTGCTTTACTATCAATAACCTGGTAAGTTCGTAGCCCATCCGAAATTAATTGTTCATCCATTACGTTACACATGGAAATAATATTAGACACCATGGTCATACTGTGTGGTGGATCTGACCTCTACATGCAAGGCTCTCCTCACCAATAAAATCGGTCATGCTTATTATAATCAATTTACAAGAAAAGATAGTTATTCCTCAATACTTCATGTTTTTTTTTTTCATTAATATTGGTTTCTATAAATAGCTATGACATAAATTTATTATTGAAGTCATGTACTGGTGAGAGCACCAATCAGGTGGAAGACTGAATTTGAATTCCATTCAATTAATGAAAAATGTAATAAAACACCAATTTAAATATTAAATTATTAGAAAAATATTGATCCAAAAATTAAAAACATACTTCTACACTAGAAGCAGAGCTGAGACATCAAAAATAGAGAAAAATAGTATATATAAAAAGATACTAACCCTTTCTTCAGTTTTTTCCTTCCTGGCCTTCATCTCCAATCCATCGTAGAGGGATTTTAAAGTTTTCACCTCCCTCAAACCGGTGATTTGGATAGAAATATAACTTATTCTTCTCTCACTGCATCCCATGCCTTGCTTTTGTCTTTTATTGAATATTTAGGTGTAAGTGCACGTCCAGTGCCAACATACCTATTATCAAATTTTTGGTTGGGATCGATTTAGTATGTTATTTTGAGCACAAAATCACAAAAATTAAACGGTGCTCACTATTGTTTTTTAAATAAACTAAGTTCAAAGTAGCACAATTTTACATGCTTTTAACCTATGAGTAGCAGCCATTTTGATTAGCCTATTGAAATCATCAAATTATGATATTCCTAATCTCAGTTTTCCTAACCCAAAGCTTTTCCTAACCTAAGCTCTCCTAACATAAAGCTTTTCCTAACCTAAAGCTTTTCCTAACCTAAAGCTTTTCCTAACCTACAGCTTTTCCTAACCTTAGCTACTTATGGTTGCTACTTATAGGTTAAATGCATGTAAAGTTCTGCTACTTTGAACTTAGTTTATTTTGAAAACAATAGTGAGCGCCGTTTAATTTTTGTGATTTTGTGCTCAAAATAACATACTAAATCGATCCCAACCAAAAATTTGATAATAGGTATGTTGGCACTGGACGTGCACTTTAGCCGAATATTTATCTGTCTTTTTATTTTTAATCATATTTTTATACTTTAGGCAGATCTCTACTAATTGGTCTTTTTCAACCTCTGCAAAATTCTTGCCCCGGTCTCGTTTCTCTGCCATAATTATAATAATAACTTGAAAAATTATCAGTAACGTAGGAAATAACCTTCAAATTGAACTACACAACAAGCAGCAAGGAATAAACAAACAAGATTTAGTTGGTTACCATGGCTACCATATAAAGTTTGTTTACGAAAGTGGTCGGTTTGGAATCATGCAATGCTGCCAGATTCATTGAACAGATGAATCGCTATGGATTCTATAAATATGTTTGAGGAGTCAATAAAAATTTATTGAATCGATAAAGTTATTGAATCAATAGCTATAGCGTTGTTTATTGAACGACTGAGAAACCGGGCATAAGACACAGGCAGCAAGAGCAATTCTCTATCTGCAGGAACAGACAAAGAGACTGAAAGAGTATGAGAAGCAGAAGGCTATGGATTTAATGGGGGCAAAGACAAGTGAAGATGATGCAGTGTCTCTGAATACAGTGACTACCAGAGCACTTGATGATGGGGGGCTGCCGGGGAACTGGACTACCATGAGAAGAGGGATGAAAGATGGGCTAGAAATGAGGCTTAGAGGTGGGGCCAATGAAGACGAGGACATGGCATTTGAGGGAAGTGCCAGTTCCAAAAGGAAAAGGTCCAAGGATGAGGCTGAGCCTAACAAGTTGATCAAGACAGACCCACTGGTGGAAGTAATGGAGAAAATTGAAGCGATTTACAACTGGTTTGATGATACCATAACTTCAAGAGGAAACAAAAAGAAAATTGAACTGGAAGTGGGTAAAGGAATGGCGGATGAACTAAGACAAGCTGGAATGGTGATGGCTAAATCAGCCAAAGGTGGAAGATATGAGGGTTCTGGGGATCTAAAAGCTTCTATCTGACAGCTTGTCCGGGAGGAGCTTCAGGAGGCTCTTAGAGGAGAGTTTGCAGAACCTAGGCAAGGGGCTAGGCAGACCTTTGCCGAGGCTGCTAGACGACCGTGAATGGACATCCCCAGAGCCCCTATACCATGGTATATCTTCTTATGTCATCTTTTCTCTATGCTTAAATTTTTTTTGATATATTCTCTTACAATTTATTCCTCATTTACTAACTCAACCTCAAGTATTTTCCTTGTTTAATTTACTCCATCACTTAACTCACAGTTTTTTATTAATTCGATTAATTTTTATTGATTCCTCATTTCCACTTATTATATCTCAATTTGTACTTTGCCTTCACTTCCTTTTCTACTGTGTCAAGTGCTTTTCATCCTCTTTTCACAATACTTTTCTTTTCTATTTGATTAATTTTCATTGATTCTTCATTTTCACAAACTCTATCTCAAGTTTCCCTTGGTTAGTTTGCACTTTACCTCTACTCAACCTCAAAAGAATACTGTTCTTTTTAATTTGAATAATTTTCATTGATTCTCTATTTTTACTTATTCTATCTCAAGTTTTCCTTGTTCAGTTTATTCTATCACTCAACTCACATTCCTTTTTCTCAATTTGATTAATTTTCATTGAATCTCCATGTTCACTTATTTTATCTCAAGTTGTACTCTGCTTTCACTCAAAGTGTTTCTTCCTTTTCTACTGTTTCTGTATGGGCCAGCCATTTGAATCAACCACGCTCACCCATGGCCATCTAGCATGCCACTGCCATCAGCCGCTCAGAAATTGCCTAGTTCAATATGTAGATGGCACTGTTCTCCCTCTGGCTTTTCCGCTTTGCTCCCCAGTCCCCACTACTTGTAACCGCCTTTTGAGGAAGCTTGCTGTTCTGACGCTACATGGTTGTTTCTCTTTTTAAAGAAGTTATAAATGTATTACCCCTTTGCTTGTTTGAATTTAAACTACTACCGCGACTAGTTAGGAAAAGTTATTGTGAGAGTACTCCGCTAAATATCTAGATTTTGATCTTCTTTGTGTAACCTCTTAGCTGCGACATGGGCCCATGTATTCATCATCGCCAGTGCAAGTGAGTCCTGATTATCTGAATGTGCTACCGCCTACCAGAACGAGGAGAACGCTCTTACAGTCCACTGTGAACCCGCCATACCCGAACGAGACGCTTTTAAAGGTAACAATTTTATTTTCTGAGCTACTAAGTCACGTGTTTAGAAGCCCACCTCATTGGCTCTAACAGTGTCCTACTTTTACTGATTCTTTTTCTCTATCTCTGTTGCCCGCAGGAAAAAGAAGTTGAGGAACGTTTGCTTACCCTGACCACATTTCTGTCGCCGTTGTATTCGACTTTGGCCCCTGAGTCATTCAAAAATCAGACAAAATTTAAATGCGAGGCGTCAGAATGCCGACTGGGTTTGAAGCCAGGACGGCCTTTCTCGGGGGTGACCGCATGCATTGATTTTTGTGCCCATGTGCATAGAGATGTGAACAATATGAACAACGGCTGCACGATGGTGAGTTGGATGATTGAATGTTGAAGTTTACTCAATATTTAATGATAAGCTAATTAAATATAATTATAAAGCTTGCAGCCTTTCCTAATTTTGAACCTACTTTTTTAAAAATGTGGCCATCAACGCAACTTCTTAGACACTGGTGTTTCATTTTAAGCAAGGCATACTACACTTCATTTAAAATACTAGGATTAAATTAAAAATATATAGGGGTATTATATTGGGATTCTTTCAAAACCAGCAGGGGTACCATGTGCAGCCTTTCGTCATTTTTTTGAATAGACAGTTAACAAAAAATCAACTTAGAACATAAACATAAACGACCTATACCATGGTTTATCTTCTTATGCCATCTTTTCTCTATGCTTAAAGTTTTTTGATATATTCTCTTACAATTTATTCCTCATTTACTAACTCAAACCTCAAGTATTTTCCTTGTTTAATTTACTCCATCACTTAACTCACAGTTTTTTATTCAATTCGATTATTTTTTATTGATTCCTCATTTCCACTTATTATATCTCAATTTGTACTTTGCCTTCACTCATAATGCTTTCCTTTTCTACTTTGTCAAGCGCTTTTCATCCTCTTTTCACAATACTTTTGTTTTCTATTTGATTAATTTTCATTGATTCTTCATTTTCACAAACTCTATCTCAAGTTTCCCTTGGTTAGTTTGCATTTTACCTCGACTCAACCTCAAAAGAATACTGTTCTTTTTAATTTGAATAATTTCCATTAATTCTCTATTTTTACTTATTCTACCTCAAGTTTTCCTTGTTCAGTTTACTCTATCACTCAACTCACAGTATTTTTTTCTCAATTTGATTAATTTTCATTGAATCTCCATTTTCACTTATTTCATCTCAAGTTGTAGGGAGTGTCATGTAGGCGAATTGTCAGTTACAGAAATTCAAGACGCTGAATTCCATATATTTAAAAGTGTTCAGGAAGAATTTTTCGGATCAGAGTTGCAGCGTCTACGTGCAAAAGAGGAGCTGGATGTGCGGAGTAAGATCCATTCTCTCTCACCGTTTATTCATCAAGATGGTCTGCTTAGAGTAGGAGGCAGATTAATGCATGCTGATGTACCATTTGATGCTCAGCATCAAATTTTATTACCTGGTAAGCATAAATTCACAGAAGCTTTAATCCTAAGCACCCATCAACGTTTGTGTCATGCTGGAGTCCAGGCCACCATGGTTTCTCTTCGCCAGCGTTTTTGGATTCCATCTACCAGGAGTGTAGTCAAAAGCATCTTGTGCACTTGTATAAAATGTTTTTGTTTTTCACAAAATAAAGCTGTTCAGCTTATGGGGCAATTGCCAGCCGTTCGTGTGAATGTTAGTGCACCCTTCTTAAATGTAGGCATTGATTATATGGGACCTTTCAACTTAAGGCTTGGTTGTCCTAAGTCTAGGTCTTTCAGCAAAGCTTATATTGCATTATTTGTCTGTATGGCAACTCGCGCTGTGCATTTGGAGGTTGTTACTGAGTTGTCAACTAAAGCCTTTCTCGCCGCATTAACTAGGTTCACGTCAATTCGTGGCATGCCCAACACCATTTATTCTGACAATGGTACTGCTTTCACTGGAGCTAGCGGTGAACTTCAAGAGCTCTACAATTTTTTGGATGATTCACGGAATCAACATTTGTTACAGAAGTCGGCAGCTTCTTGGAGAATTCAGTGGAACTTCATTCCACCTCGCGCACCTCACTTTGGTGGTCTTTGGGAGCGTTCAATCAGAAGTTTCAAAAGCATTTTCAAGATCGTTACTTTGAAGCAAGTTCTCAACTTTGAAGAACTACTTACTCTTAGTGCTCAAATTGGAGCTATCCTCAATTCTAGACCCATTACCCCATTATCTGAAGACCCTCATGACCTAGCGTATTTGTCACCAGGACATTTCTTGATTGGTAGGCCTATAAATGCACTTCCCGTGAAGTCACAACCGACAAAGCATGTGAATCACCTTGCACGCTGGCAAATGATAACGGATTTGAATAGGCAGTTGTGGGAGAGGTGGTCACAAGAATATCTAGTCACTTTGCAGCAAAAACACAAGTGGACGTCTTCAAGTGACAACATTGCTGTTGGAATTTTGGTATTGTTGAAGGATCCTGGTGCTCCACCCACTGCTTGGAAATTAGGGCGCATCACTGAGGTTTTTCCTGGTGTGGATGGGAAGGTACGGGTTGTGATGGTGCTTACTGAGTCTGGAATTTTCAAGCGTGCAATTTCCAGTATTGCACCTCTACCTATCGTTGAAGATCAAGAAGACGGTGAATAAGTTTTAACATATTATTTTTTCTTTCTTGGGCAATTCTTTGAATTTCCCAAATTTCATTTGGCATTTCACCTTAGCCTACATTTTGTTGATTAGTTTTAATACTGAGTTGCCTAAAACTGTTTTGCATTCATTCCAGTGCACAGGTTTTTGAATGCACAACGGTTCTTGCACTCATGTGGAATTTCAGTCAGGTGTCAAATCAGTCAAGACACATTGTTTCTCTTTTTTCAGAATTTGATTTATTCTCTCCTATTTATACAGTCCACTCTTTTCTAAGACTAAATTTCACACAAACATTTATACATTCTGAATAAGAATTATTGTTTTCAATATGAATCTGTATGGTAATTTGGGATGTAGGTCTATAATAAAGTATGCTTGTTTTTCAGGGAATTATGGTTGATATGGGACAGAAAGACAGCTACGTGGGTGACGAGGCACAATCGAAGAGAGGAATTCTGACGGTGAAATACCCGATCGAGCACGGAATCGTGACCAACTGGGATGACATGGAGAAGATCTGGCACCACACCTTCTACAACGAGCTGAGAGTGGCACCAGAGGAGCACCCTGTCTTGCTCACTGAGGCACCCCTCAACCCCAAGGCCAACCGAGAGAAAATGACACAAGTCAGTCCATTACTTTCATAACTTTTACAAAGAAAATGTGTGATATGAGGGGTCCCACTAAAATACAATGTAGAATAGAATAAAATAGAAAATGTCTTCATTTAATTAAAAAACTAATATTGTACACTTCCAAGAACTAAACAAATTAAACATTGAAACAAGAGAAAATGATAAACGTAATAACACTAGACAAAATTTAAGACATAAAGGTTGTCTGCCAGGAGTCGGCATCATATTATTATTTCATATCTTCACTTCATTTATATATTCTACAAAAATTTACACAAAATCAGTTAAATGAATAAATCAATTGATATTGTCAACTGAAGCTTTCTTCTACAAATATGACGATTACGTTTATAATTTATCAGTTCCTCAATACAGAATCATGACTCACTTAAAACCGGAAAATAACGGGGTAACCGTGATCAAGAAAAATACAATGTATTGAATATTGAATAGGCTAAATTGTTATTTAATTTTTTTTTCTTGATTTTTATAGCACCTAGTTAAAGACTAATAAGCTATTCTATTTTGACATAAATTGATAAGAATATTGTTTGTGAAGGTAAAACCCATTGGTTAAGCCTTCTATATTGGTCAAGGACTGAATAAAGATTATTTTTAGCATAAAAGGATACAGTATTCTGCCTTTGCACTTCCAATTGAACACTTTAGCACTAAACTAATTCGTGTGGCTTTCTGCGTTGCAGTCTTCTTACTCCATGCACGTTGAGCAGCTGGATTGCTTCCACGTTCACATGTTGATGAAGTCTTTTCTCATGTTTTTCTGCAAATCTTTGGATTTCACTGATGACTGTCACCACTCCCAGGTCGCGGTGGAGATCAGAGTTCCTGATGTACCAAGGAGCGTCTACACAACTTCTGAGTACTTTGTTCTGGAAGCGCTGGATGATGTCGATATTGGATGGTCGGGTGCAGCCCCAGAGTTGAATTCCGTAGGTCCACACCGGCTTGAGAATCTGCTTGTAGAGAAGCAATTTGTTATAATTTGACAACTTTGATGTCCTCCCAAGTAGCCAGTACATTTTCTTGAATTTTATGCCAAGTTGTTCTCTTTTCTTCTTCACATGCTCCTTCCATCTAAGCTTGGCATCCAGCGTCATGCCTAGATACTTTGCAGTGTTGGAGTAGGGTACAATATTCCCATTGAGTGTTAAGGGGATATATTGAACTCTTCTGTTTGTAAAGTTGACTTGAACTGATTTTGCTTCATTCAATTTTATAAGCCAGTGTTTTGTCCAAACATTGATTCTGTTGACTGCCACCTGCAATTTCTCTGTAGAAACTTCAACAGTTTCACCAACTGATAAAACTGCTGTGTCATCAGCAAATGTTGCTACTGTTACGTTTTCGGGTTGAGGTATATCAGATGTGTATAGGAGGTACAAGAGGGGACCCAGCACACTTCCTTGAGGAACTCCAGCCCTGATTTCTCTGAGAGATGAAAAAGCATCATCTTGTTTTATCCTGAAATAACGGTCTTGAAGATATGATTTCAGTATCAGACTGTATTCTGTTGGTAAGAACTGGTTCATTTTGTAGCACAATCCTGAATGCCATACTTTGTCGAAAGCCTGTGCTACATCAAGGAAAATTGCAGAGCAAACTTTCTTTTCCTCCAATGTATTTTCAATAATATTTGTTATTCTGTGCACCTGATCTATTGTACTATGTTTATCTCGAAATCCGAATTGATGGGTTGGTATTAATCCATTATCGTCCAGATAAGGCTTTAATCTTTTCAGTAGAAGTTTCTCAAATAATTTTGATATTACTGGCAGTAGTGAAATTGGCCTATACGAGGTTACATCATGTGGTGGCTTTCCAGGTTTTGGTATCATGATGACATCGGCTACCTTCCAGAAACTTGGCACATATTTCAATCGGAATGAAGCGTTGAAGAGATGGCATAGCTTCACAATTGCTTTTCTTGGGAGCTCCTGTAGAATCTCTCCAGTTATTAAGTCGAAACCTGGCGTTTTCTTTCTGCTCAATTTTTAATCTCATATTCTACCTCCCTTGGCGATGTTGGAGTGATAACTCCTGCTCCAAGATGATGAGGATTCTCATCTATAATTGTTTCCTCATGAGGTGAGAAAACCTTTTCCAGATGATCAGCAAACAAATCGGCTTTCTCTTTATTGCTCCTTGCCCAGCAATCTTGATTCTTCCTTATCGGTGTAACTTGTTCAAGAGGTCTCTTCAGTTTCCTGGTTGATCTCCATAATGAAAAATTTGTAGTAGACTCATTGGTTAACTCTTCTAAGTATTTATTGATATCATGTTGTTTTACATCCTGTATCATCTTTCTCAGTTCATTAGTAATTCTATTAAGTTCTGTTTTAATTCTTGGATTTCTTGTTGATTGCCATGATCTTCTTGTTCTTCTTCTTTTTTCTATCAACTCTCTTACCGCTACAGGATAGCAATTACCTTTGAAAATCCTGCTTTGAAGTAGTGGTGTATTTTCCCAGGCACATTGTTGGATATTGATTACAAACTCCTGGACTTCAGTTTCTAGTTCATCTATAGTTTGCAGAGATGTGTTCAAGTCTATTTTAGAGTCTATCATATTTTTAAAAGTTTCTAAATCTGTGTACCTTTTGATGAGTCTAGGTGGCATTTCATTTTTAACAGCTGCACTGTGCATTGTCAAAACTATTGGCGAATGGTCAGAGTTAAGATCAAATTTTTCTTCAACTTCAACACAGTTTGGTGAAATATTTTTTGTGATGAAAAAATCTATTAGGTCTGGAATTTTTGTTATGTCTGTTGGCCAGTAAGTTGGTTTCCTTGTTGAGTGAACATCGCAGTGGTATTCATTAACAGCCAGTAATAGCTCCTTTCCTTTAGTTGTGGTCAGTCGGGACCCCCATTGTGTATTCTTTGAATTGAAGTCTCCTCCGATGATAAATTTCCCTGTGAAGTTGCTTAGGAAATCAATATATTCTATTTTCTTCAAATTAAATCGTGGTGGACAGTAGACGGCTCCAATTGTGATCGTACCAGATGGTCTACCGATAAGTTTGACTTTGATTGAAATCGACTGGAACTCCTGCAATTCTATCTTCTTGAACTCGTGATGGTTTAGCTCTTCTCTTACAATAACCGCACTTCCGCCTCTAGCGCTGTTGTTGGGATGTATGGCATGGTACATTTTGTACCCTCTAATTTTAAAGTAGGATTCTTTGGTGAAATGAGTTTCGGAAATGAGACAGGCATCTATTTTATGCTCAATTAGAATTGCTAATAGATCATCTTTGTGCTGTAGTAATCCATTAGCATTCCAAGTCATAATTTTGAATCTATTTTCCATGCTTCTTGTGAATGACTTCTGGAACTGAAATATTTTCCAGTTTTTCTAACCTACTTAAAATTGATTTATTCAGGCCTTCTTGCACAACTAGTTTCTCAAGAATCAATTTAAGTTGAGTTGTAATGCTCAGTTCCAAATCTTTACTCAAGTTTTAATCTTGAAGACTTGACTTTTCGTTACTGTTGATAGGTACTTTATTTTTCAGCTTATCAGCATAACTCTGGTTCTCCTTAACTCTACTGTCATTTATTACAGCTCTCTGTGGCACAATAGGATCGTTTCTTTTGTTGACTGACGAAATAGATTTTATTGTTTTTTTCTTATTTCGAAGTGCCTGCAACTCTTGTGCTACAACACATCCTCTATAATTAGCAGGGTGCTCCATCCCACAATTGTAGCATTTAGGCTTAACTTCTTTACTCTTAGTACAGTTGATAGTGATGTGGGGACCAGCGCATTTCACGCACCTAGGCTCCTTCTGGCAGTATTTTTTAGTGTGTCCCCAGGTTTGACAATTTTTACATTGCGGTAGAAATTTCGATTTTTTCAGGGGGACTACTTCAACCTTCATACCCATAATTACACATATTTCATAAATTCTATTTATGCTCTCTGTGTTTTCAAAAGTTAACATGAATATTGGGAGTGGTTCTTTTGTTTTCCATTTAAGAATGTTTACCACGTCCAAAATTTTAAATCCTTTTTCCTGAAGTTCCTCTTTTATTTCCTGTGGATTGCAAGTGCTGTGCAACTTCTTCACTATTACTCTAATGGGTCTCGTTTGCTTGTTTTCAAACGAAGACCAATTCATTTTTTTGTCATTCAGCAATGATGTAGCTAGTCTATAATTATCCTCAGATTCAACATTGAGTTTTAAGCTACCATTATTCAATAGTGTGATCTTATAAGAGTCTTTTATTTTTTCATTCAAAATATTATACACTACTTGATAGTCTTGGATGTTGTAGAGTATTATTGGAGGAGGTCTCTTAACTTGTTTGATACTAGGAGTTTTTTTTGGTTCATCATTCTCTTTTAGTTCAGTTTCTCTACGTGAACTCACTTTCTGCTCATTGGATGATTGTGTTGGAGGTGAGTCAGATTGTTCTCTCTTCCTCTTTCTTTGCTTTTGACGAATCCATTCTGTTTCAGTAGATAATTCTTCTTCATCGGTATGATAATTGTCCGTATTTTTTTCTTCATTCTTAGATTTAGTCTCTAACGCTGATAATCTAGTTTGAAGCTGTTCAAGTTGAATTTTAAGTTCAGAACTTATTTTTTCTGATTGCTGGAATTTTGTATTAGCTTCGTTCCAAACTTTAAATAAAAATTTTTCGCATTCTGATTGAATTTTATCAGTTCGAACCTTGTAGGAGACAGGTTTATTTTCTTCAGTTATAGTAATAATAGTCGTATTATCGTCACCGTTCATAGTTACGATAGTTCAATTCTCACAATAGAATTACAGATTCAGCACTCACCGAAGCAGCAATATCCGAACTCAGCTACAGTCATAGTTGCTGCAAACGCGCGCGCGCACGCACACACACACTCACAATTCGGCAATGCCGTTTTCACTGACACAACAGTTTGATGGTATACTTTTAGAATAATTACATGAATTTCACAAAACACGTCTACTCGCTTCGGCTTCTGAAAGCTGACTGAATTGTTATTTAATGAACGCATTTTATTATACCACATACAGATATTATAAAGTCACTCTTATTTAGTAATAGGTGTTCAAGCTTAGAGAAGATGAGATTACCCTTTTATTGTTTAATACATTGGCTCAACGCTCAATTGACCCCTACTCAAGGATAGTATACAGTTCAACTATATAATATCCTTGACTCCTACTCACGTTAACTTGATCACGCGTCAGTGAACGAGTCACTCAGATGAGCGATCAGAAATAATGTTTATATGAATGAAATTTTACTCATATGATTTTATGAATTGTCTCATCAATTTTGTGAATGTATTAAGGAGCGTTTTTGAGCGTTGCGACTAAAATTGCGCGTCTGCGAACAGCTAGACTGTAGATGAATAATCTTTAGATATATGACATTCTTATGTGCTCCTTTCTTTTATAGATAATGTTTGAAACATTCAACACACCAGCCATGTACGTTGCTATTCAAGCCGTGCTGTCGCTCTACGCTTCTGGACGAACAACGGGTATCGTGTTGGATTCAGGAGATGGAGTCTCCCATACAGTTCCTATCTACGAAGGTACAATTTCTGTCATTTTACACAAAAAACATATAATACTCACAGTTGATAAATACATTTTTATGACGAATTTAATGATTGAATCGCCAATTTAAATATGATATTTCAGATTTTAAATTATCCAACACTAATATTTTTAATTAGAGGATAGAATTAGCTAATAGCCTTATTCAAATTTATATACCCCTATTCAATTAAATACCAGGATCATTCATTCATTCTCGATTATAGGCCTAATGAGGAGAAATTAGAATCTTCTTTCACTCTTGGTCGTTAAAAAAATAGAACTAGGATTAATTTTGTTCAGTACTGTGATGCAATCAATTATTAAAGTCATTTTATATCGGAGGTAATTCATAGATTATTCATAAAAATTGAATTTTAATAATATTTTATTTCCAGTTTCAAAGATTCATCAAAAATTAATTTTTCCAAAAAATTCATTGATTTAATGTACAAAATTTATAAGATTTAATGCCCGAAACTTTCACGTTCAAAGTTTGAGAGAAAATAATAAAATTACGAAATACGTTTTCGTCCACAATAACAATTTAGAATAATTATTGATTTCCTCTGTTTGCCGTTCATTTAATGAATATGAATAGACATCATTTGATGAATATAAGTGACCTGATGGTTCAGGTCATTAACGATTTTAGATTAAAATAATTTTTTTTTCAGAAACTATTAATTATTGAATGTTTCAGGTTACGCTTTGCCTCATGCTATTCTGAGATTGGACTTGGCTGGTAGGGATCTGACTGACTACCTGATGAAGATCTTGACTGAGAGAGGCTACAGCTTCACCACCACGGCTGAGCGAGAAATCGTCAGAGACATCAAAGAGAAACTGTGCTACGTAGCTCTGGACTTTGAGCAGGAGATGGCTACGGCCGCATCTTCCAGCTCACTTGAGAAGTCTTACGAACTTCCTGACGGCCAGGTTAGTAATACAGTATACTTCCATTATTTTCGCAAATTGCTCATCATTTTTATATACGTGTAACAGAGAATTATCTCTTTTGTTTTACTATAATATAATAAATAACTTGTAACAACTTTTTTATCTGCTGAAACAGGTTCAGTAACCTTTGGGTTTATTTTCCAGTGTAAAGATCTTTTGTATTTTTCTTTTCAGGGTATGTTAGCTATTTCAAGCGATTTTTTTTGTAATCAGAAGTTAATGCATGCTCTGAAAGATGTGTAAGTTATGTTAAAAATGGAAATAAATTTGATTTGATTTGAAATTCAATAATTGATGGAGCTCCATAACATTAGCCCTATCTATAAAAATAAATTCTTCAAGGGCTTTTTTGTTTTGCTGTAATAAGATGCTCTCCTTAACGTGCGTACAGATTTACGCGCCGCGAACATGAGCAATTCACTTTTAATCAGCTGATGCCAAGCTTTTCATATCTGTATCTTACCGTTTCTGTAAAAATACAGATATAATCAGCTGATTAAAAGTGAATTGCTCATGTTCGCGGCGCGTATATCTGTACGCACCTTTAGGCCCAATTCACATTGAAGTGACGTTAGAATGCTCAGCCGTCGGTTTCGGCTGGCTATAGTCGTTAGATCATGTCAGAGACCCTGAAAATTAACCAGGTACGACCTGAAAACTCTGACACCAGACCTGAGCCAACCAGGTCACTAGATATTAATATTATATGTCCAATAATGCAAACAGAAGTGGGGTTTCGCCTATAGTGAGGTCCACGTTATAATGGCAGTGGAGAAAGATAGGAGAAAAACGTTGCCGAACCTCTGTCTTGACAATGCCGTCTATGGACGGTAGCTGATAATACAGGTTTTATTAATGTAATATTAACTGTTCATTCTCGTTTAAAATAATCAATTATATTGTATTAAGCAATAAATTATATTTTTGATTAACTCACACTCTTTTTATTTATCTTGAAAAAACATTCCTAAATCTTCAGTTCACCTTCTCGCCTATAAAAGTGTAAATCCACCTAACGGTACACGATGGTTCGACCGAATAGAGGCACACCGAAGAATGAGGTCAATGCTCCGAAGCCAGCTATTTCTGGAGCATTGTCCGAAGAGACCCTCCTCATTATTCGACAGCAAATCGAAGAGTCTGTCCACAGTGCTGTATCAATGGCTGTGAAATCTATTTTCGAGGAACTTCAGGCATTGAAGGAGGAGAACAAACAGCTGCACGATAGAATTCGTGAGCTGGAGGTGTCTTGTCACCTGAAGGTCGACGACCTCGAGCAATATGGGCGCCGACATTCTATACGTATTTTTGGGATCCCGGAGAGTGACAAAGAAGACACGGACCTGCTGGCGCTCGATGTCTTTAACAAGAAGCTGAACGTGCCCGTGACTTTGGCGGATGTCAACCGCTCGCATCGCGTTGGAAGGCGTCAACCACCTCAACAAGGGCAAGCTAAACCCAAGGACCGACCCATCATAGTTCGACTCTGCAGCTACCGGACCAGGAAGATGATCTTCGACGCTAAGAGGAAGCTGAAGGGTTCCGGCGTCACCATTCGCGAGGATCTGACTGCGGAGCGCCTCAAGATCCTCAACGCTGCGGCCGACCGTCATGGGCATAGGAATGTCTGGTCATCGGACGGGAGGATCAAGATCTCTATCGGCGAGGGAGGATCCAAGAGGGTCCACACAGTCGAGAGGATGACCGACCTTCAAAAAATAAAGGTAAATTAAATCATTTCAGGATTCGATTACTAAGGTGCCCTTCACTACAAAAATAGGAAATTCGTATTAAAACATTTCACAATAGATATACCTTGGCATTTTTCATGAGCTGGCTTTCTGTTCTATAAATGAATCTTTCCACTGCTATTTATGATTATGTATGAGGCAATTATTTCAAACTAAGGAGATCCACATTTGTTAATACTGATTAATAATTTATCTTGATATTAATTCCCAAAACTACGTTCAATGCATCAACTACTATACTCCAGAGGGTACTTAGAGAATCATTATCTCTATTCTTACTAATAATTATTACATCTCTTACCAAAATTATTTCCATAATTAATAATTTTCGAAATGCTGAATTTCAAATAAATTGGATGATTAACATACGTTATAGATATGGATGTAATCTATAGGTAAAGATAGTAATCTCTTCTATATTAGGTGTACATAATGATATCTCCTACTGTTGCCACAGCTCGAGCAATAGAAGCAAATGTGTGAAGAATTATTGATAGAACGGAGGGGTGGGTAGTCTGTTCATATGCTTATATAGGGGCTGTGTTTCATTTAATGTTATCTTAGACATTCATCACTAAAATATTACAGTTCTCAATTTACTACTTTTATTGTTATTGCAACTCCCAATAGTTAATTATACTTCTAATACTATATAATATTTTTCACACTTCACCGTTCAATCCTATTTAAAACTCATCTAAAATAATCTAGCACTTTCTCCATCGTCTCCTCTACTTCTTATTTTTCTTTCTAATTTCTCTTCTTGATCTTATATTTATAATGATTACTTGAATATTGTTGTTTGCGATGATGATTATTATTCTTTTCTATTCTTCTTCTTCTTCTTCGTCTTCTTCTTCTTCTTCTTCTTCTTCTTCTTCTCTTCTTCTTCTTCTCTTCTTCTTCTTTCTTCTTCTTCTTCTTCTCTTTCTTTTTCTTTTCTTCTTCTTCTTTTCTTCTTCTTCTTCTTCTCTCCTTGATTAATTCAAGATCACAATACGATGTTCTATTTCTTATTCTATAGTTCAGTTTCATAAGTTCTTCTCAATTTGTGCACATTCCTTCTTTCTCTTCTTTTCTTCCCCATTGTTATCATTATTTTCCCTGTGATTTTTTCACTAGCTATCCAGCATGTTCAAATGTTTATTTCTCTTTCTATATCTATTTATCTTCCTACCTTTTCTCTTTCTATCTGATTACCTTCTACTAGTATCCATATATTATATTATAATATCCATATATTTATCCATATAATATTCGATTCTTTCCCACATTGAATCATACTATTCCTCTTCAATTTTATGGGGATATTATTCATTATCAGTTGTATTATGTATCTTTTCTCAATTGATAACTTTCTTCAAAGATTTTTCGTTTTTCTGCTGGCTTTTTCTTCTCTTTTTCAGTTTTTACTGGATCCCATTTCGCTCTATCTCCACCATGAACACGATCTTCCACTACTGGATTCCATCTCTCTCTATCTCCACTTGGACTCGATTTTCCACCACTGGATTCCATCTCTCTCTGTCTCCACTTGGACCCGATTCTTCCACTACTGGATACCTACTCGCTCTATCTCCACTTGGACCAGATCTCCCACTACCAGTTCTTCCTCAATCTTCGTCTTATTCACCATTAGGATTATTCATCACCGGAACTCCACACATCTACATCTTATTGTGTTTAGTGAATTTTGTTTTGAACTAGTGCTTTAAATAGTGAAGGGAGCCGAACTGTCAAGGCATGCTGAATGCACTCGAATCAAGAGACTTTTTCATTTAGGTTAAGTTTTATCAGTTTCATCCCCATTTTCCCCGTCATGTGTTGTTCTGAGGTCGGTTCACGATTGGTCTGCTGCTTCCATGATGCCTCTCACTGACACGTCAGCTCGCTCGCCCTCAAGTAGGTATGATTATTTCAATAATAGTAATAATGACGCAGGTATGTTTCTAGCAAATAAGCTCCACTCTTTCAAAAAACTTTTCAAGGCTGCTCACCTTAACGTACAATCCCTCAGTTGCCACATTGATGAACTCAGAGCAATCTTCCGTTTTCAGGACTTCAATATAATCGGAATTTCCGAATCATTTTTGAAGCCTAGTATTTCATCAAATTTTGTTGCATTGCCTGGATATAATCTTTTCCGGAATGATAGATTAAATAAAGCTTGTGGGGGTGTAGCAATTTATGTGAAAGAAGGTATCAAAACAAAAGTTTTAATCACATCTAAACAAGAGTATTGTTCCAGACCAGAGTTTATGCTACTTGAATTATCCTTATCTAGTACTGATAAATTACTCGTTGGTATCTGTTATCGCCCACCAAAAATAGGTCATTTCACAGATTTCGAAAGTGCCTTGCTTTCTCTTATGCCTTGTTATAACCGTATACTAGTTATGGGGGATATGAACACCGACTTGAACATGACAAATCGTAACTTTGACTACTTTCAACTGACTACAATTTTCCAATGCCTAAACATGACTATTTTACCTCTCGATCCAACTCATCATACTAATGAATCAGACACACTCATTGACCTTCTCATTGTTAGTGATCCCAATGAGGTTGTTCAAGCAGGCCAAATCTCAGTCCCAGCTATTTCTAGACATGATTTGATCTACTGTGTACTTTCCCATAAGATACCCAAGCCAGAACAGAAAATTATCACTTATAGAGACTTCAAAAACTTTGATGAAGCCGCCTTCCTGACTGATGTGGCTCAGACTCCATGGCATCAAATTGAAGCATTACCCTCAGTTGATGACATGGTCAAGACTTTCGAGAATTGGACTTTGACTTTGTATGACAAACATGCACCTTATGTGACAAGGAGGATTAATAGAAAACGACGAGTACCGTGGATGACTGAAGACATACTTAAGATGATGGGACGTAGAGACAAAGCACATAGAAAATTTAAAAAGACATTTGACTTGGACAGTTTGATAGAGTATAGGAGCCTTAGAAATAGGGTTAAACAGGAATTACGGAACTCAAAGATTAGGTACTTGAATTCGTTTATGACAAACAATAGACAAGACTCTAAATCACTTTGGCAGGGAATAAAAGAATTCGGGCTTGGCAAAGAGAAATCGAATCCACAAATTGACTTACCATTGAATAATATAAATGACCATTTCGTTTCACACTCTAACCAACGCGACGAAGTTGTCATTGCTAATCACATGATGATCTTGAAGAGCAGGTTACAAACTTAGATTTACCAATCACTGATCAATTTCATTTCCATCCAATCTCAGAAGAAGACACTTTCAGAGCAATTCAACGTATTCATAGTAATGCTATGGGTGTAGACAAAATTCCTATTAAATTTATCAAGAAGATGTTATTTGCTGTTTTACCAACCATTACATACATTTTCAACAAGTCACTTGAAGAAGGCATTTTCCCTGAAAACTGGAAGTTTGCTCTGGTTCGCCCTCTAAATAAAGTTCCATCACCCAATAAAGTTGAGGATTTTAGACCAATCAGTATTTTACCTGCATTGTCCAAAGTGCTAGAAAGACTCATTCATGCTCAAGTTGTAAAATTTCTAGACAACAATAGTAAGCTTCATAACTTTCAATCAGGCTTTAGAAAATTCCATTCAACTGAGACAGCTCTGCTTCGTGTCACTGATGATATAAGGTTAGCTATGGACCAAAGAAAATGCACCATCCTCACCCTATTTGATTTTTCTAAAGCATTCGATACTGTTGATCATACAGTCCTTCTGAATAAGTTGGCTATTCTTGGTTTCAGTCACAACTCGTTAGTTTGGTTTAAATCCTATCTATTAGGTAGGAAACAATGTGTATCTGTCGGTGACAAAAAGTCAACTTGGAAAAACGTTATGCATGGAGTACCACAAGGTTCAATTTTAGGCCCTCTCCTCTTCACTTTGTATGCTAATGACCTTTCTTCCATTATCAAATTCTCCAGTTTCCATACTTATGCAGACGACCTTCAAATCTATTTAAGCTGTCCCATAACAAAAATTAATGAAACAGTTGGAATAATGAATCAGGATATCAATTCGATAGTGGAATGGACAAAGAAAAATGGCCTTAAGCTTAATCCCATCAAAACACAACCCATTATAATTGGATATTCTCGTCTTATAAACAATATTGACCTTGAATCGATTCACAAAATTAGTGTAGACGGTAATGACATTCCTTACTGTAGCTCAGTTAAAAATTTAGGCATTATTATGAATAATACTCTTGACTGGTCAGAACAAGTGAACAAAACTTGTAAAAAGGTATTCTCAGCCATGCATGCATTGAAGAAAATGCACGATATCCTCCCTAGAAACATTAAATTATTATTGGTTCAATCTCTCATCTTCCCACATTTAATGTATTGTAATTCTGTTCTTAACGATATGCAAGTCACTCTGAATGATAAACTACAGCGTTGCCAAAATTATTGTCTACGTTTCGTCTACTCTCTCCAACGCCATGATCATATCACCCCAGCCCACATTGCTAGTTCAACATTAAAGCTTCCCGATCAGAGGCTTTTTCGAATAGTCAAGCTTGTTAGAGATATCTTGATATACGGTAATCCGAACTATTTTAAAGATGATTTCAAATTTGTCTCTGAAGGTAGGAGGATAGATGCTTCACATACTAGAACCGGAGAAAGTACTTTAAGGATACCCATCATCGAACTACTATTTTCACAAAATCCTTCTTAGTCAGTGCCTGTCGTGCATGGAATGCACTTCCTGTTTCTATCAGGTCCATCGAGAGCCGAGCGAGCTTCATCCTAACTTTAAAAAAACATCTTTTGGAACAAATGACTGAAACTGTCCGGCCCTAGAACGATCACATGACATCCATCCCCCACCCATCCCACAAATACAAACCTTTAAACCATGTTATAGAACGAATTGTATATATATATATATATATATATATATATATATATTATATAAACTCATGTTATTTCAATTATCCACTGCATAATGCTGTATATTACTGAAAGTTGATAACCCTGATCTACTTTCAGCCTACTTCATTTTATTAATCAATTATTTGATCTTATCTACCTATATAATTATTTTACTCTATCAATTTTCTGTTTTTTTTCTCTTTAATATTCATATTGATTAAAACTTTTACAATATTTCCATTAATAAATAAATCCTTAGTTTAAATAACGAAATTAACGTTTTGGTAGAGAGTTAGTGGGGAGGATATTTTTAATATTCTTCCCGAAGAATGGACATTGATATGTCCAAAGCTCCGCCAATTTATGTAGATGCATAACAATATGATTATTATCTATAGTTATTATATTACAAACTGCTTTTTCATATCATATACAGTTCAATAATTATTTTCTTAGTCTATATTATGTAAATTCATCTATAATTTTGCTGTATTGTAAGCTATTGTATATAAGTGTATAAGCCAGTATATATTGTAATCTACATAAATAAAGTACTCAATCAATCAATCAATCAATCACCTTCCAACAGATGTGGATCTCCAAACAGGAGTACGACGAGTCTGGTCCATCCATTGTTCACAGGAAGTGCTTCTAAGCCCCCAACTGGACAACGCCCCCACCCCTCCTCCCAACAACGCAAACCTTTCTTGTTTCCCCCACCGCATCACATCAATCTATTCCCAAAACGTTTTGTCATTATCCATCATCATTTGGTATCAATGTACATTCTAACCTCATTATTTATTTCATTTGTAAAAATGTTTTGTAAATTTTGTAATTCAACAAGTGTCTCCTATATTTATTACAGTAAATCTTGTTGCCTTTACCTCCCATTCCTGCACTTTCAGTTCGTTCATTTGTTATTAACTTGTATTATTTATTGTTTATAAAGCTGAAGTTTCTCTTGTTGAAAGGATTTTATTATGAAGTTTCCTTAAATCATCCAATGGCTTTTTTCACACTTAAGGTGCATTTTCGTTTATGCGCAAATTTCCGCAGTCGACAACGGCAAGCATTGTTGACATTCATTTTGCCCAAATTCCAAGTGTGCTAAAACACCTGATCTAATAACTTATCATTATTTGAGTTTATTATTCAAGAATCAAAACATTTTCAACAGTATAAACATATTGCCATTTAAAAGTATAAACTCAACCTCACTCATTAAAGCACAACTTAAACATAATATTTTAGGTTATTTGGACAAATTGAAATCTTCCTAATCTGAGATCCTCGCCCTGTCGTGGTCGACGACGGCATTTACGCACAAAGGAAAACCCAGCTTAACCGATTGTTGGTTGACATTCATTTATTTTTACAACACCTAGAATGTCCTCCGATTGGTTTCAATCTTTCCTCCATTCACAGATCAGAGAAATCACTCATCTTCAAATGCTTGTAACTCAAGAATAGGAGTGAATTTTGCCAATGTGATGACATATTATTGTTCCTCTCGTCAACTACTATCATTCCTGAGAGTAGAACAATTTTAATTTTTGACCATTTTTGCAAAAATTTATGGATTTCATGAAAAATGCAAATCTTCCAGATTTTGTTGATATTCGGACTAAGAATAGAGGTTGATCTTACAAGTGTTGTGCTACAATTTAAGACGTTTCGCTACAATACAGAGTGAGTTATTCACTGAAACATAGAATCTTTCCTCCACTCTAGTCCAGTCAATATAGACATAAAAAAGGGGGTGTGCCTGCAATTTATATTGTAGTTCTGATTTTTAATAAATTATTTGGGTACATAAGAGAAGTTCATAACCAAATTCTTCATGCAAAATTTCCTTGTGCTAGATATAGTGTGGCCCAAAAACCTCGTATTTTCGGCTCATTTACCAGTTTTCAGCTATTTCTGCCAAATCTCGTAATCGGACAGAAAAATTTGCCTTCGTCTTTTTTTAGATTGTGGAATTCTGAATGAAATGAGATCATTTAGAACTCTCTATCTCCAATGAGTACTGAGTTATGATTTTTCAGAAATGAGTGAAATTTGAAGAAAAAAATCATTTTTGATCAACAACATCTTCCGATTGTTACCATTTAGATGTATAATTCAAAATCCCTCTGAGCGTATTTTTGTGCTCTACAATCTAAAATCAGGTAATTTCAGCTAATTTTCAGCTTCAACCATCATCACCAACTACATAGTCTTCACATTGATATTTCGCACAATGACATAAGTTCATAAGATTATGTTCTATGAGAATCACCCGTTAGATGCACTTCATTTTAGTATTTCCTAGTGGAGAGGCGCGCTTAAGGACACCTCAAGGATCAAAATTTCAAACACTTATAACTTCTGCTGACACAATGGTCAGATTTTATCGTACTACACTTCATTCTTCTTGGCTCGTCAAGGCGGTCCAAAATCATGCATCACAGGTCAAATTCGGTCGAAAAGTGGAAAATCTATTGTTGAGTGTACTTAGCCTATATTCCAATACACAAAAAATGGCCAATTTCTATATTCAAAGCTATGTATCTCGGTAACTCCTTATTATAAAAATCATTACTTGATCTTGAAATGTACAATATAATTTTTGCATCTAACGGGTGATTCTCATAGAACATAATCTTATGAACTTATGTCATTGTGCGAAATATCAATGTGAAGACTATGTAGTTGGTGATGATGGTTGAAGCTGAAAATTAGCTGAAATTACCTGATTTTAGATTGTAGAGCACAAAAATACGCCCAGAGGGATTTTGAATTAAACATCTAAATGGTAACAATCGGAAGATATTGTTGATCAAAAACTAAAATTCATCAAAATTGATTTTTCCTTCAAATTTCACTCATTTTTGAAAAATCATAACTCAGTACTCATTGAAGATAAAGAGTTCCGAATGATCCCATTTTATTCAGAATTTTATAATCTGAAAAAAAGGCAAGAGCAAATTTTTCTGTCCGATTACAAGATTTGGCAGAAATAGCTGAAAACTGGAAAATGAGCCGAAAGTACAAGGTTTTTGGGCCACTCTGTATCTAGCACAAGGAAATTTTGCATGAAGAAATTGGTTCTGGACTTCTCTTATGTACCCAAATAATATATTAAAAAATCAGAACTACAATATAAATTGCATGCACCAATGTATATAGTGACTGGACTACTCATAGATCAGAGAAATCACTCATCTTCAAATGCTCAAGAATAGAAGTGAATCTCGCCAATGTGATGACATATTATTCTTCCTATCGTCAAGTACTATCATTCCTGATAGTCTGGGCGATTCTAATTTCTGACCATTTTGCAACAATCCATGATATTTTTTTCTAATCATGGATTTCATGAAAGATGCAAATCTTCAGTCCAAAGTTGAAAAATAAGAGTATTATTGTTTAAAGTTTGAGGTCTTCTCAGGGTCAAAACCAGTAGGCTACCAATATCATAAATTCATCAATTTTATTCAAAAATATTACAACTATATAGTATCAATTAAATACAAATATACAAAATCATTTTGTTGATATGCTATAAATGAATGAACGAATGGATAGATCAATCTTATTTTTATATTATTACTACAATCGAAAGAATATGAGACTATATTCGAACAGTTCAAAAAATACATACATTTTTTCATCATCATAATAAATTATATTAGGCTATAATTGTACAGTGAAAATAACAATTTTACAATCACATATAATTTTATTCAGCAGAATTTCTTACAAAAATAAAACTAAAAGAACTTATTTTAGAAATTATTACATAGTAATAATGGGCAATCGCCTGTTTTTTCTTTTCCTGTTTTTTGTTTCCTCTAATAGATGAATAAGTCAAGTAGCCTATTGTAGTTACTATAGTTTCATCTATTATTGCGTTCCTAGGGAAACATAGAATGTAGCCTATCGTTACAATATATATATATTGTAATAAATTAACAAGTCATTTTGGCGCACTAGAACGAATCACCTTACCTAGATTCTTGAATCCACACAAGATTCCTCATACAGATAAATAGTTTACTTAAATAAAATAAGAATACTAAGAAATTGTCAAAAACCACAGATTTATTGATACTTAGAAAGACGGTTGGCTACACCATTGTCAATCTCCGATAAACTAAAAAGAGACTTTATCAGTGATTGACAATGGTGCAACAACCGAAACCGGTCTTTCTAAGTATCAATAAATCTGAGGTTTTTGACAATTTCTTAGTATTTTTATTTCATATGAATAATTATCACAATATCAACTACACAAAAAGGGAAATAGTTTACTATACTCAAGAGTACTATTGATCTGAAAACTTGCCGTTACATTGAATTTAATGGTTTACAATTCGATCCTTATAACCAATAAGGGCTCTATTTATGGACAACTTTGATTTGGTTGCCAATAAAAATAACCAGAATGATGCTAGTGTAGGCTACGGCTGACTTCGGTTCTTTTAAAAGGATATCCACTTGAAACTAAGCATTGCTTGAATGGGAAGCTATGATGTTATAATTTTGTTGAAAACGAAAAGTTTTGATAGTTTAAGTTTTTAATATTATAAATACATTTACGTTTCAATTATGTAATAAATAAATTATGACAACATGCTGAAATTAAGATGTTGTGCTAACAGGTTCTAGTAAGGACAGCAATATCGATATGCATTATCAATTTTGGGTTGGATTGAAGTGTAGATTTAATAATCATGGCAAGCATTATGTAAGCATTCGATTGAGTTGATGAACAGGAATGAAGTTTACGCATAGACATGATGGCGTCCCAACTGAAATAACACAGTCGTAAGACCCATTGACAGCTGAAATTATATTATAACAGGCGAGGTGGCACCTTACCGCAAGGAACTCCCCAGCCGAAAAACCCTGCTCATCGAGCAAAGAAGGGCAGGAAGCAACACCATGGGAGGGCCTCGGCATCATCAAGATCTCCTCAGGCCAAGAATATATAAAAACTAATGACATATAAAAAACGTGCTTCCAAAGACAATACTACAGGTGATGACTGGTATCTGGGATTTCTGCCACAACATCCAGGACTGACACTTGGAAAAGTAGGGCATGTTTATAATGAAAAGAACCTTAGACACCAGATCAAGCTCCATTCATCTTTAATACAGATTAGTCTGGGTTCAGAATTGATCGCTTTCATTTCTGGGGCATTGGTAAAAAGGGAAAATATCTTAGTCGAAATTCTAGAGGGCCAGGTAGAGAATCAACAACCTTTCTAGCATGTGTATTGTTGATGGTTTTGTGATACCACCAATGAATTTATTTTTAGGTGCAACAACCGTTCAGCCTCATTGGATGTCAGATAATGCATAAGCAGGAACATCATATGCTGTATCTGAAAGTGGTTGGATGGAGGGACCAATTCCTCAACTGGTTTTCAAACTGATTATATTCTACATGAGTAAAAAAATTCTAAAGAGAAAAATCTTCCTAATCAAAAATTAAAATCTTCCATATTACATTTTAAGAGACTTAGTCATCTCACAGACAAACTAAAGCCTCTTGACCAATGTGTTTTTGAACTAGTTAAAAATAACTAAGGGAAATAAATAACTTGGGAGAATGGAGAAACTAAAATGGGAAATAGTTTCCAGAGACTAACAAAAAAGAGTCTGAAGGTTGGTAGGCTGCTTGTTGTGGTTTGGCATACTGCATTAACACCAACAAATATCAAACATGGTTCGAGTATCATCAGAGAACCTTCAAAAGTGGAGAATAAATATAACTACCTCCCTCAAGTCATCTAGAATTCGGATGAAATCACCTGTGTAACTAATCATTGTCCACCAACAGTCAAATCATATAATCTCACTTACTGTAGCATGAATCCAAATTATTGTATGACTTTTGTAGGTGTCACAAGTTGTATGGATTAAATTTTACAACATTTTATTACTATTCTTTTAATCATGGATTGAGTGATCCTAATTCAGGCTTGGCATTGCAGTGATCTATGGTACCACATGAAATGTGTAAGAATGAGAAAACAATTCATTATTTTATGATTTCTTCATTCATCTTATTATTTTATGTTTTATTGATTTGTCTATCTATTGATACATTATTTTGATAATTCACAACATTTCACTACAATTCATTTTATTACTATTATTGTTCCTAATACAGGTTTGTCATTGCAGTGATCTATGGTTGCATCTGCAATGCATGGAGCTGAGCAAACAATTTATTATTATTATTTTCCAAACTAGAAATTGAGTCAACCAGCTGATCTGTTGTAAACATATTCTAGATTCAGAAGGCTGTTGAAAAAACTGGGATTGATGTTAATTTTGAGAACCCTGGAAAGTAAGGGTTATTGAGATTGAAAGGAGTGAATATTATCTACTTAAAAGGTATGTATAATAAATCTCTATTATGTTCTCAACATACTCTTATACTGATTGATAGAGCTTATTGATTATTATTGTCTTGTTTCAGAAATGGGAAATCGATGGGGTGACTGTGACAGAAAACTTGTCACAATGTCACCCCATCAAATACAAAATAACCGGTTAACATTACTCATTATGGCCTATTTGTAACCCCACTATTTTTGAAGATATCGACTCAATTTTTTATTAAATGAAAGAGGAAGAGAAAATAGGCGTTGTTAGACTAATTTCAACTCAAAAAAATAATCTCACATGAACTAACCTTATTTTCAGTATTTAGTATTTTTACTCTTTATTTACTGTTGAAATACTTGTATCTTGTATTTTATGCTCATTTCTAACATTAATTTAAATAGACTTTGTCTCAGAATGTTATTATTTTGTAGAAAATAATTTATATTATGGTACTTTAAATGATTAAGATAGTATCAACTGTTATAGCCTGTGACGTAGTTCATTGGTGCAGGATAAATCAATGTTTATTGATGGTGCATGGAATTATCGATATCAATAATTTCCTCTACGAAGCTCCTGCATCGATTTCAAGTATCAATTTCGGATTTTGATATTAGTTTCCTATTGCTTTACAACAATTTTATATAAAAACAATTAAAAATATAGAAAATTCTCAAACTTTTCATAGTTTTTATCTTTATTTATTATAATCTACAAGAATAGTAAATCAATAATATATTTTTTTTAATTGTTGAACATGATTATTTTAAACTTATTCCAACATGGTATAACTACATTAGCTTTCAGAGGATGAATTTAATTTCTCGTGTGTGGATTGTGGAATGAAAGTTTGATAAGTTGAAGTTGTCATTTTTATAGATAAAAATGGCTGGTGAAAAAGTGAATCTGGTGAATATGAAAAAGTGGAGTGATGAGGGGAAATTGTTGATTGATAAGTGTATGGAATGGGGGATTTTGAAGCGTGTTATAGTTTGTTCAGCTTGTGGTCGGGATGAATTTAAAATGACATTAGGGAAGTGTAATTCTGAAACAGATGGCTGTAAATGGTATTGCAATAATTACAGATTTGAGAACAAGAAGAAAAGGAATAGATGTGGTTATTCTGTGAATCTTAGATGAGGAACTTTTTTTGATAATTCACAACATTTCACTACAATTCATTTTATTACTATTATTGTTCCTAATACAGGTTTGTCATTGCAGTGATCTATGGTTGCATCTGCAATGCATGGAGCTGAGCAAACAATTTATTATTATTATTTTCCAAACTAGAAATTGAGTCAACCAGCTGATCTGTTGTAAACATATTCTAGATTCAGAAGGCTGTTGAAAAAACTGGGATTGATGTTAATTTTGAGAACCCTGGAAAGTAAGGGTTATTGAGATTGAAAGGAGTGAATATTATCTACTTAAAAGGTATGTATAATAAATCTCTATTATGTTCTCAACATACTCTTATAATGATTGATAGAGCTTATTGATTATTATTGTCTTGTTTCAGAAATGGGAAATCGATGGGGTGACTGTGACAGAAAACTTGTCACAATGTCACCCCATCAAATACAAAATAACCGGCTAACATTACTCATTATGGCCTATTTGTAACCCCACTATTTTTGAAGATATCGACTCAATTTTTTATTAAATGAAAGAGGAAGAAAAAATAGGCGTTGCTAGACTAATTTCAACTCAAAAAAATAATCTCACATGAACTAACCTTATTTTCAGTATTTAGTATTTTTACTCTTTATTTACTGTTGAAATACTTGTATCTTGTATTTTATGCTCATTTCTAACATTAATTTAAATAAACTTTGTCTCAGAATGTTATTATTTTGTAGTAAATAATTTATATTATGGTACTTTAAATGATTAAGATAGTATCAACTGTTATAGCCTGTGACGTAGTTCATTGGTGCAGGATAAATCAATGTTTATTGATGGTGCATGGAATTATCGATATCAATAATTTCCTCTACGAAGCTCCTGCATCGATTTCAAGTATCAATTTCGGATTTTGATATTAGTTTCCTATTGCTTTACAACAATTTTATATAAAAACAATTAAAAATATAGAAAATTCTCAAACTTTTCATAGTTTTTATCTTTATTTATTATATTCTACAAGAATAGTAAATCAATAATATATTTTTTTTAATTGTTGAACATGATTATTTTAAACTTATTCCAACATGGTATAACTACATTAGCTTTCAGAGGATGAATTCAATTACTCGTGTGTGGATTGTGGAATGAAAGTTTGATAAGTTGAAGTTGTCATTTTTATAGATAAAAATGGCTGGTGAAAAAGTGAATCTGGTGAATATGAAAAAGTGGAGTGATGAGGGGAAATTGTTGATTGATAAGTGTATGGAATGGGGGATTTTGAAGCATGTTATAGTTTGTTCAGCTTGTGGTCGGGATGAATTTAAAATGACATTAGGGAAGTGTAATTCTGAAACAGATGGCTATAAATGGTATTGCAATAATTACAGATTTGAGAACAAGAAGAAAAGGAATAGATGTGGTTATTCTGTGAATCTTAGATGAGGAACTTTTTTTGAAAAGTCAAAACTTCCCTTGTGGAAGATTATAGGTTTCATATATTTGTTGGCAAAAAATGTAGCTGCAAAAGTGATCATTGAGGAGTTGGGCATTTGAAATCAGACAGTTTTTGACTGGAGTTCATTATGACGGGAGGTGACTTTTGATTTTGCAGTATTGAGAAAGCAAAAAATTGGAGGACCTGGAAGTTCAAATTTATGAGAGTAAATTTGGAAAGAGAAAATATAATCGGGGGCGGGCTGTTGAGGGTCAGTGGGTGTTTGGAGGCATCAATGAGCTTTCTGGAGAGGTTTTCATGGTGGCTGTTGAGAACCAGTCATTGGATACCCTGATACCTATTATCAAAGAGTACATCAAACCAGGCTCAACAATTGTGTTGGACTATTGGAAAGCTTATGATTGTTTCATATTAATCATTTTAGATTCAGAAGGCTGTTGGAAGAAACTGAGATTGATGTTAATTTTGAGAACCCTGGAAAGTAAGGGTTATTGATTGAAAGGACTTAATATTATCTACTTAGAAGGTATGTACAAGGTGGGGCAGAGCCGACTGACAAGTTTGGAGGGGGCACTGCTCAGCCTGTGGTGGTAGTAGGCAGGCTCGGTGGGCGTCATTGTACAGTCCCGGGAGAATAGTTTTTAGTGTGCATCATGAATTGGACGGGAGAGCATCGCGGTTATGTTGTTCATGCTTTTTACGAAAATCAACATTCGATTATCGCAGTTCAATGGGCGTTTCGACGACATTTTAACATTCCTGTCCACAAACCCGTCCCATCTGTGAACTCTATCAGAGTGTGGGTTTGTCAACTCGAGAAAACTGGTAGTACACGACAAGTTTTTCATCAATAAATTTAGAATTTCAAAAGGTTATAACTTATATAAGAGGTTGAACCTACTTGATTTTTATTTTATCTCACTACCAATTTCAATATGAACCCGATGCCTGAATAAAATCATATAATCTCACTTACTGTAGCATGAATCCAAATTATTGTATGACTTTTGTAGGTGTCACAAGTTGTATGGATTAAATTTTACAA
The DNA here is from genome assembly GCF_014356525.2 of Nilaparvata lugens. Taxonomy (NCBI): domain Eukaryota; kingdom Metazoa; phylum Arthropoda; class Insecta; order Hemiptera; family Delphacidae; genus Nilaparvata; species Nilaparvata lugens. The sequence continues at coordinate 88,514,111 of NC_052506.1, read as the reverse complement.
CATTTTATTACTATTCTTTTAATCATGGATTGAGTGATCCTAATTCAGGCTTGGCATTGCAGTGATCTATGCTACCACATGAAATGTGTAAGAATGAGAAAACAATTCATTATTTTATGATTTCCTCATTCATCTTATTATTTTATGTTTTATTGATTTGTCTATCTATTGATACATTATTTTGATGATTCACAACATTTCACTACAATTCATTTTATTACTATTATTGTTCCTAATACAGGTTTGTCATTGCAGTGATCTATGGTTGCATCTGCAATGCATGGAGCTGAGCAAACAATTTATTATTATTATTTTCCAAACTAGAAATTGAGTCAACCAGCTGATCTGTTGCAAACATATTCTAGATTCAGAAGGCTGTTGAAAAAAACTGGGATTGATGTTAATTTTGAGAACCCTGGAAAGTAAGGGTTATTGAGATTGAAAGGAGTGAATATTATCTACTTAAAAGGTATGTATAATAAATCTCTATTATGTTCTCAACATACTCTTATACTGATTGATAGAGCTTATTGATTATTATTGTCTTGTTTCAGAAATGGGAAATCGATGGGGTGACTGTGACAGAAAACTTGTCACAATGTCACCCCATCAAATACAAAATAACCGGCTAACATTACTCATTATGGCCTATTTGTAACCCCACTATTTTTGAAGATATCGACTCAATTTTTTATTAAATGAAAGAGGAAGAAAAAATAGGCGTTGCTAGACTAATTTCAACTCAAAAAAATAATCTCACATGAACTAACCTTATTTTCAGTATTTAGTATTTTTACTCTTTATTTACTGTTGAAATACTTGTATCTTGTATTTTATGCTCATTTCTAACATTAATTTAAATAAACTTTGTCTCAGAATGTTATTATTTTGTAGTAAATAATTTATATTATGGTACTTTAAATGATTAAGATAGTATCAACTGTTATAGCCTGTGATGTAGTTCATTGGTGCAGGATAAATCAATGTTTATTGATGGTGCATGGAATTATCGATTTATTGATATCAATAATTTCCTCTACGAAGCTCCTGCATCGATTTCAAGTATCGATTTCGGATTTTGATATTAGTTTCCTATTGCTTTACAATAATTTTATATAAAAACAATTAAAAATATAGAAAATTCTCAAACTTTTCATAGTTTTTATCTTTATTTATTATATTCTACAAGAATAGTAAATCAATAATATTTTTTTTTTAATTGTTGAACATGATTATTTTAAACTTATTTCAACATGGTATAACTACATTAGCTTTCAGAGGATGAATTCAATTTCTCGTGTGTGGATTGTGGAATGAAAGTTTGATAAGTTGAAGTTGTCATTTTTATAGATAAAAATGGCTGGTGAAAAAGTGAATCTGGTGAATATGAAAAAGTGGAGTGATGAGGGGAAATTGTTGATTGATAAGTGTATGGAATGGGGGATTTTGAAGCGTGTTATAGTTTGTTCAGCTTGTGGTCGGGATGAATGTAAAATGACATTAGGGAAGTGTAATTCTGAAACAGATGGCTATAAATGGTATTGCAATAATTACAGATCTGAGAACAAGAAGAAAAGGAAAAGATGTGGTTAATCTGTGAATCTTAGATGAGGAACTTTTTTTGAAAAGTCAAAACTTCCCTTGTGGAAGATTATAGGTTTCATATATTTGTGGACAAAAAATGTAGCCGCAAAAGTGATCATTGATGAGTTGGGCATTTGAAATCAGACAGTTTTTGACTGGAGTTCATTATGTCGGGAGGTGACTTTTGATTTTGCAGTATTGAGAAAGCAAAAAATTGGAGGACCTGGAAGTTCAAATTTATGAGAGTAAATTTGGAAAGAGAAAATATAATCGGGGGCGGGCTGTTGAGGGTCAGTGGGTGTTTGGAGGCATCAATGAGCTTTCTGGAGAGGTTTTCATGGTGGCTGTTGAGAACCAGTCATCGGATACCCTGATACCTATTATCAAAGAGTACATCAAACCAGGCTCAACAATTGTGTTGGACTATTGGAAAGCTTATGATTGTTTGATATTAATCATTTTAGATTCAGAAGGCTGTTGGAAGAAACTGAGATTGATGTTAATTTTGAGAACCCTGGAAAGTAAGGGTTATTGATTGAAAGGACTTAATATTATCTACTTAGAAGGTATGTATAATAAATTTCTATTATGTTCTCAACATACTCTTTTAATGATTGATAGAGCTTATTGATTATTATTGTCTGTTTCGGAATGGACAGTTGAACAGTAAAAAGTTGGGTTCAAAGTTGAGACCTCATGTGAACATTGACTTGTGTAATATTGTGTGTGCATTAGTTTTTGAAGTATTACATTTTTAAAGTGCTATTTATTATTTCATTCCTCATATTATCATATCTATTTATATAAATAATCAATTCATTTAATCTATCCAACTGTATTACACTCCATCATTCCATGAGATAACATGAAACGCTCACTCTTGTATGAAAGTCCTGATACCAAGCGTTCAAAATTGATTGATCAGTGGCTGGATGAAGAAGACTCTAATTATTCTTCTGATAATGATTTTGAAGAAGAATCCTTATTAGATGATGAAACTAACTCCGAAAAGCTGATTCTACAATCATCAGATCGAAACATCACAAACTATGACTCAAGTGTTCAAGAAGTTTCACAGTTAATCAATATTCAAGACCTACCAATTATCGTCATTCCATCAGACAATCCTACTGTATCAGAACATTCAAATTAATTTTCTTGTGATCTACTGACTGCCATTGATAATCCAAATTCAAAAATTGAGTATACAATTGAAATAAATGGACCTCCAACATACCTTCATGATAATCCAACCATTGCTACAGATACCTCAAATTTTACAAGTTCAGTCCAGGAAGTCAACACTACTCCATCAACTTCTGATCCATTGTCAACATCTTTAAGAACATCTTTCACTGATCCATCCACAGAAGTGATAGGTAACTCAAATTTGACTAGCTCTCTAGCCCAGGAAGCCAACAACAATTCTCCACAATCTGTATCTTCTAATGCTCATGATTCTTCATCTGATGAAAACCAAAATGAGATATTGAATCAGTCAGGTTGAATCGTCAGGTGATGTTATTTGGTAGGATGTTTCTGGCAACCTAGAAAAATTCGAATTCACTTCTCCAACAGAACCAACTGAAGCTTGTTTTGAAGGTGTGAGGAATACACAAATGGAGCCATTAGACTTCTACAAACTCTTCATTGATGAGGATACTCTCAAATATATAGTGAGAGAAACAAATGAATATGCAAGGCAAAAAATTGCCAAGAAGATTGCACAAAATAAATTGACAACTCATTCCAGAATGAATGCATGGAAGGATGTAACTGTTGAGGACATCAATTAGTTCCTCGGAATTCTAATTTGGATGGGACTTGATAAGAAGCCTTCTATCAAGATTTATTGGAGTACACAATTTCTCTATAAAAGCAAAATTTCAGCAGTAATGTCTAGAAATAAATTTGAGAATATTATAGCCAATATCCATTTCTCAAATAATTCAACTGCATCAGGAGACAAGTTGAACAAAATATATCCTCTCCTGGAAGTTTTGAATGAAAAATTCGATAGAATGTTTAATCCTGGTGAGTCGGTCTGTATTGATGAGACTATGGTGCCATTCAGAGGTCGTTTATCATTCCGCCAGTACCTGTTCCGCCAGTCCCGTTTATCAGTCCACCATTTATCCCTGGGAAGAGGCATAAATATGGAATCAAGCTCTTCAAATTATGTACTAAAGGAGATCACACTCATTGTGCCAAGATCTACTCCGGTAAAAAAGATGCATCTGCTGGTAAAAATTTAGCCAATGATGTTGTGTTGGAGCTGATATGGAGATTATTGAATTCAAGTCGGACTCTGTACACAGATAATTTTTACACAAGTATTCAATTGACTCATGACCTACTAGAAAAGAACACACATTTGGTGGAAATATTGAGAATAAACAGGAAGTTTAATCCAAGTGTGGTTACAAAGAAGCTGTTGAAAAGAGGTGAAATGATTGCTCTACAAAGCCAATCAAATGTCATTGTTGGGAAGTGGAAAGACAGAAGAGACGTTATTTTTCTTACAACAAAAAATATACCTGAAATGGTCGAGGTAAAGAATAAAACGAAACCCAATGTTGTTGAAGACTACAACAAGGCAAAATCTTTTATTGATGTGAGTGTTGTGTGAGTTATGCAATGACAATGAGAAAAGGTATCAAATGGTACAGAAAGCTTGCCATTGGATGCATAACCAATACTTCAGTGATCAATGCTTTGCACCTCCACAACTCAATGACAGGGAAAGGAATGTCCATTACACAATTTCGAGAAGAATTAAGTATTGGCCTGGTGGGAATTGGACCGAATGCCTGCAGATGATCATCCTAACACTCAAGATCAACACCAGTTCAAGACACTACACAAAAAGGCAGAACTACATCATAGGCAATATGAATGTTTGCCACAACCTGTGGAAGTCAGTGGGCAGCTTCCAATAGTGCAGGACGGGATCCTAGGCAGAGATGTGTATTGTGACCATATTATTGGGGCTAGTGTGTGGTAAGTGACCAAATTTTAAACGATTTTTCTCTCTCTCGACATCCGTGCATTACAAAAATTGAGCAACCCATTCTTTTAATTTAATTCTTAAAATTTTCATTCTGTTCTTTGTAACTCTGAGACACCAAGATACAGCCGGCATATTCTTCTTTCGTGTTAATCAATTAGGTTTATTTGTCAAAAATTTTGTAATTATATAAAAAAGTCGGAGGATAAATTATAGTATAATATGAAGCTAATTTAGAAAGAATTAAGGAAAACAATTGTCGAAGTAATTTGTTAGGATTAGGCTCTGATTTATAGGCCTAGGCCAATTTGCCTAACCCACTTACCCCATTGATCCCAAATGGGAGCAAATTTTTAATCACCTGTAGGAAATGGAGAGGGAATAATGTGTTTCTACTTTTGGTCAATAAGAGTTAGGTTGGTCATCCTGATGTAATAGCAAACATTTTTCACTTCATAAATCAGCTGTTCGGACTACAATTATTGATTTCCCAGAGGTTATGTTGAAAAACAACAATAATACCCGGATGTATTATTTAAAAAAATATTACATTCACAAAATGATTGTTCCCATTTGGGAGCAGCAGGCACGAATGGGTAGGGGTTTTCAACTTAACTTTTCTTTGTTCTACATTGACTTTGGATGAAATTGCGAGTGTTTTGATGGAAGATGATGAATACTTGGACGGCTTTATAACTATTCTACCTACTGGGGATCAATCTCATGAAGATAGTTGTGGAGAAGATGATGATAATTTGGACCACCTCCCTCGTAACATTCTTCTTTCTGAAGCAGAAGCGACTGTAAAACATCTCGTGAATGGAGAAATAATAAAAGATGTGATAGATGTGACTACTAGTGAAAATGTGAGTAACACCAGCTCAGCAACCATCCCGGACCAGGCCGATTCTTCATTTGAAAACAGTGCTAATACTAATTCTCAGACTCAGAGTAACAAAATTATTAGTCATAAATCAAACAGAAAGCGCCAGGCAAGTAGAATAATTCACTCAAATGACTCTTTGAAAAAGAAAAAACTTGAAGTGCGAGATTGGATAGCTAAAGATGTAAAATTGGTGCCTGAAATAGAGTTTGAACTTCCAGAATGGCTTCAGGATTTTCGGCAAACATGTTTGTTGAGGAGCACAGGGACAAACATTTTAAAAAGTTTGGACAATCTTTGTTTGTCAAACAAAAAAATTACTGTCTTTCCAAACATTGTTTGTCAAACATAATAAAATTTTCCCAAACTGTTTCAACAAACATGTTTGTTTAAAATTTGTTCAGTGTGGACACAGATTTATATTCTCACTGGAAAGTTGCAAACAGATAATTTGGAAAATAGGTTTGGGCAATACCGGCAACTACATTATAACAGTAACTCAAGTGCTTGAAGCTGAAAAGAAGCTAATAGCTAAGAGCTACCTGGGTTTACATTCAGCACAGTATGGCGATTTGCTCCTTTCAACCACAGTTTTGGAGCAACCTCAATCATCAAATACAAATACACAAGTTGAAATGAATCCTTTTTCTATGTTATACTTAAAGATGATTATTTGGATAGTGATGAAAGTTTCGACAGTGCAGCTTTTGTGTATGAGTGTGGTTATGCTAGTTATAAACTAGGGGCAGATTTGAAATGTGTGAATTGCAATTTTATGATATATAATATATACATAATAAATAATTAATAAAAACAATATAAAAATCTTGTAGTACCTTTTTTTTAACTTTAAAGTAGTTCAACGACTAGTTTAAACCTAACTTGAGTCATTTTCAACTTGAAACTACTTAAACTATTTTAAAGTTTTGCAAAATAATGGGTAATACTGAAAGATTTTTACATTGTTTTTATTAATTTGTACAAAAGTAGACCATGTAACTGAAGTGTTTTTATGATAAATAATGTACATTTTTTGTAAATATGATTTATTTATTTCAGCACCACATGACGAACCAGAAATCGATTGGGAAAATATTGTACCTCCAGGTGAAGGCCCACTCAGTCGTAAGTTTTTACTAACATTTTTCATTGTTTATGCTTAGCCTACTCACGTTATGTTTATTTTGTTCATAATGATAATTCGAGAATCATTCCATAAGCTCATCATTCTAATTCCAATAACGATATGTTAAAATAATATTCTAAGATAAATAAATAATAATAAATATGATTTCTGCCATTAAATTCTTAAAACAATAGGCAATGTCAAATATTGAATAACAAACGTACAACAAAATGTATAACAAACGTTACGACAAATACACACGTATCAATTTTATTGTGTATCAAGTATGTTTTGTGATTATTTGGGAAATAAATGTTCTTGATTTGATTTTATAGATCCAGAAAGAAATCTCAGTCAAGAAAGGGACATCATGTATCAACTGGCGGCAAATCAGCTCCACCAAAACAGAAACGCAAGACTGTAACTTTCAGAGGGGACGAGAACCGTAACCCTGATCCAGAGAACATCAGAAAAGTGCCTTCTCTAACTCTGACACGGGTTCCACTATCCGAGAACAGAATCTTAGCGGCACCAGCTGATACCAGAAAAATGCCGGTAGTAAAGCCTAACAATCCTGTATCGATCATTCCAGAAAAGTGCCTTCTCTAACTCTGACATGGGTTCCACTATCCGAGAACAGAATCTTAGTGGCATGCATCAATGCCATCACCCATGCATCTAAGTCACTGTTGCTGTCAGAAAGTTGGGTTGACTTACTCATCAATTGTGGCGCAAAGCAACGACAAGCATGACACCACTTCCTCATGCACGACTATCAACAACATCCTTATGCAGTCATCACCAAATACAACAGGTAGGTGTATACTGTATACACATCTTTTATTTTACTTTGACAATTCATTTATTAACAGTGGATTGGGAATATGTAACTGGCAACCATCTGGTAGGCCTAGGCTCTTTGTGGGCTGTTGAGCCGCAGACACAAAGTAAAAGTCACAATACGATAACAAGGCAATTTCAGAAAAAAATGCCAGTCTATTAAATCATTGTGTGAACTTAGCTGTGAGAAATATTAATAATATTTTATACTTGAGGATATAATGGTAGGTATGTGATTACAACACGGCTAGCTTGGCTCCAGTTTTGTTGAAAAATTTAGCATTAAATCAAAATTAGACCAAGCAAAACAGCATTCAAGCTTGCCAGTTCTGTAAACATACCCTGATAGTGATAATATAAGGATGTTGTACTCTAATTTTTTCCATTGATAATGAAATAGGATGAATTCCTTTAAAAAATTTCAACACTATTTGATGTTTTTACAGAAGTGCTCCAGAGAGTCTCACCCATGCATCTAAGTCACTGTTGCTGTCAGAAAGTTGGGTTGACTTCCTCTTCAATTGTGGCGCAAAGCAACGACAAGCACGACACCACTTCCTCATGCACGGCTATCAACAACATCCTTATGCAGTCATCACCAAATACAACAGGTAGGTGTAAGCACATCTTATATTTTACGTTGACAATTTATTTATTAATAGGTTTATATCATGACATTGAGGTCATAGGTAATTATATTTATGTTTGTTTCTTGTTTTAAGTAATAGATACTTCCAAATGTAGTAATCAAGTAATGCACTTGCAAATACTTGCTAGTTGTATGATCACAGCCTTAATGAGGACGCACTTTAAAGGCAGCTCGGTGTGGCATGGGGCAACACATTGTCTCTGTGATAACACTTCATGTAATCCTACCCTATATCAATCTACTTTCAGTACTATATCATTAAGCTATATTGAACAATTCCTATTTTGTTTTTGAATCACATATACCTCAGAGAGGGTAAATCTTGGAGAGTTTATATGAATACCTAAACATTATTGGAATCACATTTTATGAATGACAATAATGAATAATATTGATTGGTTTAATTGATTAATACAAATATTTTTCATTCTATTATTGGACTTTGATTATGTTAGTGAATGATTAAATATAATTTTTTTAAATTCCTTTCATCAATTTAAACACTGTTTGATGCATTTGCAGAAGCAGAAGGCACTCCAGAGATTTTGGGCACCACCTCAACCCATGTGTCTGAGTCACAGTTGCTGTCAGACAATGACTTTAACTTCCTCATCGACGATGAGGTTGCCGAGCAGCTGGGGTTGATTTTTTACGAATCGGAGATGGCCAACTTGTCCACCAACGGAATTGTGACACAAAGCGATGATGAGCTTGACACTCCTCTCCTCGACAACATCAGTATGAAGACAACATCACCAAAAACAACTACTACAGGTAAACAGATTTATGATTTATTTATTTATTCATTTGAATAGAAGAATATAATAGACTTGAAGGATAAAAGCACAGACAATTAAGTCCAAAACGCATTTTTTCCAAATTTTGAGAATCACTTAGAATGGCCTAAAGGTTATGTTTACAATCCACGTTCACTTATCACAAATTTCCACATGTGATGGTTAAAAACTGTTATTTATTAATGTTGATGTTATTCATAATTCAACTTATAAGATGTAAAATTCATCTCTGCTTTTTTTACAATTTCATGCTGCAATAATAAGGCCTCGGACATGATACGAGCGGCGAGCGGTGAGCGGCATGTTAGGCTAGTTGCACACACATCATATGTTTGCCAAGCTTCAATCAATCTAGTAAAATTTATAGGGACGGCAAAAAACTGGCAGTGTTTGTGCAACTAGCCTAACATGCCGCTCTCCGCTCGTATCGTGTCCGACAATGATGACCTAACAATGATATGGGTCTTAACAGGCTTATATAATTACATCAAATCTACAGGTAATAAACCAAAAGCTTATTACAAATGCCATTCATTATGTAATAACTTGTATAATTTCAAGTATTGTAATTGCTTTCTTTAAATTTATAAAGTGAAAATTTTGAAATCTACAACAGATCATTGAAAAAATAGTTTCAAATAATAATAATTATTACTTAGAGTTCAAAGAGTGGGAAATTTGACTTTGTATCACGTTCCATTTGCAATCCATTTTCTGAAGAAAAATCACAACATATCGAAAAAACAGTTGAATCATGTTCACTATTTTTCTCATGTGGTGCTGTCATGATTTCTTTGACAAATATTGACTTCATTGAGAAAGCATTCAACTACTGTATGCCATTGATACAAGCGAATGTGATTTGTGAAAGTACAAATCCTAAGAGCTTATTGGTTTTCTATAGTATTATCTGAATTTATTTCAGCTTCAAATTGATTAAAAACACTTTTCAAATCTCAAATCACATTTGTTCTATTCCAATTTATCTGTACCATTAGAAATAACGGACTATTTACTCAATTATTCTATTTAATCAGATTCCTATTACAATTTCTTTCTTGGTACTAGTATTATTCAAGCTAAGTATTATAAATATCAATAAGTGGACTAATATTCTCAAGAGAACAGTAACACGCTTTATCTTTCTGGAGAATTAGGATCACTATTAGCATACTTCATCAGGAAAATATTGAGTGAAATTTTATCGTGAGGATATTTTTCAGGAATAGGATCGTTTCCATAAAAAGCCTTCATCCAGAAGACCTGAAAAATATTTCTTACAATCTAAAATTACACTTGCTGTTGTTATACAATCTATGCTAATAGACCTTTCATTTTCAAAATGTCAAGAAAATGAATATATCAATGAATTGATTTTTTCAAGTTATATGTTTGACTTTGAAGTATATTTCAGGCACTATCAAAAGATTTCAATACTTCCATTTGTTTCCATCTATTTTGATTCACTTTCTAAGATTTATCATAACTTCAAGTAAATACATAGAAACATGCATTGAGCTTCTGTAGAACAGTAGGCATTTACCCCGAGTTTTGAATACCCGGGTATCTTACATCTGTATTGGCAAAGGTTAATTTCAAACTCAATCTGCATTACTTTTTTCATATAAACCTACTCTGAATCTCTAGTTCAAAAGTAGTAGATAGATGAAACATAAATTTAGTTTATTTATAGTGGTAGTAGAGGACTTATTAAAAATTATAATTCAGCTGCACTACTACTGTGAGACACATTAATAACATTTTAATTGAATAAAAAGTAATTTTTAATGCCTTTGGTTGTAAAAAAAACTTGAGCACAACAATGAAAGGCTAATTCATAATTTGAATATGAGATTAGTTTTTAATTATATTTTCTACTCAGTTAATAATTATTTGATTATTTTGTTTCAGGCAATAAGGAAAACTCGGCCAATCAAATTCAAGGAAATTCACCAGCTTCCAGAAAAAGAAAGTTATCTCGAAGAAACTGCTGCCCCTACTGCAAAAGACTCATTACGAACTTCGGTTGACATCTTGTAGCAGTTCATCGTGATGAAGAATCCGTGCAAGAATATCTCAATATAAGAGGAGAGAATTTGAAAGATAGAGCTCATAAACGAGCTGAAATTTCTAACAAACTACGAAAAGAAGGTAATTATATGTATAGTACTTCTCACAAGCAGTCTATCATACCAACAAAGAGGTTGTCAGTAGATGAGCCGCAAACCATTTCAAACAATAATACACATGTGTGCTGTAAATTCTGTCGAGGATGGTACAAAAAACAATCATTTTTTCTTCATTTGCATTCATGTAGAAAGTCTTTCGAAACTGAGTCAAAAGGTAGAAATCTGTGTCTGAAAAATACAGTACTTGCTTCTTTCGCTGAATGTATTCACCCAAATCTTCCAGAAGCTTCAGAACTTCTAAAGAAAGACGTCATCCCTACTATGCTTAAAGACGAAATTTCCGCTATTGCTCAATCTGACCCATTGATTCTCACATTCGGTTCACGATTTTACAATATACACCGAAATGCCATCAAGTACACGTCAGCAAAGATGAGAGGACTTGCAAGAGTTGTGTATTTGGCAAAGAAAAAAGATAACAGAATAATGTCATTGATTGATTGTTTGAAACCTGAAAATTTTGATACCCTTATGTTTTCGATTAAGAAATTGTGCAAGTTTGATGTTGCAAGTGGCGAATGTAAGACGCCCGGAGTAGTGCCCCCACTTTGCAATTCGTTGAAGAAATGTTGCGATATTGTACGTTCAGAAACAATAAAGAATCCCAGCTTCACTCAAAAACAGAAAAACGAAATAATTGTTTCATTGGATGGGTTTGACCATTTAATGAAGAAGGAGTGGTCATACGAAGTTAGTGCTGTTGCTGAACAAAGTCGTAAAAACAGAAAGTAAATAAAGAAGATGTTCTTCCTGATTCAGAAGACATACATAACTTTTGGGAGTTTCTTGAACAACAACGTGATTCAGCTGTGGCGTGCTTGAAGTCACATGTAACTCCAAAAAATTACGATAGGTTGACAAAAATTGTTATTTCACAGATCATTGTATTGAACAGAAGGAGGCCCGGTGAAATACATACAGCAACATTGGAAAATTATGCATTACTTGATGTACATGATAATGTAGGACAACTAGAGGAAACTACACTCACAGATCAGGAAAAAAAGAATGCTAAAAATTTGTCAATATTTTACATTGCAGCTAGTAAAAATAGAAAAAAAGTGCCTGTTCTAACGACAGAAATGAAAAATAGTATCGGCACACTAATAAAATGTCGGGAAGATCTTGAGATAAGGAGTCACTTGCTTTTTCCTCGCCCAGGCGATTCAGGTTCTTATCAAAGTCATGATGTATTAGGAGAGTTAAAGAGGAAAGCCAATTTGAAGAAACCGAATTTTTTCACAGCTACTGGACTAAGGCACCATGCAGCAACGTCGTCACAACTTCATGCAAGAGATGATACATATACAAACAGGTTAGCGAAATTCTTGGGTCATGACCTACAAACACACGAGAATTATTACAAAATGCCTCTTCCTCTTGTTCAAAAAGGTAAGGTAGGGACTAGGCTTTTAGAAATGACTTTGAAAAACAAAAGAAGTTCAGATGATGAGAAGATGAGTTCAAAGAATGACAATGCTATTGAAGATTCCTCAAGTGACTTCCAAACACAGGATAATTATTACGAAATACCTCTTCCTCATATAGAAGAAGGTAAGGTAGAGACTACCCTTCCGGACATGACTTCAAAAAAGAAAAGAAGTTTAGTTGATAAGAAGACTAGTTCAGATGAGAGGATGAGTTCAAAGGATGACAATACCATAGAAAGTTCTTCAAGTAGTGAACTCGAAATTCAGGTGACACCAAAAAAGAAATTCAAAAAAGTAAGGTGGACTCAAAGCGAAAAAAATGCTATTTACAAACATCTTGGCAAATATTTTTTGCTCAAAGAATCTCCTGAAAGAAGAATTATAAAACTTATGTATGATAAAGAGCCGGCTTTGAAAAATCGATCTTTACAACAAGTATGCACTTATGTAAGTAACATTGTGACCAATAAGTTGGCCATTTCAACCCCAGATAAGGAGAAAATTCGTAGAAATTTTATGAAATGAGACCCATTCCATGCAGCAATAATTCCTATAGTCCATTCACGATGGTTTGAGATGAGATAAACAAACGCTGTGCATGTGTGTGAGTGAGTCTGGGGTGGCTTCGTTTCAGCCACGACATAAACAAGTCACAGCAATGCCGAAATCCCAAATTTTGTCGTCGGGGAAACCCAAATTATGGCTGTAACCAAAGCATTGACACAAAAACGTTCATAAACGTTTTATGAAACGTTTGTTCTGAACGAATTTTATGAACGTCTTGTGTCAATGCTTTGGTTACAGCCATAATAATTTCGGTTTCCCCGAAGAAAAAATTTGGGATTTCGGCATTGCTGTGACTTGTTTATGTCGTGGCTAAAACGAAGCCACCCCAGACTTACTCGCACACACACACACACACACACACACACACACACACACACACACACACACACACACACAGCGTTTGTTTATCTCGTCTCAAGCCATCGTGAATAGATTATAGTTTTTTATAAGTCTGTAAAGATTTAAGCGTGATTAAATGCCACAAAAACCAATAAGAGAAACCTTTCTTTAAAAAAAGAGCCTTCTCTGGTTGGTTCTTGAGGCATTTAATCACAGTTTTAACATAACAAGAGTTACGGACAACTAGGGGTTGTTTTAACAATATTTTAAACATAAAAATGTTATGCATCCAGACAAATAAGACACTGACAAACTAATAATCAATAAATTGTCACATTAAAGCTCTTATTTTCGTGTCGAAAACATTGATTGAGCATTGCCATAATGTTTTTTCAAATCTCTCTTATATTATTTCTAGTTTCTTAGTTATTTTATGGAAATATATAACCATACTATTTCACATATTACAATTACAATTAAAGCATAACAATGTAAACCATATGACAATTTTCAACATTTTCTATTTGAGTTTTGTATTGATGCATTTAAAGTAGTTCAACGACTAGTTTAAACCTAACTTGAGTAATTTTCAACTTGAAACTACTTAAACTATTTTAAAATTTTGCAATATAATGGGTAATACTGAAAGATTTTCATACTGTTTTTATTAATTTGTTCAAAAGTAGAACATGTAACTGAAGTGTTTTTATGATAAATAATGTACATTTTTTGTAAATATGATTTATTTGTTTTCAGCACCACATGACGAACCAGAAATCGATTGGGAAAATATTGTACCTCCAGGTGAAGGCCCACTCAGTCGTAAGTTTTTACTAACATTTTTCATTGTTTATGCTTAGCCTACTCACGTTATGCTTATTCTGTTCATAATGATAATTCGAGAATCATTCCATAAGCTCATCATTCTAATTCCAATAAAGATATTTTAAAATAATATGCTAAGATAAATAAATAAATAATAATAAATATGATTTCTGCCGTTAAACTCTTAGAAAAATAGGCAATGTCAAATATTGAATACAGTATGACAAATACACACGTATCAATTTTATTGTGTATCAAGTATGTTTTGTGATTATTTGGGAAATAAATGTTCTTGATTTGATTTTATAGAACCAGAAAGAAATCTCAGTCAAGAAAGGGACATCATGTATCAACTGGCGGCAAATCAGCTCCACCAAAACAGAAACGCAAGACTGTAACTTTCAGAGGGGACGAGAACCATAACCCTGATCCAGAGGACATCAGAAAAGTGCCTTCTCTAACTCTGACATGGGTTCCACTATCTGAGAACAGAATCTTAGCGGCACCAGCTGATACCAAAAAAAAGCCGGTAGTAAAGCTTAACAATCCTGTACCGGTCATTCCAGAAAAGTGCCTTCTCTAACTCTGACATGGGTTCCACTATCCGAGAACAGAATCTTAGTGGCACCAGCTGATACCAGAAAAATGCCGGTAGTAAAGGATGACAATACCATAGAAAGTTCTTCAAGTAGTGAACTCGAAATTCAGGTGACACCAAAAAAGAAATTCAAAAAAGTAAGGTGGACTCAAAGCGAAAAAAATGCTATTTACAAACATCTTGGCAAATATTTTTTGCTCAAAGAATCTCCTGAAAGAAGAATTATAAAACTTATGTATGATAAAGAGCCGGCTTTGAAAAATCGATCTTTACAACAAGTATGCACTTATGTAAGTAACATTGTGACCAATAAGTTGGCCATTTCAACCCCAGATAAGGAGAAAATTCGTAGAAATTTTATGAAATGAGACCCATTCCATGCAGCAATAATTCCTATAGTCCATTCACGATGGTTTGAGATGAGATAAACAAACGCTGTGCATGTGTGTGAGTGAGTCTGGGGTGGCTTCGTTTCAGCCACGACATAAACAAGTCACAGCAATGCCGAAATCCCAAATTTTGTCGTCGGGGAAACCCAAATTATGGCTGTAACCAAAGCATTGACACAAAAACGTTCATAAACGTTTTATGAAACGTTTGTTCTGAACGAATTTTATGAACGTCTTGTGTCAATGCTTTGGTTACAGCCATAATAATTTCGGTTTCCCCGAAGAAAAATTTGGGATTTCGGCATTGCTGTGACTTGTTTATGTCGTGGCTAAAACGAAGCCACCCCAGACTTACTCGCACACACACACACACACACACACACACACACACACACACACACACACACACACACACACAGCGTTTGTTTATCTCGTCTCAAGCCATCGTGAATAGATTATAGTTTTTTATAAGTCTGTAAAGATTTAAGCGTGATTAAATGCCACAAAAACCAATAAGAGAAACCTTTCTTTAAAAAAAGAGCCTTCTCTGGTTGGTTCTTGAGGCATTTAATCACAGTTTTAACATAACAAGAGTTACGGACAACTAGGGGTTGTTTTAACAATATTTTAAACATAAAAATGTTATGCATCCAGACAAATAAGACACTGACAAACTAATAATCAATAAATTGTCACATTAAAGCTCTTATTTTCGTGTCGAAAACATTGATTGAGCATTGCCATAATGTTTTTTCAAATCTCTCTTATATTATTTCTAGTTTCTTAGTTATTTTATGGAAATATATAACCATACTATTTCACATATTACAATTTACAATTAAAGCATAACAATGTAAACCATATGACAATTTTCAACATTATTCTATTTGAGTTTTGTATTGATGCATTTAAAGTAGTTCAACGACTAGTTTAAACCTAACTTGAGTAATTTTCAACTTGAAACTACTTAAACTATTTTAAAATTTTGCAATATAATGGGTAATACTGAAAGATTTTCATACTGTTTTTATTAATTTGTTCAAAAGTAGAACATGTAACTGAAGTGTTTTTATGATAAATAATGTACATTTTTTGTAAATATGATTTATTTGTTTTCAGCACCACATGACGAACCAGAAATCGATTGGGAAAATATTGTACCTCCAGGTGAAGGCCCACTCAGTCGTAAGTTTTTACTAACATTTTTCATTGTTTATGCTTAGCCTACTCACGTTATGCTTATTCTGTTCATAATGATAATTCGAGAATCATTCCATAAGCTCATCATTCTAATTCCAATAAAGATATTTTAAAATAATATGCTAAGATAAATAAATAAATAATAATAAATATGATTTCTGCCGTTAAACTCTTAGAAAAATAGGCAATGTCAAATATTGAATACAGTATGACAAATACACACGTATCAATTTTATTGTGTATCAAGTATGTTTTGTGATTATTTGGGAAATAAATGTTCTTGATTTGATTTTATAGAACCAGAAAGAAATCTCAGTCAAGAAAGGGACATCATGTATCAACTGGCGGCAAATCAGCTCCACCAAAACAGAAACGCAAGACTGTAACTTTCAGAGGGGACGAGAACCATAACCCTGATCCAGAGGACATCAGAAAAGTGCCTTCTCTAACTCTGACATGGGTTCCACTATCTGAGAACAGAATCTTAGCGGCACCAGCTGATACCAGAAAAATGCCGGTAGTAAAGCTTAACAATCCTGTACCGGTCATTCCAGAAAAGTGCCTTCTCTAACTCTGACATGGGTTCCACTATCCGAGAACAGAATCTTAGTGGCACCAGCTGATACCAGAAAAATGCCGGTAGTAAAGCTTAACAATCCTGTACCGATCATTCCAGAAAAGTGCCTTCTCTAACTCTGACATGGGTTCCACTATCTGAGAACAGAATCTTAGCGGCACCAGCTGATACCAGAAAAATGCCGGTAGTAAAGCTTAACAATCCTGTACCGATCATTCCAGAAAAGTGCCTTCTCTAACTCTGACATGGGTTCCACTATCTGAGAACAGAATCTTAGCGGCACCAGCTGATACCAGAAAAATTCCGGTAGTAAAGCTTAACAATCCTGTACCGGTCATTCCAGAAAAGTGCCTTCTCTAACTCTGACATGGGTTCCACTATCCTAGAACAGAATCTTAGCGGCACCAGCTGATACCAGAAAAATGCTGGTAGTAAAGCTTAACAATCCTGTACCGGTCATTCCAGAAAAGTGCCTTCTCTAACTCTGACATGGGTTCCACTATCCGAGAACAGAATCTTAGCGGCACCAGCTGATACCAGAAAAATGCCGGTAGTAAAGCCTAACAATCCTGTACCGGTCATTCCAGAAAAGTAGCGTGTTCAAGCACAACAGGACACAACAGGTCAGTAAAAGTTTCAATGACATTTTCCCAATTCCCAATGATAGTCAGTAAAACTATAGAGTAAGAATAAGAAGGTAAACATTACTGAACGTTATCTCACAGATGAGGAGCTTGCCGAGCTACTGGATAACAGCGATTTCGAGATAGATGATGAAACTGATCCAACTTTCATGTGTAGTGAATTCCAACTCCTTGTAGTGAAACCTCCAATGGAGTTTGGAGTTGGCAGAGCTGGCATAACATCTATTTTTGGAGCTCCTGTGTTAAGTGACAAGAAGTGGTTTTTTTCTGGAATTATGAGTTGAGAGTTACACCATCTTGTTGGTATTGGAAAGCTGAATAAGTGTGCAAAATTTCAAGTCAGTCGGACTTAGGGTTCCTAAATATAAGTGTTTGAGTGCTTGACTTTTGCTCAGCCTATGCTTTAGCATAGGAAGATAATCTCAATTGCTTTTTGGCCTGTGTTGTGAGTGGGTTTGTACATTTCGGTTTGGTTTTTGACTTTGTTGTAGTACTTAAGATCTATTTTTGATTGTTACTGGTCTCACTCCTTAATTACTTGCCCTTAGGGCAGGAGGATTTTTTTTTAAGTTCTGGTGAATTAAGTGACCTATAAAGAAATAGTAATAATAGTGTAGTAAGTATAATAATAGTATAATAGTAATAAAAACTCATAGTAAGAAAAAAGTGACAGGAAATCAATGAGTGGCCTGATCAACTCTCTTCTATTAAAGTGCAAGCTTGCATTTTGATAGGAAATAATTAGAGGTAGAATTAATTCAATTTAATTCTCTTTTATAGTGGGAAAAAAAGTGCAAGCCATTTTTATGGTTGCAGTTTTTGGACTTGTGATTTTTCAGACAGTTGAGAGAAGGATTTCAGTAATAAATAGTTTTTAGTTCAATTAGCATTTCACTAATATATGGTTTTCAGTTTAATTAAGAGTGCTGACTTTTTTCTGTCAGCTGTTTTTGGACTTGTGAAATAATTTTCATCTAGTCTTGAACATAATATGTTACTAATAGTTTCACTAATAAACCTTTCTTAGGTTAATTGACTTGTGTGGTGATTTCACTAATTAGTTTCTTTTTCTTGGTTCAATAAGGATACATAGGATAGGAGTTTTTCACTAATTGTTTTTAGATTAATTTGAGGGTGTTTTTCTTAATATTAACAATTACATATATTCTGTCTTAAATATAGTATAAGAATGATGTTGAATGCTATATAGTTCACTAATTAGCATCTTTTGATGAAACTTTCTGGTTTCACCCCCACAACCACCATATTTGTTACCTTACCCCTCAACCCCTAAAGGGTGATTTGGACTTGCAAGGGTGAGAGGTTACCCCTCTCCTATGATTTAGGTGATAGGTTGTGAAATCACATTATTCCAACCAACACAGGTTGCGTCCCCCCCCCCTCTTTCCGAGCTAGGGGCGGTTGAAATTTTTGAAGGCACCCCCTGCGGTAAGGGTTGAGATTTCCACTACCCCTCATCCCAAAAAAAATTCCCTCTAAACCCTTACTAATTATTTGGTAACTCTCATACCACCCCCCACCCTTTTCATTATATATCACCAATAAGAGCAACGCGAAGGGGTGGTTTTTCCATAATTTAGTCTAAAGTACCCCCCCCCCCCACTGAAAGAGGTTTCCCCTCGTCTGCCAAGTTGTGGTGGCTTGGGTGATAAACAACTTGGGTGAGTTTCATTACCGTCGGATGAGTTTGGACAAAGTTACAGTTACTTGAAGAATTTGAATATTTGTCTGAGACCTGTTTATGAGCCACATCGCCTTTCTGTTGTATTGTTTCTCTTAGTTGGGTCCTGTATTTGTGTTGGAGACCTTGTGGTCTTATCTAGAATTAGTGAACCTTAATCTCTGTTATCGATTATTAGAATACATTAAGTTAGGATTCAGGGCCATTGTCTGTAGCAGTGGTCACAGTCAGCACCACAGCGGGATCAGTGGATCTCACTAGTGGAAGTTTGTTGGGATGGCAGGGACCCCCCCCACTCGTTGTGTGAGGGGTGAGAGGGCCTCTGGGATAGGTGCCACCGCTGGTCGATGCCCATTGCATTATTGTTCCCAGGGCACAACTATTTAGGCCCTGGTAACCCTATTGAGAAAAGTGAGACAGTCGATTCAGATGATGCCATGGTGCAGATTCACGACTTGGCTTATCACTACGCGGAATGTGCGGAAGACATCAGATTATCAGACAGGGAGGCTGCTATTGCTTTGCTATTGAATTAAGTACGTAGTTGAATCTTGTGTGGGAGTACTGTATCCGAACAACAGAAGAAGCATGCCAAGAGCCCAATACATGCCAGTGGATGAAGAGGCCCAACGTGAGAGTCTGGTTAGAGTGATGGAAGAAAGTGTAAAATAAACTAGACGAAAGAATGGAAGTGAAGGGTCAGCATTTGAAGCATTTGCGGAAATCGGTGAGTGACTCATAGCTAGCGCGGGTAATGCTGGAAGCTCGGGTAGGACAGAAGAACATGAAGAATGGGAAAGAGAACAAATGCTAAGAAAGTTGGAAGTTGAAAGATACTACAGTGAACGATGATGCCTGGCTGATCAAGCAGAGGAAAGAATCAACCGCGGAAATGCTTTGATGGAACAACAAAGAATGAAGGAAAGGGCAAAATCTATACTTGAGGGAGAAAAGCTGAAGGCTCACTTAGAGCGCTGTACCTCCAGCTCGGCGGTGCAGACTGACGAAAGAATGCCGGGAGCTTTTGTTATTGATACTGAGAGGCTGAAACTATCTAAGAAACAGGCAGCTAGAGCAATTCTCTATCTTCAGGAACAAGTAAAGAGACTGAAAGAATATAAAAAGATGTATACCACACCATTATACATTGTATTCAAAGACCTTCAATATTTCATTCCATTTCTTGCTCAAAATAATCATCTCAGTTCACATTTATATGACAATTCTCCCCGAGTGAGTACTGTCCCATTCTATTTTTATATAAAGTGGAGTCTCCTGCACTTGGATATTTGTAAATGCCAGTTTTTTGGGGTATTTCAAAAAGGACAGGGCCATTTGACATGAATCGCCTACTTCACTGTCAATGCAAACTTTTTTAATGGTTGCAAATTTGTAAACAAAGTCAGTTAAAACCTCAGGATTGTATGATAACCTCAGGATTAATAATATTAATCCTGAAACCTCAGAATTAATAATATTTAAATATTATTTGATGATATATAATATAAACATAATAAATAATTAATAAGAACAATATAAAAATCTTGTAGTACCTTTTTTTAAACTTTAAAATAGTTCAACGACTAGTTTAAACCTAACTTGAGTCATTTTCAACATTTGAAACTACTTAAACTATTTTAAAGTTTTGCAAAATAATGGGTAATACTGAAAGATTTTTACATTGTTTTTATTAATTTGTACAAAAGTAGACCATGTAACTGAAGTGTTTTTATGATAAATAATGTACATTTTTTGTAAATATGATTTATTTGTTTTCAGCACCACATGACGAACCAGAAATCGATTGGGAAAATATTGTACCTCCAGGTGAAGGCCCACTCAGTCGTAAGTTTTTACTAACATTTTTCATTGTTTATGCTTAGCCTACTCACGTTATGCTTATTCTGTTCATAATGATAATTCGAGAATCATTCCAAAAGCTCATCATTCTAATTCCAATAAAGATATGTTAAAATAATATGCTAAGATAAATAAATAAATAATAATAAATATGATTTCTGCCGTTAAATTCTTAGAAAAATAGGCAATGTCAAATATTGAATACAGTATGACAAATACACACGTATCAATTTTATTGTGTATCAAGTATGTTTTGTGATTATTTGGGAAATAAATGTTCTTGATTTGATTTTATAGAACCAGAAAGAAATCTCAGTCAAGAAAGCGACATCATGTATCAACTGGCGGCAAATCAGCTCAACCAAAACAGAAACGCAAGACTGTAACTTTCAGAGGGGACGAGAACCATAACCCTGATCCAGAGGACATCAGAAAAGTGCCTTCTCTAACTCTGACACAGGTTCCACTATCCGAGAACAGAATCTTAGCGGCACCAGCTGATACCAGAAAAATGCTGGTAGTAGCCTAAAGCCTAACAATCCTGTACTGGTCATTCCAGAAAAGTGGCGTGTTCAAGCACAACAGGACACAACAGGTCAGTAAAAGTTTCAATGACATTTTCCCAATTCCCAATGATAGTCAGTAAAACTATAGAGAAGAGATAACATTGATTAATTGGGAAAATTGATTGATTTTTGCTCAGCCTATGCTTTAGCATAGGAAGATAATCTCAATTGCTTTTTGGCCTGTGTTGTGAGTGGGTTTGTACATTTCGGTTTTGTTTTTGACTTTGTTGTAGTACTTAAGGTCTATTTTTAATTGTTATTAGTCTCACTCCTTAATTACTTGCCCTTAGGGCAGGAGGATTTTTTTAAGTTCTGGTGAATTAAGTGACCTATAAAGAAATAGTAATAATAGTGTAGTACTCGTAGTAAGAAAAAAGTGACAGGAAATCAATAAGTGGCCTGATCAACTCTCTTCTATAAAAGTGCAAGCTTGCATTTTGATAGGAAATAATTAGAGGTAGAATTAATTCAATTTAATTCTCTTTTATAGTGGGAAAAAAAGTGCAAGCCATTTTTATGGTTGCATTTTTTGGACTTGTGATTTTTCAGACAGTTGAGAGAAGGATTTCAGTAATAAATAGTTTTTAGTTCAATTAGCATTTCACTAATATAGATGGTTTTCAGTTTAATTAAGAGTGCTAACTTTTTTCTGTCAGCTGTTTTTGGACTTGTGAAATAATTTTCATCTACTCTTGAACATAATATGTTACTAATAGTTTCACTAATTAACGTTTCTTAGGTTAATTGACTGGTGTGGTGATTTCACTAATTAGTTTTTTTTCTTGGTTCAATAGGGATACATAGGATAGGAGTTTTTCACTAATTAATTGTTTTTAGATTGATTCGAGGGTGTTTTTCTTAATATTCACAATTATATATATTCTGTCTTAAATATAGTATAAGAATGATGTTGAATGCTATATAGTTCACTAATTAGCATCTTTTGATGAAACTTTCTGGTTTCACCCCCACAACCACCATATTTGTTACCTTACCCCTCAACCCCTAAAGGGTGATTTGGACTTGCAAGGGTGAGAGGTTACCCCTCTCCTATGATTTGGGTGATAGGTTGTGAAATCACATTATTCAAACCACCACAGGTTGCGTCCCCCCCCTTTTTCCGATCTAAGGGTGGTTGAAATTTTTGAAGGCACCCCCTGCAGTGAGGGTTGAGATTTCCACTACCCCTCATCACCAAAAAAATTCCCTCTAAACCCTTACTAATTATTTAGTAACTCTCATAACACCCCCCCTACCCCTTTTCATCATATAGCACCAATAAGAGCACCGCAAAGGGGTGGTTTTTCCATAATTTAGTCTAAAGTACCCCCCCCTGAAAGAGGTTTCCCCTCGTCTACCAAGTTGTGGTGGCTTGGGTGATAAACAACTTGGGTGAGTTTCATTACCATCGGAAAAGTTTGGACAAAGTTAAAGTTACTTGAAGAATTTGAATATTTGTCTGAGACCTGTTTATGAGCCATATCGTCTTTCTGTTGTATTGTTTCTCTTAGTTGGGTCCTGTATATGTGTTGGAGACCTTGTAGTCTTATCTAGAATTAGTGAACCTTTATCTGTTATCAATTATTAGAATACATTAAGTTAGGATTCAGGGTCATTGTCTGTAGCGGTGGTCATAGTCAGCACCACAGCAGGATCAGTGGATCTCACTAATGGAAGTTTGTTGGGATGGAAGGGACCCCCCCCCACTCGTTGTGCGAGGGGTGAGGGCCTCTGTGATAGGTGCCACCACTGGTCGATGCCCATTGCATTATTGTTCCCAGGGCACAACTATTTGGGCCCTGGTAACCCTATTGAGAAAAGTGAGCCAGTCAATTCAGATGATGCCATAGTGCAGATTCACGACTTGGCTTATCACTATGCGGAATGTGTGGAAGACATCAGATTATCAGACAGGGTGGCTATTGCTTCTTTTTTCAGTGACTGCGTGGAGAATCGAAATTGGCATAGTGCTGTTAGCTGTATGGGGATCAGAATTTAATACGTAGTTGAATCTTGTGTGGGAGTACTGTATCTGAACAACGGACGAAGCATGCCAAGAGCCCAATACATGCCAGTGGATGAAGAGGCCCAACGTGAGAGTCTGGTTAGTGTGATGGAAGAAAGTGTAAAATAAACTAGACGAAAGAATGGAAGTGAAGGGTCAGCATTTGAAGCATTTGCGGAAATCGGTGAGTGACTCATAGCTAGCGCGGGTAATGCTGGAAGCTCAGGTAGGACAGAAGAACATGAAGAATGGGAAAGAGAACAAATGCTAAGAAAGTTGGAAGTTGACAGATACTACAGTGAACGATGATACCTGGCTGATCAAGCAGAGGAAAGAATCAACCGCGGAAATGCTTAGATGGAACAACAAAGAATGAAGGAAAGGGCAAAATCTATAGGGGAAAGTGGGGCACTATTGGACGGGGGCACAATTGGACATGGCCATTTTAATGTTGAGGGAATTTTTTTCCCTTTAAATTTCCCACACAATCACACCTGGGACAGTCTCATAATACTGTGGAAAGTTTGGTTGTTGTATCGCGAGGCGTTTAAAAATTATAAAATAATTTGAGTTTTTTGCTGATAGTGAAGTGATTTTCCAGTTGCACGGATTCTATTTTCCAAACGTAAGTATTGAGTTCAAGATTTCTAATGCTTTTTTTTAGATAACTTGTTCATTCAGTTACCCATGCCTTGGGCTAGGATTGAGGTTATGTCACATCTGTTCTCACAACTTGCATTTTAGAATACAAACCTACCATGGGGCAGTTTTGGACAAATATTTGGGGCATAATTGGACACAATTTTTTATAAAAAAATCACTGTATCGTTTTTATTGATTTCATAATGTTGATATTCTGAACTGAACATTTATTCTGCATCATTTTGGGACCAAAAATTTATGATCCAAAAACTAATTTTGAACTAGCCTACTTTTCTAATAAAATTTCAAAATAAATCTTCCATCAAGTGCTTGAACAGTTTTCTCATTTTAATCATTTAGGTAATGATTATGTTCATGTATCAATTCATGAATAAATGAATAAGTTGTGTAAGTGTTCCGTGCTCATATATTTTGTTGGATTTTTACAGGTTAAAATGGTCAGGAAGTATCAAAAGAAGACTGACAGATTGGATATTTCAGAAGAAGCCATCGTGCAGGCCCTCAACGATTACATAAATGGGAACTACCACTCTATTAGGGAAGCAGCAGAAGCACATGGACTAAAAAAATCAACGCTTCATTTTAGATTAAGTAAAGTAAATAAAAAAGAAAATGAAGGACATAAACTTGAGGACATCGATTTGGAAAAAGAGCATGAAGACTTACATCAACCTGTTAAGTCGATTACAGTAGAAGATATGGCTCCAGTTTACAATTCGAAATATTCACATAGGTAGGATTTTACTCCAGAACAAGAAGCCATGATTGTGGACTATTGTATTGAGAGGTCAAAAATCAATTTCGGCCTCACATATTCCATGACAAGAGAACTTGCCTACAAGTAAAAAATTTAGGGTTATCCCAATTTTAGGGTTTTGGATTTCCGCTCCCACAATTGGATCATGTCGTCCGACAAGTCTATTGGTATTGCTACCTCGGCCAGCCGCAAGAAGAAGCCGCACCACTTTTGATCACGCGATACAACATTGCAGGCATTGACGTCTGTCAAAATTGATCTAGAGAATAAGCTGTTCTTCGGATTTTCGAACCTGACAGTTGCAGCCTCCGGTCAGTTCGTCGCACCAACCAACCAGGCGAAGTGCTTGCCCATATCAACAAGGGCAATTGGTTTTTACGTTTCATCTATTTTTACAAAAATTCACGAGCTATACAACCAGTATGCTGTCGCCCTGAACCTCAACGAGCGCATTCCTCAGAAGTGGCACACCACCAAGTCAGCTGGAGAAGAATGGATGTATCACTTCATGAAAAGCCATTCAGATCTTTCCCTTAGGCAAGCTGAAAACACCAGTTTGTCTCGCAACACAAGTTTCAATGCACACAATATTGGGTTGTTTTTTGATAATCTCGAAACTGTGCTTGCAAAAGTGAATCCCCCACCTTCAAGAATAGTAAATTTAGACGAAAGTGGTATTAGCACTGTATTAGAGGCACCAAAAGTAATAGCAGCTAAGGGTACAAAACAAGTGGGACAAGTAGTATCTGCAGAAAGGGGAGAGCAGATCACCTTTTGTGCCTTCATTTGTGCTGATGGAAGCTATTTACCTCCACTTTATATTTTTCCAAGAAAACGGCCAAACTTTGCTTACATGATAGGTTCACCTGAGGGCTCCAAAGACCTGTATTCCAGCAATGGTTGGATGAATGTAGAACTTTTTTTAGATACTTTGAAACATATTCAGGTGCAAAAAGAGTGCTCCAAATCGAATCCTCTAGTTTTAATTCTTGATAACCATGAATCGCATGTTGGTCTGGATGTGGTTATGTATTGCAGGGACAATGGAATTCATTTGCTGACGTTTCATCCTCATACGACACATTGTATGCAACCACTTGACACGTCAGTCCTTGGACCATTCAAACGGCGCCTTGCAGCCGAGTACAACATCTGGCTATCCGAAAATCCTGGCCACACAATCAGCATCAGAGAAATTCCCAAATTGAGTAAAAAACCGTTTATTGAGTCTTTCACTGAGACAAATATTAAAAGTGGTTTTCGAAAAGCAGGCATCCAACCATTGAATCACCATATTTTTACTGGTGAAGATTTTAAAGGTGCAAGTGTGACTGATCGCTGCCCTTCTACATCAGCTTATCCAGACAGAAGTGTGCCAAGTAAGGGTGCGTACACAAAGAAAGCTGGTTGCCGGCGCCGGAAAACCAGCCGCTGTAAGCGCGTCCTGGCTTGAGAAGAACTTAACATGGTTTCAAGTGTGCCCGTACACAGTAAACGCCGGTGCCGGCTCAACAAGCGCAACAAGCGCGAGCTGCCGGCGTCAACCAGCAAACAAGTATGAAGAGAACATTCTTGTAGCCGGTTTCCAGCAACTGGCTCAGTCTGCGAGTGGTCTCTGTACTGTGCGTACAGTTAGTCTCCAGTACAGTCTCTGTACTGCAGTTGGTTAGCGTAGTGTGTACTGTGCAGTAGTTTTAAAGATGGTTGATACAGATGATTTAATTTCCAAAGTTTTTCAAAAGAAGGCGATTTGGGATAAACGGGAGAAGTTGCACGCGAACAGAGTGTATGTAGATAAGTGTTGGAAGGAGATAGCTACTGAATTGGAAGCCGAAGGTGAGTTTTAATCAACAATTAGATATTTCAACAATAGATATTTATTAATATTTTGAGAGCTTACAACGATATAATAAAACTTATGTCGCTAGCTCCATTCTCATGTATGTGTAGAACCGTTGTGGGTCACCTTTTAGTTGCGGAAACAAGTGATGGTATTCACCAAGTTTCTTCCTATGTCTATAAGGATAGTGCAACCTCCGAAAATTTTTTTTTCAGAATTTTGTTTTGCTCCCATAATATAGTTTGAAATTCCCGCTTCAAAATGACACCAGATTCATTCTTGTATGTCATCTGGAAATATTGAAAAAAAAAACATTCTAAGACGACTCTGCATACACAGAAAACTCTTCAATATTGATACTAGAGTATTGCTTCAAAAGTATTCTTTTCAATACAATTTTCAATTATTTACTCATCCATTTCACAGCTGAATTTATTTTTTGGTTGGTAGCATTGTTCACCAGCTGTTGTTTCTGTTCATGTTCAAGTTTGTGAGGTTAGTTGATGATTCCGTGTTGTTTTCTTTTGACAATGCTCAATAATTTTAATGCGTTTTTGTAAATAGTACGACTTTTCTGTAAATAATTATTCATAAATGTTGTGTAAATTTTAGTGTAATTCGTGTAGTTTCAATTATGGGCAACAAGAAGAGGATTGGTTCAAAAAGATCTGTGTATAAAAAAAAGAAATCCATCGGTGTACCTTCAGCCTCAAGAGTGACACCCAACCAATCTAAAAGTTCAAAACCTTCCAGCTCAAAAACAAAGTTGAGAGACAATTTCACCTATTATAGTAATAAGAATGAAAGCTTAGAATATGAAGTAGTTGATGTGAATAATTTTGTAAATATGTTTCTCCAAGTGTCTGTGTGTAAGTTTTGTCACAAGCAGCTTCAGTTTGCAAAAAAAAGTATAGCTGGACTTGCAACCCAATTCACAATTTCGTGCACCAGTTGTGAAAAAAGTGATAGATCTTTTATGAACAGTGAACAAGTAAGTGTAAATAGTTCAGGAGACCAAAAGAAACTTTATGATGTAAATATTAGGTTAGTGCATGGACTTAGAGCTATTGGAAAGGGCTACACAGCAGCTCAAGTTTTGTGTGGAATCATGAACCTCCATCCACCTCCATCTAAATTTACCATGTATGAGCATGTTTTAGGGGAAATTTCTCAAAATTTATGTACATTATCAATGGAAAATGCAGTGAATGAGGCAGTAGAAGTGAATGAAGGAATAAGAGATCTGTGTGTAGGAGTTGATGGGTCATGGCAGAAGAGGGGTCATGTGAGTCTAAATGGGATTGTGTCTGTGACCTCAGCTGACACGGGAAAAGTTTTGGACATCCACCCAATGTCTAAATATTGCAAATGTCAAAATAAAAATAGGAATGAGCACACTGACAATTGCTCAGCAAATTGCATTGGGACAAGTGGTGGAATGGAGGTGGAAGGAGCAAAAATAATTTTTGCAAGGTCAGTTCCACAATATAATGTAAGATATGTAGATTATTTGGGGGATGGAGATTCAAATGCATATAAAGCAGTATGTGAAGCCATGCCTTATGGTGCAGATGTTGTAATACAAAAACAGGAATGTGTAGGGCACGTACAGAAGCGAATGGTAGCACGTCTTCGTGATTTGAAAAATAGAAAACGTGGCCAAAAGTTGAGTGATGGTAAACCTCTAACAGGTAAGGGTCACCTGACTGATATGGCTATGAAGAAACTGCAGATATTTTATGGACTGGCCATCAGGAGAAACACCAACAGCCTAGAAGCCATGCAGGCAGCCAACACATCAACTTTGCTCCAAGGGCGACAACACTTGGTGTAAATTTCTGGCTGCATCAAGGAATAAGGAACTGTATGACCATGAAAAACATTTTCATCTACCTGAAGCAATAATGAATGAGGTAAAACCAATTTTCCAGAGCCTAGCTGACATAAATTTATTGAGGAGATGTTTGAAAGGAAAGACTCAGAATCCAAATGAATCATTGAATAATGTCATATGGTCCCGACTACCGAAAAGAACATTTGTGACTCTTCCCACTTTGAAATTTGGTGTGTATGAAGCAGTTCTTGCATTCAATGATGGGAATATTGCCAACTGTAGACTATTTGAACACTTGGGGCTGAAAGTGGGATCAAATTGTGTGGCAGCAATGGAGTGTTTGGACAAGAAGCGTATTGCAAGAGCAGAGAAAAAGGTCCAGCAAATCCAAAAAAAATCAGACAGAAAAGGTCTTTGGCAAAGAGGAAGCTGGAAGACATCTATGAAGAGGATGAGGACCCAGACAACCCATCCTATGCAGCAGGGGGGCATTAGTGGTGAGTGAGATCTCAAAAAAGTTCAATTTCTTACTAATTTGCATTTTTCCGTAAAAGTCAATTTTTGGAATTTGAGGACACATTACTCCAAAACCACAAGAGATATCAATTTCAAATTTTCAGGGCTTATTTACTGTATCATTAAGCAGTTCCTTACACGAGATTTTCTTAGTAAACGTGTTGTGAATGAAATTAAAAAAAAAAATCTAAATTTTTTTATTTAAAAAAAAACATATTTTTTAAGAAAAATAATTAAAAAAAATCTGATGACTTTTTTCTAAAACCCTCTCGTGCGGAACTAGAAAAAGTTGATTCTTTCAATGAAAAAAAAATTCATGTTGATATCTTCAATGGTTCATGAGTTATGTGTCCTGAAGCTAGCATTACGTGAGATAGGAGGTTGCACTCCCCATAACATGAACACCGAATTTCCTCCTTTGCAATAATTTTAAATGAACACTCTCCGCCAAAAACACATCATCACTAGATGAAGACATCTTTGACACTGCTCAAAGTGAACTGACTTGTCGCGCTTGTTACCAGCTTTCTTTATGTACGGCTTCAAGCTTTTACCGCGCTTATAAGCTCGAGGAGCAAGCTGCTGGTTTTCCAGCGCCGACAACCAGCTTTCTTTGTGTACGCACCCTATGCCTAGATCTTCCAGCATAACATCTACAATTCCTGCAACTGATTTGATCGAAATTAGTACTGGAGAGCATTCAGAGATGGCACCTGCAACCCCTCAACAAGAAAAAAACAAAGACAATAGCTCAATAATTTCCCCAGAAGACGTAATGCCCTTCCCTAAATATGTACCAAAAACAAACCAAAAACCAGGACGAAAAAATGGTCGATCACGAATTTTGACTGATACACCTGAAAAAGATGCTCTTTTGAAACAAGCAAAAGAAAGAGAAGAAAAGCGCTTGTTGGCTGAGAAACGGAAGCTGGAGAGAGCAGCAAGAAAGGGAGATAAAAGATCAAAATTTGAAGGTAGGGTTATTTCTAGAAAACTTTTCCAAATAGACTCAAGTGACACCGACAAAGACGTTCCAAAGTATGATGATGGAGGAGACAGCCCTTTCTCAGAGGAAGAAGATGATTTTGAAGCTCCATTAAATGACCAATCTTTCAATGTAAATGATTTCATTTTAACAAAGTTTCCCACCAAGAAGACAGTGTACCACTTTATTGGACAAATAGAAGAAGAAAATGAGGATGGGTTCAGTGTTAAATTTTTGAAAAAAAGAGAAAACTCTCTAAAGTTTTTTTCTCAGACAGCCCCGAAGTCAGTATTGTGGACCCTACTGACATTTTTTTCAAGATGCGACAGCCGGATATCACTGGAGGAACATCACGAGCAGCCAACTGCTTTGTTTTTAAAGAAGATTTGTCACTATATAACTTCAAATAATATGGAAAATAGTTTGTTTTTGTTTAGTTTAAAGTCAATTCAGTTTAAAAGACAATTCAGTTGAAAGGAGAATAAGTTTAAAGACAATTCAGTTTAAATGATTATTTTTTTCTAGTTTAAAAGTCAATTCAATTTAAAAGTAACCTAATTATTTCAGTTTTAGGTGAATTTTTGAAAATTCCAATTAAAACTATATTTTACATTCTTTTCTATTTTTAATGTATTTATGAATGTAGCAATAAATTACTAAAATATTATACTGATAAGTAACTGTGAAATTGTGCTACTTATTTGTTTTTAGTTTCACCTTTCAGCAATGTCCAATAGTGCCCCTTCTAAAATTATGGCCTGTCCAAAACTGCCCCACCGGGGCAAATTTGGACAAAATGTAGACCAGAAAAAATTGGGTTGAATTTCTGTAATAAAATTGTTTAATATGAATTCAAACAGGTTGTTTGTGCACTATGCATAGTCAAGAACAAAATCTTGTAGAATTAAAACATTGAAAAAAATTTCACCATGAAAAAAAATGCTTAAAGTGAAACAGTTTTTTTTGTCCAATAGTGCCCCAGTCTCCCCTACTTGAGGAAGAAAAGCTGAAGGCTCACTTAGAGCGCTGTACCTCCAGCTCGGCGGTGCAGACTGACGAAAGAATGCCGGAGCTTTTGTTATTGATACTGACAGGCTGAAACTATCTAAGAAACAGGCAGCTAGAGCAATTCTCTATCTTCAGGAACAAGTAAAGAGACTGAAAGAATATAAAAAGATGTATACCACACCATTATACATTGTATTCAAAGACCTTCAATTTTTCATTCCATTTCTTGCTCAAAAGAATCATCTCAGTTCACATTTATATGACAATTCTCCCCGAGTGAGTACTGTCCCATTCTATTTTTATATAAAGTGGAGTCTCCTGCACTTGGATATTTGTAAATGCCAGTTTTTTTGGGTATTTCAAAAAGGACTGGGCCATTTGACGTAAATCACCTACTTCACTGTCAATGCAAACTTTTTTAATGGTTGCAAATTTGTAAACAAAGTCAGTTAAAACCTCAGGATTGTATGATAACCTCAGGATTAATAATATTTAAATATTATTTGATGATATATAATATATACATAATAAATAATTAATAAAAACAATATAAAAATCTTGTAGTACCCTTTTTTAAACTTTAAAATAGTTCAACGGCTAGTTTAAACCTAACTCGAGTCATTTTCAACTTGAAACTACTTAAACTATTTTAAAGTTTTGCAAAATAATGGGTAATACTGGAAGATTTTTATATTGTTATTATTAATTTGTTCAAAAGTAGACCATGTAACTGAAGTGTTTTTATGATAAATAATGTACATTTTTTGTAAATATGATTTATTTGTTTTCAGCACCACATGACGAACCAGAAATCGATTGGGAAAGTATTGTACCTCCAGGTGAAGGCCCACTCAGTCGTAAGTTTTTATTAACATTTTTCATTGTTTATGCTTAGCCTACTCACGTTATGCTTATTTTGTTCATAATGATAATTCGAAAATCATTACAAAAGCTCATCATTCTAATTCCAATAATGATATGTTAAAATAATATTCTAAGATAAATAAGTATATAATAATAAATATGATTTCTGCCGTTAAATTCTTAGAACAATAGGCAATGTCAAATATTGAATACAGTATGACAAATACACACGTATCAATTTTATTGTGTATCAAGTATGTTTTGTGATTATTTGGGAAATAAATGTTCTTGATTTGATTTTATAGATCCAGAAAGAAATCTCAGTCAAGAAAGCGACATCATGTATCAACTGGCGGCAAATCAGCTCCACCAAAACAGAAACGCAAGACTGTAACTTTCAGAGGGGACGAGAACCGTAACCCTGATCCAGAGGACATCAGGAAAGTGCCTTCTCTAACTCTGACACGGGTTCACTATCTGAGAACAGAATCTTAGCGGCACAAGCTGATACCAGAAAAATGCCGGTAGTAAAGCCTAACAATCCTGTACCAGTCATTCCAGAAAAGTGCCTTCTCTAACTCTGACACGGGTTCACTATCTGAGAACAGAATCTTAGCGGCACCAGCTGATACCAGAAAAATGCCGGTAGTAAAGCCTAACAATCCTGTACCAGTCATTCCAGAAAAGTGGCGTGTTCAAGCACAACAGGACACAACAGGTCAGTAAAAGTTTCAATGACATTTTCCCAATTCCCAATGATAGTCAGTAAAACTATAGAGTAAGACTAAGAAGGTAAACATTACTGAACGTTATCTCACAGATGAGGAGCTTGCAGAGCTACTGGATAACAGCGATTTCGAGATAGATGATGAAACTGATCCAACTTTCATGTGTAGTGAATTCCAACTCCTTGTAGTGAAACCTCCAATGGAGTTTGGGGTTGGCAGAGCTGGCATAACATCTATTTTTGGAGCTCCTGTGTTAAGTGACAAAAAGTGTTTTTTTTTCTGGAATTATGAGTTGAGAGTTACACCATCTTGTTGGTATTGGAAAGTTGAATAAGTGTGCAAAATTTCAAGTCAATCGGAATTAGGGTTCCTAAGTTATAAGTGTTTTGAGTGCTTGACTTTTGCTCAGTTTATGCTTTAGCATAGGAAGATAATCTCAATTGCTTTTTGGCCTGTGTTGTGAGTGGGTTTGTACATTTCGGTTTGGTTTTTGACTTTGTTGTAGTACTTAAGATCTATTTTTAATTGTTACTGGTCTCACTCCTTAATTACTTGCCCTTAGGGCAGGAGGATTTTTTCAAATTCTGGTGAATTTAGTGACCTATAAAGAAATAGTAATAATAGTGTAGTAAGTATAATAATAGTATAATAGTAATAAAAACTCGTAGTAAGAAAAAAGTGACAGGAAATCAATGAGTGGCCTGATCAACTCTCTTCTATAAAAGTGCAAGCTTGCATTTTGATAGGAAATAATTAGAGGTAGAATTAATTCAATTTAATTCTCTTTTATAGTGGGAAAAAAAGTGCAAGCCATTTTCATGGTTGCATTTTTTGGACTTGTGATTTTTCAGACAGTTGAGAGAAGGATTTCAGTAATCCCCCCCACCCCTTTTCATTATATAACACCAATAAGAGCAACGTGAAGGGGTGGTTTTTCCATAATTTGGTCTAAAGTACCTACCCCCCCCCCCATGAAAGAGGTTTCCCCTCGTCAGCCAAGTTGTGGTGGCTTGGGTGATAAACAACTTGGGTGAGTTTCATTACCGTTTTTGATTACCGTTTTTTCATTACCGTAAAATTTGAATATTTGTCTGAGACCTGTTTATGAGCCATATCGCCTTTCTGTTGTATTGTTTCTCTTAGTTGGGTCCTGTATTTGTGTTGGAGACCTTGTAGTCTTATCTAGAATTAGTGAACCTTTATCTGTTATCGATTATTAGAATACATTAAGTTAGGATTCAGGGTCATTGTCTGTAGCGGTGGTCATAGTCAGCACCACAGCAGGATCAGTGGATCTCACTAATGGAAGTTTGTTGGGATGGCAGGGACCCCCCCCCACTCGTTGTGCGAGGGGTGAGGGCCTCTGGGATAGGTGCCACCACTGGTCAATGCCCATTGCATTATTGTTCCCAGGGCACAACTATTTGGGCCCTGGTAACCCTATTGAGAAAAGTGAGACAGTCGATTCAGATGATGCCATAGTGCAGATTCACGACTTGGCTTATCACTATGCGGAATGTGCGGAAGACATCAGATTATCAGACAGGGAGGCTGCTATTGCTTTGCTATTTAATTAAATACGTAGTTGAATCTTGTGAGGGAGTACTGTATCCGAACAACAGCTGAAGCGTGCCAAGAGCCAAATATATGCCAGTGGATGAAGAGGCCCAACGTGAGAGTCTGGTTAGAGTGATGGAAGAAATTGTAAAATAAACTAGACGAAAGAGAAGGGTCAGCATTTGAAGCATTTGCGGAAATCGGTGAGCGACTCATAGCTAGCGCGGGTAATGCTGGAAGCTCGGGTAGGACAGAAAAACATAGAGAATGGGAAAGAGAACAAATGCTAAGAAAGCTAGAAGTTGACAGATACTACAGTGAACGACGATACCTAGCTGATCAAGCAGAGGCAAGAATCAACCGCGGGAATGCTGTGATGGAACAACAAAGAATGAAGGAAAGGGCAAAATCTATACTTGAGGGAGAAAAGCTGAAGGCTCACTTAGAGCGCTGTACCTCCAGCTCGGCGGTGCAGACTGACAAAAGAATGCCGGGAGCTTTTGTTATTGATACTGACAGGCTGAAACTATCTAAGACACAGGCAGCTAGAGCAATTCTCTAGCTTCAGGAACAAGTAAAGAGACTGAAAGAATAAGAGAAACAGAAGGCTACAGATTTAATGGGGGCAAAGACAAGTGAAGATGATGCACTGTCTCTGAATACGGTGACTACCAGAGCACTTTATGATGGGGGGCTGCCCGGGAACTGGACAACCATGAGAAGAGGGATGAAAGATGGGCTAGAAATGAGGCTTAGAGGTGGGGCCAATGAAGACGAGGACATGGGATTTGAAGAAAGTGCCAGTTCTAAAAGGAAAAGGTCCAAGGATGAGGCTGAGCCTAACAAGTTGATCGAGACAGACCCGCTGGTGGAAGTAATGGAGAAAATTGAAGCGATTTACATCTGTTTTGATGATACCATAACTGTAAGAGGAAATAAAAAGAAAATTGAACTGGAAGTGGGTAAAGGAATGGCGGATGAACTAAGACAAGCTGGAATGGTGATGGCTAAATCAGCTAAAGGTGGAAGATATGAGGGT
Source organism: Nilaparvata lugens (assembly GCF_014356525.2). Classification (NCBI taxonomy): domain Eukaryota; kingdom Metazoa; phylum Arthropoda; class Insecta; order Hemiptera; family Delphacidae; genus Nilaparvata; species Nilaparvata lugens. The sequence goes on along the minus strand of NC_052506.1, from coordinate 88,478,543 downwards.
TCTGGGGATCTAAGAGCTTCTATCTGACAGCTTGTTTGGGAGGAGCTTCAGGAGGCTCTTAGAGGAGAGTTTGCAGAACCTAGGCAAGGGGCTAGGCAGACCTTTGCCGAGGCTGCTAGATGACCAGACGACCGCGGATGGACATCCCCAGAGCCCCCTCCCTGAAAAGGGTCCCTCAGGCACAGGAGAACATCATCTTGATATACCCTGAGCGGGACGTGGAGGGCAAACCAAAGCTAACATCTGATGAAACAAGAAAAAAATTGGTAGAGGTCATTTCATGCTCTGAATGTCAATGTGAAGAAATTCAAGCAAGCATGGGTAAATGGCAGGAGTAACTATGACTCCCATGCCTGCTCCACTAATGTATTTTCTTTAACATGGCCCTTTGCCATGGTGGTTTCCCGATGTCTCTTCTGGGCAGTCGCACTGTCTTCATTTTAAAGAAGAGGGGTGAAGGCAGACCCTCAGACTTCAGACCGACATCGGTCTTGTCTGTGGTAGTTCGGCATTTGCACAAGGTGCTTGCCAGCCACCTATATGAACATGGCCTAGCGTCTCTCAGGCAACATTGCTTCGGCGATGGTTGTGCTGAGAACATGTTTGTATTGGAGACCCTTTTGAGACAGGTCAGGCAGGACCCCCGTAAAGGAATGCACCTTGCATCCCTGGACGTGGCGAAAGCCTATGACTCTGTCTCCCATGCAGCAATATCCCATGCTCTTTGGGTTAAGGGCCTCCCCGAAGAGCTGTGCACTTACATCGCATGCCTGTACAGTAGCCTCTCTCTTATCCGGACTCATCGGGACTGAGGCCAGTCCGGATAACGTTTTTTCCGGTTAAACCGACGTTCCCTAAAAGTCGTTAAATTGGTACGCATATTTTGTAGTTTATAAGCCAATAATGACTTTTACGTAAAAATAATAAAACTAGACGCTTTATTATGATATCTGTGAACACAAAACACAAGAAAATAGTTAGTTGCTAAGCCTTTTTACATTTGAAATATTTAAAACCAAACAGCCATTATGATTCGTGGCAGGTGCAGAAGTACTGTACAGTCCGGTTGAACCGATGTGCTGATGATTATTTTCCGGTTAAAGAGATGTCACTTCCGTGGAGTGTAGTCCGGTTAAACCGATGTCCGGTTAAAAGGTGTCCGGTTAAGAGAGAGGCTACTGTATGCTGCTTTGCATACCTCCCTTGAGCTGCGTGGAGAATAGGAAGAAGGATAATGCCTCAGGCCAACCCTACTGGCAGGATAAGTTTAAAAACAAGGCCGGGCAATATTGTAAGCCAGTTGCCAAGGTAAAGCCACGACGGTTGGGTCAGGAGGAGGAGGAGCATCGACCCTCTCCTTTCAACGCTGACAACCCCAGCTTTGACAACAATGTCTTTATCCGCTAGGTGCTCAGGCGTATATGAGGCCAGGAGGAGGAGGTGGAGGAGGGGCATCGAGGGTCTCCTTCCAACGCTGACAACTTGGTGAGACTATGTGACGCTGGTAGTCTCTTATACTGTGCTGTTCTTACACACTAGTAATAGACAGTTAACAAAAATTGAACTTAGAACATAAACATAAATGACCTATACCATGGTATATCTTCTTATGTCATCTTTTCTCTTTGCTTAAAGCATTTTTTATATATTCTCTTACAATTTATTCCTCATTTACTAACTCAAACTCAAGTATTTTCCTTGTTTAATTTACTCCATCACTCAACTCACAGTTTTTTATTCAATTTGATTAATTTTTATTGATTCCTCATTTCCACTTATTATATCTCAATTTGTACTTTGCCTTCACTCATAATGCTTTCCTTTTCTACTGTGTCAAGCACTTTTCATACTCTTTTCACAATACTTTGCTTTTCTATTTGATTAATTTTCATTGATTCTTCATTTTCACAAACTCTATCTCAAGTTCCCCTTGGTTAGTTTGCACTTTAACTCGACTCAACCACAAAAGAATTCTGTTCTTTTTAATTTGAATAAATTTAATTGATTCTCTATTTTTACTTATTCTATCTCAGGTTTTCCTTGTTCAGTTTACTCTATCACTCAACTCACAGTACTTTTTTCTCAATTTGATTAATTTTCATTGAATCTCCATTCTCACTTATTTTATCTCAAGTTGTACTCTGCTTTTACTCAAAGTGTTTCTTCCTTTTCAACTGTGTCCTACTTTTACTGATTCTCTTTCTCTATCTCTGTTGCCTGCAGGAAAAAGATTTTGAGGAAGGTATGCTTACCCTGGCCACATTTCTGTCGCCGTTGTATTTGACTTTGGCCCCTGAGTCATTCAAAAATCAAACAAAATTTGAACGTGAGGCATCAGAATGCCAGCTGGGTTGGAAGCCAGGACGGTCTTTCTAGGGGGTTACCACATATATTGATTTTTGTGTGCATGCGCATAGAGATGTGAACAATATGAACAACAGCTGCACGATGGTGAGTTGAATGATTGAAGTTGACTCAATATTTAATGATGAGCTAATTAAATATACTCATAAAGCTTGCAGCCTTTCCTAATTTTTAACCTACTTTTTTGAAAATGTGGCCATCAACATGACTTCTTAGACACTGGCGTTTCATTTTAAGCAAGGCATACTACATTTCATTCAAAATACTAGGCTTAAATTAAAAATATATAGGGGTATTATATTGGGATTCTTTCAAAGTTGTACTCTGCTTTTACTCAAAGTGTTTCTTCCTTTTCTACTGTGTCCTACTTTTACTGATTCTCTTTCTCTATATCTGTTGCCCGCAGGAAAAAGAAGTTGAGGAAGGTATGCTTACCCTGGCCACATTTCTGTCACCGCTGTATTTGACTTTGGCCCCTGAGTCATTCAAAAATCAAACAAAATTTGAACGCGAGGCGTCAGAATGCCGGCTGGGTTTGAAGCCAGGATGGCCTTTCTTGGGGGTGACCGCATGTATTGATTTTTGTGTGCATGCGCATAGAGATGTGAACAATATGAACAACAGCTGCACGATGGTGAGTTGAATGATTGAATGTTGAAGTTTACTCAATATTTAATGATGAGCTAATTGAATATACTCATAAACCTTGCAGCCTTTCCTAATTTGTAACCTACTTTTTTGAAAATGTGGCCATCAACGTGACTTTTTAGACACTAGCGTTTCATTTCAAGCAAGGCATACTACATTTCATTCAAAATACTAGGATTAAATTAAAAATTTATAGGGGTATTATATTGGGATTCTTTCAAAGTTGTACTCTGCTTTTACTCAAAGTGTTTCTTCCTTTTCTACAGTGTCCTACTTTTACTGATTCTCTTTCTCTATCTCTGTTGCCCCCAGGAAAAAGATTTTGAGGAAGGTATGCTTACCCTGGCCACATTTCTGTCGCTGTTGTATTTGACTTTGGCCCCTTAGTCATCAAAAATCAGACAAAATTTGAACGTGAGGCGTCAAAATGCCAGCTGGGTTGGAAGCCAGGACGGTCTTTCTAGGGGGTGACCACATATATTGATTTTTGTGTACATGCGCATAGAGATGTGAACAATATGAACAACAGCTGCACGATGGTGAGTTGAATGATTGAATGTTGAAGTTTACTCAATATTTAAGGTTGAGCTAATTAAATATACTCATAAACCTTGCAGCCTTTCCTAATTTTTAACCTACTTTTTTGAAAATGTGGCCATCAACGTGACTTCTTAGACACTGGCGTTTCATTTTAAGCAAGGCATACTACATTTCATTCGAAATACTAGGCTTAAATTAAAAATATATAGGGGTATTATATTGGGATTCTTTCAAAGTTGTACTCTGCTTTTACTCAAAGTGTTTCTTCCTTTTCTACTGTGTCCTACTTTTACTGATTCTCTTTCTCTATCTCTGTTGCCCACAGGAAAAAGAAGTTGAGGACGGTATGCTTACCCTGGCCACATTTCTGTCGCCGTTGTATTTGACTTTGGCCCCTGACTCATTCAAAAATCAAACAAAATTTGAATGCAAGGCGTCAGAATGCCGGCTGGGTTTGAAGCCAGGAAGGCCTTTCTGGGGGGTGACCGCATGTATTGATTTTTGTGTGCATGCGCATAGAGATGTGAACAATATGAACAACAGCTGCACGATGGTGAGTTGAATGATTGAATGTTGAAGTTTACTCAATATTTAATGATGAGCTAATTAAATATACTCATAAAGCTTGCAGCCTTTCCTTATTTGTAACCTACTTTTTAGAAAATGTGGCCATCAACGTGACTTTTTAGACACTAGCGTTTCATTTCAAGCAAGGCATACTACATTTCATTCAAAATACTAGGATTAAATTAAAAATTTATAGGGGTATTATATTGGGATTCTTTCAAAGTTGTACTCTGCTTTTACTCAAAGTGTTTCTTCCTTTTCTACAGTGTCCTACTTTTACTGATTCTCTTTCTCTATCTCTGTTGCCCCCAGGAAAAAGATTTTGAGGAAGGTATGCTTACCCTGGCCACATTTCTGTCGCTGTTGTATTTGACTTTGGCCCCTTAGTCATCAAAAATCAGACAAAATTTGAACGTGAGGCATCAGAATGCCAGCTGGGTTGGAAGCCAGGACGGTCTTTCTAGGGGGTTACCACATATATTGATTTTTGTGTACATGCACATAGAGATGTGAACAATATGAACAACAGCTGCACGATGGTGAGTTGAATGATTGAATGTTGAAGTTTACTCAATATTTAAGGATGAGCTAACTAAATATACTCATAAACCTTGCAGCCTTTCCTAATTTTTAACCTACTTTTTTGAAAATGTGGCCATCAACGTGACTTCTTAGACACTGGCGTTTCATTTTAAGCAAGGCATACTACATTTCATTCAAAATACTAGGCTTAAATTAAAAATATATAGGGGTATTATATTGGGATTCTTTCAAAGTTGTACTCTGCTTTTACTCAAAGTGTTTCTTCCTTTTCTACTGTGTCCTACTTTTACTGATTCTCTTTCTCTATCTCTGTTGCCCACAGGAAAAAGAAGTTGAGGACGGTATGCTTACCCTGGCCACATTTCTGTCGCCGTTGTATTTGACTTTGGCCCCTGAGTCATTCAAAAATCAAACAAAATTTGAATGCAAGGCGTCAGAATGCCGGCTGGGTTTGAAGCCAGGAAGGCCTTTCTGGGGGGTGACCGCATGTATTGATTTTTGTGTGCATGCGCATAGAGATGTGAACAATATGAACAACAGCTGCACGATGGTGAGTTGAATGATTGAATGTTGAAGTTTACTCAATATTTAATGATGAGCTAATTAAATATACTCATAAAGCTTGCAGCCTTTCCTTATTTGTAACCTACTTTTTTGAAAATGTGGCCATCAACGTGACTTTTTAGACACTAGCGTTTCATTTCAAGCAAGGCATACTACATTTCATTCAAAATACTAGGCTTAAATTAAAAATATATAGGGGTATTATATTGGGATTCTTTCAAAGTTGTACTCTGCTTTTACTGAAAGTGTTTCTTCCTTTTCTACTGTGTCCTACTTTTACTGATTCTCTTTCTCTATCTCTGTTGCCCACAGGAAAAAGAAGTTGAGGAAGGTATGCTTACCCTGGCCACATTTCTGTCGCTGTTGTATTTGACTTTGGCCCCTGAGTCATTCAAAAATCAGACACGTTGTATTTGACTTTGGCCCCTGAGTCATTCAAAAATCAGACAAAATTTGAACGTGAGGCATCAGAATGCCAGCTGGGTTGGAAGCCAGGACGGCCTTTCTTGGGGGTGACCGCATGTATTGATTTTTGTGTACATGCACATAGAGATGTGAACAATATGAACAACAGCTGCACGATGGTGAGTTGAATGATTGAATGTTGAAGTTTACTCAATATTTAAGGATGAGCTAACTAAATATACTCATAAAGGTTGCAGCCTTTCCTAATTTTTAACCTACTTTTTTGAAAATGTGGCCATCAACGTGACTTCTTAGACACTGGCGTTTCATTTCAAGCAAGGCATACTACATTTCATTCAAAATACTAGGCTTAAATTAAAAATATATAGGGGTATTATATTGGGATTCTTTCAAAGTTGTACTCTGCTTTTACTGAAAGTGTTTCTTCCTTTTCTACTGTGTCCTACTTTTGCTGATTCTCTTTCTCTATCACTGTTACCCGCAGGAAAAAGAAGTTGAGGAAGGTATGCTCAACCTGGTCACATTTCTGTCGCCGTTGTATTTGCCTTTGGCCCCTGAATCATTCAAAAATCAGACAAAATTTGAACGCGAGGCGTCAGAATGCCGGCTGGGTTTGAAGCCAGGACGGCCTTTCTCGGGGGTGACCACATGTATTGATTTTTGTGTGCATGCGCATAGAGATGTGAACAATATGAATAACAGCTGCACGATGGTGAGTTGAATGATTGAAGTTTACTCAATATTTAATGATGAGCTAATTAAATATACTCATAAAGGTTGCAGCCTTTCCTAATTTTTAACCTACTTTTTTGAAAATGTGGCCATCAACGTGACTTTTTAGACACTGGCGTTTCATTTTAAGCAAGGCATACTACATTTCATTCAAAATACTAGGCTTAAATTAAAAATATATAGGGGTATTATATTGGGATTCTTTCAAAGTTGTACTCTGCTTTTACTCAAAGTGTTTCTTTCTTTTCTACTGTGTCCTACTTTTACTGATTCTCTTTCTCTATCTCTGTTGCCCGCAGGAAAAAGAAGTTGAAGAAGGTATGCTTACCCTGGCCACATTTCTGTCGCCATTGTATTTGACTTTGGCCCCAGAATCATTCAAAAATCAGACACGTTGTATTTGACTTTGGCCCCTGAGTCATTCAAAAATCAGACAAAATTTGAACGCTAGGCGTCAGAATGCCGGCTGGGTTTGAAGCCAGGACGGCCTTTCTCGGGGGTGACCACATGTATTGATTTTTGTGTGCATGCGCATAGAGATGTGAACAATATGAACAACAGCTGCACGATGGTGAGTTGAATGATTGAATGTTGAAGTTTACTCAATATTCAATGATAAGCTAATTAAATATACTCATAAAGGTTGCAGCCTTTCCTAATTTTTAACCTACTTTTTTGAAAATGTGGCCATCAACGTGACTTCTTAGACACTGGCGTTTCATTTTAAGCAAGGCATACTACATTTCATTCAAAATACTAGGCTTAAATTAAAAATATATACGGGTATTATATTGGGATTCTTTCAAAGTTGTACTCTGCTTTTACTGAAAGTGTTTCTTCCTTTTCTACTGTGTCCTACTTTTACTGATTCTCTTTCTCTATCTCTGTTGCCCGCAGGAAAAAGAAGTTGAAGAAGGTATGCTTACCCTGGCCACATTTCTGTCGCCGTTGTATTTGACTTTGGCCCCTGAGTCATTCAAAAATCAGACAAAATTTGAACGTGAGGCGTCAGAATGCCGGCTGGGTTAGAAGCCAGGACGGCCTTTCTTGGGGGTGACCGCATGTATAGACTTTTGAGTGCATGCGCATAGAGATGTGAACAATATGAACAACAGCTGCACGATGGTGAGTTGAATGATTGAATGTTGAAGTTTACTCGATATTTAATGATGAGCTAATTGAATATACTCATAAACCTTGCAGCCTTTCCTAATTTTTAACCTACTTTTTTGAAAATGTGGCCATCAACGTGACTTCTTAGACACTGGCGTTTCATTTTAAGCAAGGCATACTACATTTCATTCAAAATACTAGGCTTAAATTAAAAATATATAGGGGTATTATATTGGGATTCTTTCAAAGTTGTACTCTGCTTTTACTCAAAGTATTTCTTCCTTTTCTACTGTGTCCTACTTTTACTGATTCTCTTTCTCTATCTCTGTTGCCCACAGGAAAAAGAAGTTGAGGACGGTATGCTTACCCTGGCCACATTTCTGTCGCCGTTGTATTTGACTTTGGCCCCTGAGTCATTCAAAAATCAAACAAAATTTGAATGCAAGGCGTCAGAATGCCGGCTGGGTTTGAAGCCAGGAAGGCCTTTCTTGGGGGTGACCGCATGTATTGATTTTTGTGTGCATGCGCATAGAGATGTGAACAATATGAACAACAGCTGCACGATGGTGAGTTGAATGATTGAATGTTGAAGTTTACTCAATATTTAATGATGAGCTAATTGAATATACTCATAAACCTTGCAGCCTTTCCTAATTTTTAACCTACTTTTTTGAAAATGTGGCCATCAACGTGACTTCTTAGACACTGGCATTTCATTTTAAGCAAGGCATACTACATTTCATTCAAAATACTAGGCTTAAATTAAAAATATATAGGGGTATTATATTGGGATTCTTTCAAAGTTGTACTCTGCTTTTACTCAAAGTGTTTCTTCCTTTTCAACTGTATCCTACTTTTACTGATTCTCTTTCTCTATCTCTGTTGCCCACAGGAAAAAGATTTTGAGGAAGGTATGCTTACCCTGGCCACATTTCTGTTGCCTTAGTATTTGACTTTGGCCCCTGAGTCATTCAAAAATCAAACAAAATTTGAACGCAAGGCGTCAGAATGCCGGCTGGGTTTGAAGCCAGGATGGCCTTTCTTGGGGGTGACCGCATGTGTTGATTTTTGTGTGCATGCGCATAGAGTTGTGAACAATATGAACAACAGCAGCACGATGGTGAGTTGAATGATTGAATGTTGAAGTTTACTCAATATTTAAGGTTGAGCTAATTAAATATACTCATAAACCTTGCAGCCTTTCCTAATTTTTAACCTACTTTTTTGAAAATGTGGCCATCAACGTGACTTCTTAGACACTGGCATTTCATTTTAAGCAAGGCATACTACATTTCATTCAAAATACTAGGCTTAAATTAAAAATATATAGGGGTATTATATTGGGATTCTTTCAAAGTTGTACTCTGCTTTTACTCAAAGTGTTTCTTCCTTTTCTACTGTGTCCTACTTTTACTGATTCTCTTTCTCTATCTCTGTTGCCCACAGGAAAAAGAAGTTGAGGAAGGTATGCTTACCCTGGCCACATTTCTGTCGCCGTTGTATTTGACTTTGGCCCCTGAGTCATTCAAAAATCAAACAAAATTTGAACACAAGGCGTCAGAATGCAGGCTGGGTTTGAAGCCAGGATGGCCTTTCTTGGGGGTGACCACATGTGTTGATTTTTGTGTGCATGTGCATAGAGATGTGAACAATATGAACAACAGCTGCACGATAGTGAGTTGAATGATTGAATGTTGAAGTTTACTCGATATTTAATGATGAGCTAATTAAATATACTCATAAAGCTTGCAGCCTTTCCTAATTTTTAACCTACTTTTTTGAAAATGTGGCCATCAACATGACTTCTTAGACACTGGCGTTTCATTTTAAGCAAGGCATACTACATTTCATTTAAAATACTAGGCTTAAATTAAAAATATATTGGGGTATCATATTGGGATTCTTTCAAAGTTGTACTCTGCTTTTACTCAAAGTGTTTCTTCCTTTTCTACAGTGTCCTACTTTTACTGTTTCTCTTTCTCTATCTCTGTTGCCCCCAGGAAAAAGATTTTGAGGAAGGAATGCTTACCCTGGCCACATTTCTGTCGCTGTTGTATTTGACTTTGGCCCCTTAGTCATCAAAAATCAGACAAAATTTGAACGTGAGGCGTCAGAATGCCAGCTGGGTTGGAAGCCAGGACGGCCTTTCTAGGGGGTGACCACATATATTGATTTTTGTGTACATGCGCATAGAGATGTGAACAATATGAACAACAGCTGCACGATGGTGAGTTGAATGATTGAATGTTGAAGTTTACTCAATATTTAAGGTTGAGCTAATTAAATATACTCATAAACCTTGCAGCCTTTCCTAATTTTTAACCTACTTTTTTGAAAATGTGGCCATCAACGTGACTTCTTAGACACTGGCGTTTCATTTCAAGCAAGGCATACTACATTTCATTCAAAATACTAGGCTTAAATTAAAAATATAAAGACGTATTATATAGGGATTCTTTCAAAGTTGTACTCTGCTTTTAATCAAAGTGTTTCATCCTTTTCTACTGTGTCCTACTTTTACTGATTCTCTTTCTCTATCACTGTTACCCACAGGAAAAAGAAGTTGAGGAAGGTTGCTTACCCTGGCCACATTTCTGTCGCCGATGTATTTGACTTTGGCCCCTTAGTCATCAAAAATCAGACAAAATTTGAACGTGAGGCGTCAGAATGCCGGCTGGGTTAGAAGCCAGGACGGCCTTTCTTGGGGGTGACCGCATGTATAGACTTTTGAGTGCATGCGCATAGAGATGTGAACAATATGAACAACAGCTGCACGATGGTGAGTTGAATGATTGAATGTTGAAGTTTACTCAATATTTAAGGTTGAGCTAATTAATTATACTCATAAACCTTGCAGCCTTTCCTAATTTTTAACCTACTTTTTTGAAAATGTGGCCATCAACGTGACTTCTTAGACACTGGCATTTCATTTTAAGCAAGGCATACTACATTTCATTCAAAATACTAGGCTTAAATTAAAAATATATAGGGGTATTATATTGGGATTCTTTCAAAGTTGTACTCTGCTTTTACTCAAAGTGTTTCTTCCTTTTCTACTGTGTCCTACTTTTACTGATTCTCTTTCTCTATCTCTGTTGCTCACAGGAAAAAGAAGTTGAGGAAGGTATGCTTACCCTGGCCACATTTCTGTCGCCGTTGTATTTGACTTTGGCCCCTGAGTCATTCAAAATCAGACATGTTGTATTTGACTTTGGCCCCTGAGTCATTCAAAAATCAGACAAAATTTGAACGTGAGGCGTCAGAATGCCGGCTGGGTTAGAAGCCAGGACGGCCTTTCTCGGGGGTGACCGCATGTATTGATTTTTGTGTGCATGCGCATAGAGATGTGAACAATATGAACAACAGCTGCACAATGGTGAGTTGAATGATTGAATGTTGAAGTTTACTCAATATTTAATGATGAGCTAATTAAATATACTCATAAAGCTTGCAGCCTTTCCTTATTTGTAACCTACTTTTTTGAAAATGTGACCATCAACGTGACTTCTTAGACACTGGCGTTTCATTTTAAGCAAGGCATACTACATTTCATTCAAAATACTAGGCTTAAATTAAAAATATATACGGGTATTATATTGGGATTCTTTCAAAGTTGTACTCTGCTTTTACTCAAAGTGTTTCTTCCTTTTCTACTGTGTCCTACTTTTACTGATTCTCTTTTTCTATCTCTGTTGCCCGCAGGAAAAAGAAGTTGAAGAAGGTATGCTTACCCTGGCCACATTTCTGTCGCCATTGTATTTGACTCTGGCCCCTGAGTCATTAAAAAATCAGACACGTTGTATTTGACTTTGGCCCCTGAGTCATTCAAAAATCAGACAAAATTTGAACGTGAGGCGTCAGAATGCCGGCTGGGTTTGAAGCAAGGACGGCCTTTCTCGGGGGTGACCCCACATGTATTGATTTTTGTGTGCATGCGCATAGAGATGTGAACAATATGAATAACAGCTGCACGATGGTGAGTTGAATGATTGAAGTTGACTCAATATTTAATGATGAGCTAATTAAATATACTCATAAAGGTTGCAGCCTTTCCTAATTTTTAACCTACTTTTTTGAAAATGTGGCCATCAACGTGACTTCTTAGACACTGGCGTTTCATTTTAAGCAAGGCATACTACATTTCATTCAAAATACTAGGCTTAAATTAAAAATATATACGGGTATTATATTGGGAATCTTTCAAAGTTGTACTCTGCTTTTACTGAAAGTATTTCTTCCTTTTCTACTGTGTCCTACTTTTACTGATTCTCTTTCTCTATCTCTGTTGCCCGCAGGAAAAAGAAGTTGAAGAAGGTATGCTTACCCTGGCCACATTTCTGTCGCCATTGTATTTGACTCTGGCCCCTGAGTCATTCAAAAATCAGACAAATTTTGAACGCGAGGCATCAGAATGCCGGCTGGGTTTGAAGCCAGGACGGCCTTTCTCGGGGGTGACCACATGTATTGATTTTTGTGTGCATGCGCATAGAGTTGTGAACAATATGAATAACAGCTGCACGATGGTGAGTTGAATGATTGTAGTTTACTCAATATTTAATGATGAGCTAATTAAATATACTCATAAAGGTTGCAGCCTTTCCTAATTTTTAACCTACTTTTTTGAAAATGTTGCCATCAACGTGACTTCTTAGACACTGGCGTTTCATTTTAAGCAAGGCATACTACATTTCATTCAAAATACTAGGCTTAAATTAAAAATATATAGGGGTATTATATTGGGATTCTTTCAAAGTTGTACTCTGCTTTTACTCAAAGTGTTTCTTCCTTTTCTACTGTGTCCTAATTTTACTGATTCTCTTTCTCTATCTCTGTTGCCCACAGGAAAAAGAAGTTGAGGAAGGTATGCTTACGCTGGCCACATTTCTGTCGCCGTTGTATTTGACTTTGGCCCATGAGTCATTCAAAAAACAGACACGTTGTATTTGACTTTGGCCCCTGAGTCATTCAAAAATCAGACAAAATTTGAACGCGAGGTGTCAGAATGCCGGCTGGGGCTGAAGCCAGGATGGCCTTTCTCGGGGGTGATTGCATGCATTGATTTTTGTGTGCATGTGCATAGAGATGTGAACAATTTGAACAAGAAGCTTTGTCATTGAACAAGTTTGAAAGAATATGACAATTTCTACAGTTCAATGATAATGATAAACAAATTCTACAAAATGAAGTTAGACATGATAAACTGTTCAAGATTAGGCCAGTTGTAGACACCCTTATTGAGAAATTTTCTTCATTTCCAGTTGAAGAGAACTTGGCAGTTGATGAGCAAATGTGTGCTTCTAAGGGTCGACATCAACTTCGCCAATATATGCCAGAAAAGCCACATAAGTAGGGATATAAACTTTTTGTGCTCTGTGGCATGTCTGCCTACTCCTACAATTTGAGATACCGGTACACACAGGAAAAGAAAATGATGCTGCTAACAGACTCTCAAGTGAACCAGATTTAGGCGCAAGTAGCAAGACTGTCATTAGATTATGCAGAACTATCTCTGACAACAAAAATCACAAAGTATTCTTCGAAAATATTATTATACTTCTGTAGGGGCTCTGACATTTCTAAAATCAAGAGGAATACTCAGTTTGGGAACAGCTCGTTCTGATCGAATTCCAAACAGCAAGTTGCAAAATCTGAAAACAGCTGAGATAAATCTTTTCCTTGAGGGACCACATATGGATTAAGTAATGTTGATGGATGTGATGTTTCATCCTTGATGTGCATGTCTACATTTGTTGGAACCAATCCGGTTGAGAAAGTAAAGAGGTTCAGAGCCAAGTTAGAAACCAAAAGCAGAGTCAAAGTCAAAATAGAGCCAAGAAAGAAACAGAACTTGTTCCATGCCACAATGCTATTTTGCATAACAATGGGTGTTTGCATTCAAAATAATTTGAGTTACAACCCATTATGTGATACACCATTTTAAAGGCCTCTTCGAAACGAGAAAGATGACATCAATAGAGATGTTCTATGATACTTTTATAAAAAAATGGTGGCTGATTGAAGTTTTGGTTTTTAAATACATAATTGATAAAGTTCAATCAGCCGCCATTTTTGATAAAGTATCATAGAACATCTTTATTGGTGTCATCTTTTTCGTTTCGAAGAGGCCTTTAAAATGATGTATCACACAATGAGTGTTTGCATTTGATATATTTTAGCTACAACCTCTCATTTCTTTGAAAACTAAAACTTCAATCAGCCGCCATTTTGGAGACAAGTATCATAGAACATTTTTATTGATATTATCATTCTTGTTTTAAAAATGCCTTTAAAATGATGCTCCACACAATGGACGTTTTCATTTAAAATATACCAGTTACAACCCCTAAGTCTCCCCTTAAGAGGGGTTGAAATTCAGTTGTACGTCAAAAGATATAGTATTTGACCAATAACTTATCCTGAAAGTTACATTATTATATCTACAATAGTCTCCAACTTATAAAAGGGTTCCCATACATATCACTCACTCTGTATATAAAGTATATTTAGAAGAATTGTGTTCAGATTTGGACATGACAGAATTTGTTTCAGTACAAGCAGACAAAGCAACAGATGTGTCCTGTACTAGCCAGTTTGTAATAGTGTTTCGATTTATCAAATGTGACAAACCAGTGGAAAGTTTTTTGGCTTTTGCAGATGTTCACGATCACAGTGCAGCGGGACTTTTCTAAGTAGTAAAACAAAAGGTAGAACCCTACAAACTCCAAAATAAGCTCATTGCTCAAGCTTATGATGGTGCAAACACTATGCGTGATAGGGCATCAGGCCTCAGACAGACAGAGAAGCTGTCCAGTAGAGAAGTGCAACATCAGCAAAGAGATAAGATACGAGTGAAAGAATCTGTGCAAGAATATAACGGTACTCCACCTCCCCGAGGTGCGGCTGGAAACCAGCTAGTCGGTAAGTCGTGTGCGAGACGCGCGCATCCTGCAGACACGCGGTAGTGACTAGGAGGGTAAGGAGTACCGACAGGGCCAGATAGGGATGGATGAGAGAGTGAGGAATCAGCACATTGCACCATAGTGCTGGGCAAAGCACATCGTTCGTCGTGGAGTGGAAGCGATTACTCCCAGTACAGTAGAGTGATCAATCAGCACATTGCAGGAAGGGTGCTGGACGGAGTCTAACGTCCGTCGAAGCATTGATCTAGACTGAAGATCGTGCCAAGAAATAGCTGTATTAAAAAGGGGTATTGGGTACTTGTTTGACATTGGCAATTATCGATTCTTTGAGTAGTATACTTCACTAGAAGGCGTTTATCATGAGTGATAGAAGTAAAGCATCTGGCTCCGTCCAAAGGAAATCATTAGAGGAGGAGATAGTGAAGAGCTTAGGCAATAAGCCGTGGGCTGAAGAGGTAGAGGGTACAGGTGAACCGTGGGGGGTGTCACCACTGATACGGAGGCAAATAGAGCTCTCATCATGGAGGCTCAACAAAAGATAAGGAAGAAAAAGTCCCCAAGGGAGAGTTGTCAGTTCTGAGAAAGATCAAGAGTATGAGAAAACACAAGCGCTCCAGATCTGAGTAATAGAAGGGTAACCCTGTTAAGACCATGACACCCAGGAAGCAGCGAAAACCAAAGAGAAGTCCTGTCAGAAAAGAGACAAAATCGAAACCTGATCTAACCTCTTCTGATGATGAGGAGGAAGAAGAGGTTTTTGTTGAAAAAGTACCAGAACGTGGTAAAGACAGCAGCAGCATTGCTGCTAGATATCAAGAGACTCTTGGGAAATTATGCCAGAGTTGGTAATAAAATTGCATCCAAAATGGCATCCAAGTACCTCTCAAAGAGAATCAAGGAGATAAAGGTAAATGTGGTAAAGCTAGGAAACACCTTGGATGATATCTTGGAAGTGGCTTGCAAGGAACAGGAGATACCACGCAGAACATTCGCAGAGGCTGTATAAGTACAGCAAAGACAAGAGACTGTTATGAGGGTCAACTGCTTGAAAGGAAAAGAAACTCAGAAGGAGTTAAGAGCCAAATTTGAGGCCTGTCTGAGCCCAAAGAAGCAGCAACTGAGAGTAAAAAGAGTGAGGGAGGCCAAGGCCAGCGGCCTGGTAGTTGCGGTAGAAGACCAAAGGACTGCGGATTTGATTGAGAAATCAATCCGAGAAAAGAAGCCTGGGCTGAGAGTAGAGAAGTAGATTAAAAGGAAGCCACGAATCATCTTCGATGTTCCAGTTGAGGATGGCGAAGATATTGTATTGGAAGACATCAGAGCTCAAAACACAAAGCTCTCAAAAGGAAATGTCAAAGGAACTTCAGAGGAAATGTCAGAGTTCTCTTCAAAACTGGGCATAATTCCCAAGGTAAAAATAGCATTATATTTTTAAAAAATTCTACTTTATTATAATATAATAGCATAATTGAAGAATAGTCAACGTTTCATTTATTATTTACCCAGAAATAACTATACATGTGTGTCCCAACCTGAAATACTACTGGGACATATATGTCCCACTATATATATATATTTTTTTAAGGTCATAAAAATAGTAAACATAGGAAAAAATCTTAAAAAATTATTCCCATCATAACTTGATGTACCGTAGGTAATCGAATGATATACAAAATTAGAGAAAAAAATTGGTATTGAAAGGGTAACATGCGACGCCATTAAGGGTGTGGTTATGGTGGCGGGTGAATATACACACCCGCGAACAATGTCAATGACCAAACTTCGATGGTCTAAAGGTATCTGCATGAAATGCATTTGGCCCGAGTTCTGCAGCTATGCCACGTATAAAAAGATGATACACATTTCCGGTGGAGAAGGACTTGATGAAAACTGGTGTAGAGCTTCCCTTGTTAGGTTAACAACTCTTTCCTTATAGATTCTATTAGATTGAACATAACTTATCATACACAAGATGAACATATGTGTTTTTCAAGTTCTGTTCAATCTAATAGAATCTATAAGGACAGAAAAATAAAATTTTTGTTAACAACTTAGGTGGAAAAATATCACAATGGTAAAAAAAATGGTGTGAGTGTACCACACCAGATTTTTTCGCAATAAGATTAGTGATTGGCTTATTTGTTTCAGGCTGTGCCAGTGGTGTTCTTCTTCATGAAGAGGAGAACAGAGGACAGCTACCGGCGCGTGCGGAGTCACATGCGAGAAAACTTCCTAACTTGGAATTTGAAAACGATCACCACCAACTTCAAAATCCGACTGGTGAATGCCGTTAGGGCAGTATTCCCAGATGCGCGGCATATAGGATGCTGGTTCCACTTTTGTAAAATGAGTGCTGATTAAATTGTTAATATCAGTAGGATACCGAGCTTCATTCAGAACCTAGCAGTTGGGTGTTTTTCACAATACAAGAAGTATTGTGGCCAGAGGTGGATGACATTTCTTCGAGTCGACTGGAGCCTCCAAAGTTCTCCTATGCAAATGACCAGCTTTGAGTTTGGACCTAAATTGAAGTTTTCAGCTGACATTGAGTAATTAGTAGGCCTTCTGTCATCAAAACTGACTTATATAGTTATCTATATATGCTGTATCTCATTGATGACAACAGAAATTCTATAATCAAGTAATTACTTATCATGTCAATTAATGTGTTAACTAATTTTTTTCTCAATAAACTGGAACATTATGTGCTTTTATATGTTTGCATTTTACTATCAATCCCTCAAAATCCTTCAAGTGGTAAGCTGGGTCAAGTCTCCCAGGGTACTTGGTCAAGTCTCCCTATGGTTAGGGACACTTGACCCTTTTGCAGAGTTTTACTAAATAATTTGTAGCAATTATATGGGTAAGTAAAACTAGTTGATATTTATTGATTATATGTATTAGGTACTAAACTAGAGATTTCTGTTATTAAAACTTTTTATTTTGAAAAAAAATTTAATTAAAAACTGAAAATTGGGTCGTCTCCCAACTTCACCCTATAGCTTCCTTATAGGTGCTCAATAAGAAATGTTTTTGGGATATTCAAACTTCAAGGGTTGTTTTGAAGGGATTGAAATTCGGCTCCAAGCATTAACAAGTGGTATTGGTAAATCGAAGCTACCTCGACCGGATGTTACAATAATAATTTTGGTGGCCCCAGCCTCCTCAGGGGGGCAAATCTTAAAAAACAAGTTCTTAGTGGGTGCCTTAAGATTACCATAAATACGTGTTTGATATAATAATATAGTTAACACTGAATGAAGACAGGCTCCATAACCAGGAATACTATGAGATTCCAGGTCCAGTAAGCCATTAATTTCGAGTACCTAGTTCAATCACTTCCATTATGAGAAAATCAAATTTGTAGTTGCATAAAACGCTGAACAATTACATTATTGATGAAACAAAACTAAATGCATGAATATGATCATTGGCACAAAGTACAAACAGTAAGTTATAGGTACCAATAACAGCTATTGATAAGTGCACGATAATTGAAAGGTTTCCACTAATTACCCTTGTCCTAATAATTATCCTAGTTATTTATTGACTTGAACTTTAAATTCATTATTTAGTTTGAAAAATTTTATTTTACTCTAAGAATTTATTTTGTTTTACAAAGTGGTCCAAAAAATGTATCCACTGATTAAAAGTCCTTAACTTGCAAACTAATTGATGGATTTGTCTTATTGAGATTATTACTTTATTCTAGGACGACACTTCGACTCATCGAGGCTAAAGCATTCGGGAGCCTGCAGAGGACGGATCGTGGCAATCGCTAGAGGATCCGAGACAGGAGTGGCCCCGAGAACAACTCGGGCACAATCCGATCAGGGCTATGGAGATTGGTTCCGCAAGAGGTGACACTAATCAATTTCTTAGCGCTGATTGCACATTGTGTAGATAATATTATAGACTTGAGCCTCCGACAAAACGAAATCTATCAACCAAATGTGGACATTCTTGGACCGAATGCAGAAATAGATTGCATGTTGCCGGTGGCCGCGGAGAAAATGGCCAAGAAGGAAATGGTCGTGGCAGAGGAGGTTGTTGCCCCTCTAAGGCCAGCTGTCAGACGCCAAAGGCCAGCTCAGCAGTGGCCAGTTGCTGAACAGCAGCCCCCTCCACGTCTAAACGCGTGTGTATATGTCTCGTTGAGGAATCAACGCACATTTCCATTCTCTGTGCTCATGTATATATGTGCGCTGCATGCGCAAATCAAAATTGGCTGCAAAATATAAACCTGCCCGGCTGCCCTCTATGTAATCAGATGAGCACATTTCCGGTGGAGGATTTGAAACAAAGATATGTTTCTATTCCGTAAATCAAACCTCGATCTACGTTATTCCAGAAATAGGTTTAAAAATATTAGAATGGATCCTAATGTTTGCCGGAGACAATACTTTTACCTAGATAATAAACTAATCAAAAAATTCGAGATTACCTTACGGAGCATATTCATCGAAATTCTGTTAAATTGCTTAAAAAAAGAACTATTGAATGGATAATTACCAGTAACATCGAATATATACTTTTTGGCATGATCCTCATAGGAGGGGACCTTAATGCAAAGTCACCTCTGTGGTTTGGTTCGGTTGTGGATCCGAGAGGAATGGAGGTTGAAACGTTCATAATTGCGAAAGATTTGAAATTCTTAATCAACCTGGACATCACCTATAGAGGAAATGTTGATCTGAGAAGAAATTTTGAAGGAACAAATATTGACCTTACTTTGTTCAAAAACATGAATGAGTTTGACATGAAATGGAATGTCACTGAAGAGGGCAGCAGTGATCATCGATTGATTATCATCAGCATTGAAATGCATGGACAGAGACCACAGAACGGCGTTAGGCCTGAAAAACGGGTTAACACACAAAATGCTGCCTGGACTCGTTTATCAAGAGAGATTGCCCATCAAATGGAGGAGCTACAACTGGATGTTCAGATAGATGTTACTGTGACAAATTTCATGAATTGTCTAACTTTGGAATGTGAGCAAGTGCTGGGAAGGAGTTTCAAAACATAAATCCACAAGATGGTGGAATAATGAACTCACCGATATGAAAAGAGCTGTAAGAAGGAAACATAGACTGTTACAGTCAATTCCTGACCCAGAGAGGAGAGCTTGGTTGAATACAAAGCCATGGAGAGAGAATATTTTTCTAAGATAAGAGAAAGTAAAAGGGCATCATGGAGAGCTATTGTTCAGGAGTAAAATGAGTGCTGATTAAATTGTTAATATCAGTAGGATACTGAGCTTCATTTGGAACCTAGCAGTTAGGTGTTTTTCACAATACAAGAAGTATTGTTGTCAGTTGTACCTTGAAATCTATATGGGATAGAGCGTTCTACCTGATTTCAGATTGTAGAGCACAAAAATACGCCCAGAGGGATTTTGAATTGTTCATCTAAATGGTAGCTAACGGAAGAAATTGTTCACTACATGTTATCCTAAACCATAGACGACAGAATAATTGTGACAAAGTTCATTAATTAAATTGTTGACAATGACAAAGAGTTTTCACTTGACATGACTCCAAAAATTGTAGGTAACATTAATCGTAACTCATTTTTTAGTCGATTTGGCAGTACATGTTGGCTGAAGGCCTCACGGCTTCAATACGGGCTGACTTCGAAGTCAAAAAAGTAGTAAAGATGTTCATGGCTCTTCCACACTTGCCAACACCTGAGAGAAACACCAAGCACCTAAAGCTCCCAAGCAAAACATAGACATGTGTCATCGATTGCCAACTAATAAAGAATACAAATTTCATTTTTTATACTCAATAAAACTTTATTTTTTCAAGTTGTAAACTTTTCCACACTTGCCAACACACCGAGGGCCTCCTCATGATGACGGGTCCCTCCTTATGACATTGCTGATGGCCTGAATGCCATCAGCAATTACATGGACGAGGGAAACCTTGATCCACGATTGCAAAACGCAGTCGCTAGGTGAGGAGGTATGGGTGGGAGTGATTGGAGTGGAAAGCCTGTCAACATTCCAGGCGCCTCGAAGAACAAATAATCATCTAGAAAGTTTCCACTCAAGGATGCTGGCCGCCTTTGGTGTCAACTTGGACATCTGGAGCTTCATAAGTGAGTAACTGCAATAATAAACTACTATTAAATAATATATATTTAAAGTGTATCCACTTTACAAAAAAAGTATCCACTGATTAAAAGTCCATAACTTGCAAACTAATTGATGGATTTGTCTTATTGAGATTATTACTTTATTCTAGGACGACACTTCGACTCATCAAGGCTAAAGTATTCGGGAGCCTGCAGAGGACGGATCGTGGCAATCGCCAGAGGATCCGAGACAGGAGTGGCCCCGAGAACAACTCGGGCACAATCCGATCAGGGCTACGGAGATTGGTTCGGCAAGAGGTGACACTAATCAATTTCTTAGCGCTGCTTGCACATTGTGTAGATAATATTATAGACATGAGTCTCCGACAAAACGACATCAATCAACTAAATGCGGACATTCTTGTACCAAATGCAGAAATAGATTGCATGTTGACGGTGGCCGCGGAAGAAATGGTCGTGGCAGAGGAGGTTATTGCCCCTCTAAGGCCAGCTGTCAGACGCCAAAGGCCAGCTCAGCAGCGGCCAGTTGCTGAACAGCAGCCCCCTCCACGTCTAAACGCGTGTTTATATGTCTCGTTGAGGAATCAACGCACTTTTCCATTCTCTGTGCTCATGTATATATGTGCGCTGCATGAGCAAATCAAAATTGGCTGCAAAATATAAACCTGCCCGGCTGCCCCCTATGTAATCAGATGAGCACATTTCCGGTGGAGGATTTGAAACAAAGATATGTTTCTATTCCGTAAATCAAACCTCGATCTACGTTATTCCAGAAATAGGTTTAAAAATATTAGAATGGATCCTAATGTTTGCCGGAGACAATACTTTTACCTAGATAATAAACTAATCAAAAAATTCGAGATTACCTTACGGAGCATATTCATCGAAATTCTGTTAAATTGCTTAAAAAAAAGAACTATTGAATGGATAATTACCAGTAACATCGAGTATATACTTTTTGGCATGATCCTCGTAGGAGGGGACCTTAATGCAAAGTCACCTCTGTGGTTTGGTTCGGTTGTGGATCCGAGAGGAAGGAGGTTGAAACGTTCATAATTGCGAAGGAACTTGAAATTCTTAAGGCTACACGGAAAGCAAAAAAAAAAAAATTTTTGGTGATTTTTGAATTTTACCGCCATTGGATAGTTCATGTTTTTCTGCATTCATTGATGTGCGATATTGCATGTTTTGATGTTAAATTATATTTGGAATACTGTTTTGAAAAATAGTCTACACGTCTCATTTCTCCAATTTTTGTGATGATGGTGAAGCCTGAATAAAATTTGTTGTAACTTTTGAACGAATTGAACGATTTTTATCAATTTTGCGTTGTTCTTTAGCTCTTTAGGTTGGCTACATTGTTAGCCAGAAGAGATAGCAAAAACATGCTTTGTAAACGTGGAGTATAGGTTATGTTATTGTTATGTTCGTTCGCGCATACAAGTTGGTATTTTTTCCATGAAAGTTGGAGCAATTGTTAAAATATTTATTTAGTGCAACTAAACTGAACTTTCTCTCTAATAATCAATAAATGAACTTGTATTATGCCTCGTTATAGCAATCGAATCACCAAAAAACAAAATCGTAAAGGAATTGGTGGACGTGGTAGAGTGAAGAATGTGGATGTAAATATTAGTGAAACAAGAGACTCAAACCCATCATCAACAAGCTCTGAAAAAAAATTATCCGGTTCTAACTTTGATAAATATGAAGGTAATAACAGTGAAGTTCATGAAATTATCAATTTACATATATTGTCACAAACATTATTCAAACATTCTGAGTGTAAATACTGTAAAAAAGTGGATTAGAAATTAGAAGTACATTTAGTGGAGTAGGTCTTGCTTCACAGCTTGAAATTTATTGTGTGCATTGTACATTCAATGAAAAGTTTTACAGCTCTTCAGAAGTAGAAATAGACAATGATAGTTTTCGTGGAACTCTTTATGATGTGAACATTAGATTTGTGTATGGCCTAAGGTCTATTGGCAAAGGTCAGAGAGCTGGTCAGTTATTGTGTGGTGTCCTAAATCTACCTCAGCCTCCTACTAAATTTGGCAGAAAAGAGGATATCAATCCAAGAATGGCGTTGTAACATGTACAAGTGTGGATAGAGGTAAAGTGATTGATGTTTCTGTGCTCTCCAAATATTGTGTATGTAAAAATAAGGACAATCATGACAAATGAACAACAAGCAGTTGATAGGAGAGATAAATGGAATAGAAATATTACAACATTTTTTTGGCTTCAAAATTTTCTAAAATAACTTAATTTATTCAAAGTGCAGTGATATTAAGTGCAATATTTGACTATAATTTGGTATTTTAATCATTCTGAATTCAAAATTTCCAGCTCATATATATTTTTGGGCAGTACTTTGAACTTTAACTTTCCTCATAGCATAAATTTGTGTTTTATTGGACGAGGTGAACATAACCTTAATTTTGACATTATTTTTCAACAAAATTTGGAATAAGAGACGTTTTGGACGTTGGTCTGTGTTTCTATCCAATTAAGTGAATTGTAATATCTAGAATAAATAAATAAATAAATCATGCACTAAAAACTATGATGGCTTAAGTGGGGGCATGGCAGAAGTTGGAGTGAAAGAAATTTTTCAGAGGTCAGTTGAGAAGTACAATGTTCGATACATAAACTATTTAGGTGATGGTGATAGCAAAAGTTATATTTCAGTGGTAGCAGATAAACCTTATGGCGATACAGTAGTGAATAAGCTGGAATGTGTTGGACATATACAGAAAAGAATGCGGGCACGCCTAAGGAGATTGAAAAATCAAATGAAAGGAGTGAAGCTTTCAGATGGTTTACCATTGAGTGGTAGGAACAGACTGACAGACACTTGCATCGATCAATTACAAACTTATTACGGTTTAGCAATAAGACGTAATACTCACGATTACAAATCTAAGCAGAAAGCTGTGTGGGCTAATTTTTTTCACCGAAAGTCAACTGATGAGAATCCTATGCATGAGATGTGTCCTGATGGTGAAGATTCTTGGTGTTGGTACAAAAAAGCAATTGCAACAAATCAGCATTTCAACCACATGAACAGTCTTCCAGAAGCTGTGATGGATAAAATCAAACCTATTTATAGGGAACTGAGTCAACCCGATCTATTGAAAAAATGTTTACATGGTGGCACCCAAAATGTGAACGAAAGTGTGAATAATGTAATTTGGAATCGCATTACTAAAAATACATTTGTGTCCTATAAAAACTTTGAAGCTTGGTGTATTGGATGCTGTAGCATGCTTCAACAAGGGGAACATTATAAAGTGTGAAGTGCTAAATGAAATTGGTGTTCAATGCGGCGAAAGGATGATTGAAACTATGAAGAAGATTGACAATGAACGGATACGAGATGCAAAAAATTCAATCAGCGAGTATGAACGGGCATCAAGAAGGCAGAAAAGGAAGCAAACTGATGAAGAATTTGGAGAAGAACCTGCATATGACCTAGGAATGTACTGAATTATGAGTGAGTAGTGATCAGTATCAATGTATTTCATTAAAACTGCAAATAATACCAGTTTTTTTAGTTTTTGTTCATTTCTCAGAAATTGATTTTTTTGTGCATAAGGTACATTTTCTCAAAAACCATTCAAACGATTCCTTTGAAACTTGGACACATCATGAACATTGCCAAGATACACAATCATGAGTTTTTTGAATAACCTAAATTGAATAATAAAAATTATTTTTGGCTTAAAAACTAATTTTCAAAATGTTGATCATAAAAAATGTTTTTTCTTAAAAACTGTTGGATATTTTCTGTTCTAAAAACTCATGATTGTGTACAACATACCTATTGAGATTGTGTGAAAATTTGAAGCAAAAATATCCAGTAGTTTTTGAGAAAATGTTCCTTATGTTAACATGGAGTAAGATAGGGATTCCGTGTCATGGACATCTGGACATCTCAGTACCTATAGAGAAAATGTTGATCTGAGAAGAAATTTTGAAAGAACAAATATTGAACTTACTTTGTTCAAAAACATGAATGAGTTTGACATGAAATGGAATGTCACTGAAGAGGGCAGCAGTGATCATCGATTGATTATCATCAGCATTGAAATGCATGGACAGAGACCACAGAACGGCGTTAGGCCTGAAAAACGGGTTAACACACAAAATGCTGCCTGGACTCGTTTATCAAGAGAGATTGCCCATCAAATGGAGGAGCTACAACTGGATGTTCAGATAGATGTTACTGTGACAAATTTCATTAATTGTCTAACTTTGGAATGTGAGCAAGTGCTGGGAAGGAGTTTCAAAACATAAATCCACAAGATGGTGGAATAATGAACTCACCGATATGAAAAGAGCTGTAAGAAGGAAACATAGACTGTTACAGTCAATTCCTGACCCAGAGAGGAGAGCTTGGTTGAATACAAAGCCATGGAGAGAGAATATTTTTCTAAGATAAGAGAAAGTAAAAGGGCATCATGGAAAGCTATTGTTCAGGAGTCAAACGAAGACCCCTGGGGCCTGGCATATAGGATTGTAATGGGAAAGATCAAGACCAATCTACCATTGGAAGCTATGAGATTTGAAAATGGTATTGAGATAGAGCCTAGATTTGTCGTTTCCAGGCTGTTAAATCATCTTATGCCTGATGATGAGATGGAAAACGGAGACTGGAACATCATTCTCCTATGGAACCAGTCTTCGTTTTCCAACTATTATTTAAATTATAGTTATTTGAAAATCTAGGAGATGGCTTGGCTATTGAAGAAGATGAAATAAGAACCAATCGCCAGAGGATCCGAGATAGGAGTGGCCCCGAGAACAACTCGGGCACAATCCGATCAGGGCTACAGAGATTGGTTCGGCAAGAGGTGACACTAATCAATTTCTTAGCGCTGCTTGCACATTGTGTAAATAATATTATAGACATGAGTCTCCGACAAAACGACATCAATCAACCAAATGCGGACATTCTTGGACCGAATGCAGAAATAGATTGCATGTTGCCGGTGGCCGCGGAGAAAATGGCCAACAAGGAAATGGTCGTGGCAGAGAAGGTTGTTGCCCCTCTAAGGCCAGCTGCCAGATGCCAAAGGCCAGCTCAGCAGTGGCCAGTTGCTGAACAGCAGCCCCCTCCACGTCTAAACGCGTGTGTCATATGTCTCGTTGAGGAATCAACGCACATTTCCCTTCCCTGTGCTCATGTATATATGTGCGCTGCATGCGCAAATCAAAACTGGTTGCAAAATATAAACCTGCCCCGCTGCCCTCTGTGTAATCAGATGAGCACATTTTCGGTGGAGAAGGATTTGATGAAAACTGGTGTTGAGCTTCCCTTGTTGGATTGCTAACTTTTACTTTAGCTGATGTTGTATGTAGACTCAAATCAGGCATACGACGTCGATTGCTGTAGACTCAAATCAGACATACGACGTCGATCGCCCTTCTGGCAGTTAAAAATAATATACCGAGCGCCGTTAACCCTGAAGACTTGTTTTGATTGACTGTCCGTCAATTATATATTAAAAATATAATAATTTTCATTAGAAATAATAAAGATATGTTTCTATTCCGTGAATCAAACCTCAATTTACGACCTTCCAGAAAGAGGTTTGAAAATATAAGAATGGATCTTAATGTTTGCCGAAGACAATACTTTTACCTATCTAATAAATTAATAAAATTCCAGATTACCTTATGGAGCATATTCATCGAAATTCCGTTACATTGCTTAAAAAAAGAACTATTTAATTACAAGTAGAATCGAGGACATACTTTTTGAGTGACTCTTATCTTTGTTTCAATATTATGTTCGCCATCTCTCTTTCTATCTCTTTTCATTCTTTCTCTTCTTCTTCTTTCTCTCTTTCTTTCACCCTTATTACACTTATTCATCATCTTCTTTTATTAATATTATATTATATAATTTCTTATTTCATCTTTTGTAAAAAGACTCATATTGAATTTGTATTAGCAACTCTCACCTGCGCACAGGATTTTCCTTGCAGGTGATTGGTTTCTTATATTTTTGCTGAGAGTTTTGTTTGTTGTACATTTATTGTCGTTGAAGAACCAATAAAGAATTTTTTATTTGATTTGATTGATGTTCTGTCCAACTCACACCGCAATATTGCACGCATGTGAAAGTGCCTCTAGGGCACACAATGTAGGCATGAACTGCATGTTGCCACCTCCACAGTTAAAGTGCACAAGGTTTCCGATTCGCACCACGCCTGGAGAGTTATGTGCCTGAACTTGCTTCACGTCGTTAGCATACTACTGAAAATATCAATTCGGTTGCGCCCTAAGAATGGCGCCACATATGGCCCATCCAGCAGAAATGCTGATGACTCACGCTATCAAATACTTGAATTTCGAGTTCTTCAAGAATTTTCAATCCATCAAATTTTACACTCCGCTCAGACCAGGCTACAAAGTAGGTGACCCTGTTGTTGCTGACTTAGAGCAAATACACTACACACCAGAAGGGATTATTTTCTATAAACTTCAGCATACTTCAGAGGAATGGCTCACGTTGAGCAGAAGAAAACGTGCATCACTGCAAACAATTGCTAACATTGATAATTTGTACAAGAAGAGGAAAATAAAAAAGGAGAAGTATTTACATCTACAAGATCTTAAAAGAAACATTAGAGATGGACTTTCATCCATTTTATGACAGCCTACCTTTGGAGGACAATATTTAAATTTAAACTTCATGTTTTTTGATATCATATATATCAAAAATTATATATGTATGTATTATATATGTTAAAATAATAATGCAAAATGAAGAGAATAAATGTGATTGTATTACTTTTAACAAAATGGTTTCTTAATCAGTCCAACGAGAATTGTGTATCTCCACAATTGCCTACCACTTTCAAGACGAAACTTGTGTTTCGAATAATATTTTGATAGAATTATTTTCATGCTAATTTCTCCAACTAAACAGTTTTCTGGAGCACTTTTAATCACTAAATGACAATAATTGGATAATAAACTATTAAACTGATGATCTGAATAAGTTTTTTTGCACCCCAGAAAAATCATCCAATCTGGAGTTACACATTTTTCAGGTTTCTCTGACGATAATTAATTGTTGGTACATGTAAACAGGGCTTTGCAACAAGCCTGTTGCGCCCAGCTGATTCAATAACCGCGAGGCAGGTGATGACGAGGTTCATGAGCTTCATGAGCTGAGTGACACAACCTCTGTAACATCAACCGCCTCTACCATGACAGCCGCCCCCTCATCAACCGCTCACAGCTCTAGTGAAGATGATGACGAAGTGGAGTTGGCAAAGCCCTTAGGTGATAATGTCCAGTGTCATGATGATGTTAAAAATGCCGAATCCACCAGCTATGCCAAAGTCACCCAAAATGATGAGTCGTTTTTAAGAGCCAGAGCGGTTACATACCTGAGGAGTATGAATATAACATGTGCTGAAAAAGTTCGACTGTTTGGGCTAAGTATATGCGCAAGGATATCACTGTTTTGGAACGCAGATCTACTTGTCTATTTCAAAGCATATGATCAAAAAATAGCGACTGATTTTGGAGGTCTGAAGGTCCCATCAGAAGAGTTTAGAGCAGTTATTGACATATAATGTCTAACTATCCTTGAGCAAATAATAGATCATGTGATTAATATCTAAGCAGTGTGTCAAGGAAATTTTTTTGATATGTGTGTGGTCGCAGTGGATGAAGGTTTTCCAAATCGGTTTTTAACTCAAACAATTTTGCGTGGATAAACTGATTCATATAAAACTCAACCATGAGTTGAAAATGAGAATAAGCTTCCTGCCAAAAATGGGTTAGGTATCCACAATGATCAAAATATTCCTCATCCCTCCCACTTCTTGAAAAAATAGATCACAATTTAAAAATACCACCCAACTAGCACATCCACCGAGCCCCCTGCCCTATCATCCGTACCAATTCCTCCACCTTCACTCCCTACCATATTCAGCCTTCACACAAGAGTCAGTTTCTTCAGTCTGACGAAGAGTCAAAACGATCCTAACTACTAGAAGTGTTTTTTCTACTTCGAAGGTATTTTTTTAACCAATGTTAAATTAATAGAGAAAAAGAATTGATGTACAGCACAGTAGGGTGATTCATGTAAGTACGGTGCAGAAACCCAATCTTTCCACTTTGGTGGAAAGATTAACCAGATGTTAATAACTCAAATAACACTTATTCAGTTTTATAATTATTAAAACAATGTTACTGAACCATGTTCTCCAGCACAAAAGTTTTGGTACCATCTCAGAAAGTTTGCGACATGACCCATCAGCTGTTTGTGCTCATTTGGGGCCTGTGATTTGATTTGAAATTGAAATTTATTCACAACACATTTGATCAAAGAAAGACATTGTACCAAACTTGAAGAAAGTCCATTTTTTGCGATGGACCAGCCACACAGTACAAAAACAAGTCAATGTTTCATCTATTTGGTAATCATATTTTTAAGGGGACTGAAGGACGAAAAATTGAAAAATTTGGTCATTTTCGGTTTTTTGTCTAATATTGTAGTTTGAAATTCCCTCTTTCCAATGCCACTTGAATCAGATCGCTACAAGCAATAGGCGATGTTTTATAAATGTTTTAGTGAACAGATGTAGCAAGCTATTTCACTGAAAATATTCAATTTGAACTCCTCCTGTTTGTTCTGAATATTTTTACAGCTGGCATTCGGTAGATTGATCTGATTTTCATAGATTGATTTTTTCTGTTAAATGTCAGCTGTGATAGTGTTTTTAGAGACAATCATAACCTCTAATATTATCATGGTATATGATATTTTATTGCTGTAAACAAATGAAAAGTAATAGTGTTATATCGGTCAGATCTCAATACTTCACACATTATTTGTAGTCACTTTTTCATTGTTTTTTTTATTAGAGAATATCTATAATAATGGGTCGTATGAAAAAAGTTTTCAAAAAACGTAAAGGAGGATTCAATTATCAAGCAAAACCTTCAACTGACAACAGAAACATTTCATCAAGTACCAGTGCCCAACCTAGTGCAGATAATGATGTTCCACTTGTTTCAACTTCTCTAGAGAAACTGCGTACTTCTATAGAAAATTATGACAATCTCTCAAGCACTTGTGAATATATTATTGTAGACTTTAGTGAAGTGTTTTCTCATTTTCAAAGTGTAGCAGTATGCAAAATTTGTCAACATGGCCTGTCATACAAGAAAACCCAAACTATTGGACTTGCTGCAAAAATTACAATATTTTGTCCATCCTGTGAAGCAAACTCTACTAAGTTTTATAATTGTAAGCAGACAATGGTTGAGAAAGATGAAGAAATAAAAACATTTTTTGATTTGAACCTTAGATTGGTGGATAGTTTTCGGTCAATAGGTAAGGGAAGGACCTCAGCTAAAGTTGTTTGTGGGATAATGAATATTCCACCACCTCCAGATAATTATAGGCAACATGAAATTCATCTTTGTAATGTGATGCAAACTTTATCAAATGAGTCAATGAAGAAAGCAGTAGAAGAAGTTGTAGATAAATCAGAAAGTAGGGATATTTGTGTTGCTGTTCATGGATCGTGGCAAAAGAGGGGACACACATCTCTGAATGGTGTAGTAACAGTGACTTCAGTGGATACAGGGAAAGTGCTAGATGTGGCAATCATGTCAAAACACTGTTTGTGCCCAGAAAAATCTCAGAATATCCATCGTGATAACTGCACAGCTAACTATTCTGGAACTAGTGGAGGTATGGAAGTGGCTGGTGCTTTGCAGCTATTTCACCGGTCACAAGAACTCTATAATGTGAGGTACATGAAATACTTGGGTGATGGTGATTCTGCAGCATTCCAATCTGTTGCTAATTCCGTACCTTATGGTGATGATCGTATTCAAAAACTTGAATGTGTAGGTCACGTCCAGAAACGGATGGGTGCTCGGTTGAGGACACTAAAAACAGTTCACAAGGCGCAAAAGAAAAAACTCTCTGATGGGAAACCAATTGGTGGGAAAAATAGACTCACAGATGCTGCAATCCAGAAGTTACAGCTACATTACGGTCTGGCAATTAGAAGGAAGACCTCTAGTGTTGCAGCAATGAGGAAAGCAATATGGGCTGAATTCTATCATGTTCGCTCTAGCAATGATGAACCCCTTCACCAACTGTGTGATGATTCATGGTGCAAGTATAAGGAAGCAGTAGCCACTGAGAAAGAATATGATCATAGTAAGCATTTCCACCTGCAGAAAATAATTATGGATGAAATTAAACCAATTTTCAAAGGTCTTACTGAAAGCTGTTTGCTGGAGAAGTGTTTGTCAGGGAAAACTCAAAATGTGTGTGAGAGCTTGAACAATCTAATATGGGCTATAATTCCAAAAAGAACTTTTGTAACACTAAAAACACTGCAGTATGGTATTTATAATGCCGTCCTCAAGTTCAACGATGGAAACATGTGTAAGATTGCTGCTTTCCAAACAATGAACCTGGATCCTGGGAGGAATACTCTGGAAGCCATGAAGAAATTGGATCAAGCGCGTGTGAAGGATAGTGAAAGGGCCATTCAGGAAATTGAAAAAAAGATAAGGCAGAAGAGAAGTTTGACAAGGAGAAGACAAGAAGATGAGTATGAGCAGCAGGAGAGTCAAGCAGGACCCTCATACAGCAGTGGTCAACATTGAAATGGTGAGTGGAATCAGGCTTCAGTTTCAAAAAATTTTCAAACGCGTTTTTCTCAAAACTACATTTTTCAACATAAAGGTACACTTTTCTCATGAACCAGATGAGATAGACTCTTATTTTTTTTAAATGAAAGGTATATCCTTTTTACATATTTTGAATGTACAACTTTTCTGAATTACAATTACTTTTTGACAAAAAAATTTTTTTACCAAAAAATGACATATTTTTTAAAAAATCATAAAAAATTTATCTGTCTGCCAAATCAAAAGTTACACATTCAAAATATGTAAAAAGGATGCACCTTTCATTAAAAAAAAAATAGGAGTCTATCTCATCTGGTTCATGAGAAAAGTGTACCAATGTTAACATTGTGTTAGATAGGAACCTTCAGTCCCCTTAAAAACTTGATGTGGAAGAAGTAGTGTGGAAAAGGAGCAGCTGATGGTATTGGGGGAAACATCAAAAGATGTTTAGTCGCCAGAGGAGAAGACATTGCCAACTTTCAGCAGTTTGAACTGCTTTGAAAATGAATGCTGGAGATTCAAATGATGAGCATTTTGAACGTTATCAAGCAGCCTATAATGCCATGAAAGTTGATCGGGAAAAGGCCAAAAGTTCAGAGAATGTGGCATACATGACAATGGACTTGCAACAGACAATGCCATTGCCCAAGCTGAGCACATCAAAAGCTTTTTACAGCCCGTCAGGAATAGCATGAACTCTAAGTTCAAGATGCGCAGTAGCCCGAGAGAGAATTTTAGTGGTGGGGGAAGCATTTGACTCAGTCACAACTTGACCTCCGTACGGTGCACATCGCTCCGGTTAAAATTTCGCGTGCCGTTCCATAAACATTTTCCGAGTTTTATATTGCATTAGTTCATTATTTTATTGTAGTTTTTATATTTTCATTAATTTTTATTTTAAACTGTTAGCTAAGATAAAATATGCATGATGGATGATGGTGTTAAGAAGAAAATAGGAGGCAGAAAAGTTATTCACAGCCAAACACGAGAAGTTGTTGCTAATGTTTATCGTTTTATGAAAAAAGAAGCTGAAACAGAAGTGCCCATAAATTTTAAGAAAGTCCATGAGCGAGTTGCAGAGGCAACTGGAATATCTCAAAGTTCCTTGAAACGAATATTAAAGGAAGAGAAACAGTGCAATGATGTAGGGACCTCTTTCAGTACCCCCAACAAAGTGAGACAACGAAAAGACTACAAATGCAGCTTAGACAGTTTCGACCTGGGCATAGTTAGGAGGACTGTAAATGAGTTCCACAAGCAGCATGAAGAAAGACCGATTTTAAGGGGAGTAGGTGGGCACTTTCCAAGATTTTAAAAAGTTAGGGTTTCGGTGGAGGAAGACATCAAATAATAGGAATAGAATAGAATAGAATAGAAATGAACTTTATTCAACAAAACGATTCGAACAGTTCTCAATGTAGAAAACAAAGAAACAAATTGGAATAATAATAAACAGTAAATCAGAAGTAAACAGTTCATTAGGCTTGGCATTTTGCCGTCAGCCGAAGTTGAGCCGAACTTGATAAATATAATACTCAACTCTTGAGACAAAGAAATGGGATATCTAAAGGGATATAAGGTATTTTGGGATTATGCAATTAAGGAGTCTCGAATGGGCAGAGCAAAAAAGGGACGACTTTTATGCTATAAAGAGACCTGTGATGATATTAATATGAAAAATATAAATGATACATTAATTTTAGAGATCATAAGAAATGATAGAAAAACTTACATACTACCGATTTATCTCAGTGGAGGGTCCGAGAATGAATGGAATAGGGAATATAATTGTCTATGGGATTATTTATCTGAATGGGATGATACTAGTAATTTAATTATAATGGGAGATCTAAACGGTAGGGTGGGTGATTTGCAAGTGATCCCACAACATGTTATTTACGAAGATACTAGAATAAATTGTACTAGAGTTACCAAGGACATGACAAGTAATCGTAAAGGGGAGAAGATAATAGAATTATGCGATGAGTTCAACTTAGCTATTATGAATGGCAGGATTGAGGGTGACGCGCATGGAGAATTCACATATATCAGTAACAGAGGTACAACAGTAATTGATTTGTGCTGTGTTTCATTAGAGTGTCTAGATATTGTTGAAAATTTTTGCGTAATCAATGAATGTTTCTCAGATCATATGCCCATTTGCGTAAAGCTGAAACGAACAGAGATTGAACGCGATTCTGTAGACCCCATGCTGCCGAAATTGAAATGGAAACGATTAGACGATTATCAGTTTGCTTCAAAATTATCAGAAAGAGCTAGTCGATTAAGTCATATAGGCCTACCTCAGAATTTAGATAACGCTATGGCTGTACTGAATGAGCTTATCATCAATTCGGCAAGCGATAAATTGATACCTAATCACAATAAGAATATGTTTAGGAAGCAAAGCTGGTTTGATAGAGATTGTGAAAAATGTAGATTAAAAATGTTTTCCCTTTTAAGATTGTTTAGAAAAACCAGCTCTGAAGTAGTAAGACACAATTATTTGAGCGCGACCAAAGAATACAAAGAACTATGTAAGGAAAAGAGAAAATTATTCTTGAGAGAAATAGAGCTCAAATTAAGATCAATAAGGGACTCGAAAAGTTTTGGGAACTGATAAAGAATTTTAGAGGTGTACAGCCATTGAATGTGTCATGTATCACGTCTGAAAATTGGGTGAGACACTTTCAACAACTGTACTCGCTAGCAAGAAGAGACACAACTGATTATGCAGCACCACTAGTAGAGGATTGTCATCTGGATAGAGCTATTGAGATGGACGAGGTACACTCAGTTTTGAACAAACTACGTGATAATAAAGCCCCAGGAGATGACAGGATACCAGGAGAATTTTATAAAAAGTCACCACTTGAATATAGAGAGCTACTATTGCAGTTTTTCAATAATATTTTTTCGAGTGAGACCGTGCCTGCGGCTTTCACAAGTTCGATCATATTCCCTCTGCATAAAAAAGGCGATAATTCAGTTGTTTCTAACTTCCGCGCTATAAGTTTCGTTAACTCAGCTGCTAAAATATTTGTAGGAATATTACTGAAAAGAATAGAGGAATGGATAGAAAGCCGAGGCGTATTGGAGGAGAATCAGGCGGGATTTCGAAGAGGATATTCAACAGTAGATAACGTGTTTACTCTTTACAGTATAATAAGTTATAGGTTGAACATTGAGAAAAGAAAAACCTATTGTTTCTTCATTGACTTCAAATCCGCATTTGATTGTGTGAATAGAGAAGCCCTATTCTACAAGCTTCATAATTTGGGACTCTCAAATAAATGCATACAGTTGATAAAAAGTCTCTACAACAATACAAATGCTGCAGTATGGTGTAAAGGAGGAAAAACAGAAAGTTTCAACATTGAGAACGGATTAAAACAGGGCTGCTTGGCCTCACCTTTGTTGTTTCTGATTTTCGTGCATGACATATGTGAGAGTATCGGTGGAGGCCTATCTATAGATGGTTTCAAAATAAACGCTCTTCTATACGCAGACGATATAGTAATTTTTTCAGATAACCCAGTAATGTTACAGAGAATGATCAATAATTTGAGAAGATATTGTATGCGATGGAATCTAGAATTGAATATGACCAAATCAAAAATAATGGTGTTTAGGAGAGGAGGAAGACTGAGGAGAGATGAGAGGTGGTATTATGGAGAGGAAAGACTGGAGGTGGTGAAGGAATATAAATATCTGGGAGTTACTTTCACACCTGCTCTATCGATGCGTCCACATTTTAAAAACGATACAGGCTATAGTAAAGCGACTTTATTACGTGTGGACTTTGTGATTTTCATCTTTATTTCTTTCATCACTTTTTCTTCAAATAACGTCTCCGAGTTCTAATTCTTTTTTTTTTTGGTGCTTTTTCTTGAGTTTTGAGACTTGTGTTTTTTTTTGTTTCCAAACTTTGTCAACGTCATCATTGACTGCTCTTCTTTAGTATCACTCATCACCACTTCTTATCTTCCTCCCTATCTACGTCTTCGAATTTTCTCAACGACCACTTTTTTTTTATAAAAAAAAAAAAATGCCGTCTTTCCGGGCCTGCTTCACGGATCAGGTGTTACGGGAGATGGAGCGGCTGTCGCTGACCGAGAAGGCAAGGTTCACGCCTTTCCAGGCGCTGCGCACTCGACATGCGAACCGTACCCCCGAAGGACTCCGGGACGTGCTGAGGAACTTAAAGAGAGACACTCTCCTCGGGTTTCCTCTGATTCGGGGGGGAGGTATTGCCCTGGCAGTAGTGAACCGGAAGGAGGCTACTACCACCATCTTGGACCCCGGTCACAAGACTTCGGCAGACGATTATGAGGCCATCCACGCCATCATGGCCAAGTTTTGCCAGGTGAAGAGACTACGCCGCATCACTGGATGGGACGTGCAGTGTTTCCAACACAACCGGGAAGGCCTCACCCGATGGCAATCGGAGCGCATCATCGGCCAACAGCTGCTCCGGCTCCTCCAGCAGCGAACTCCGCCGGTAGATAGCTTGGTAGAGGCTGCCTCCCGGGAGCTGTTTGAGGAGTTCCCTGCTCTGCGGACGAGCCGCGACCGCAACATCGTAGTCACGGTGACCCAGCCCGCTCCCCAACCTCTTTCTAGTCCGGTTCGGGTCGAGACTCCACAGCCATCAACCTCTACCATCGCTGATACCCCCATGGAGGTCCCA
This sequence comes from Nilaparvata lugens, assembly GCF_014356525.2. Taxonomy (NCBI): domain Eukaryota; kingdom Metazoa; phylum Arthropoda; class Insecta; order Hemiptera; family Delphacidae; genus Nilaparvata; species Nilaparvata lugens. The sequence goes on along the minus strand of NC_052506.1, from coordinate 88,442,651 downwards.
GAGGTCCCCACGGAGGATGAAGACGCCTTGCTCGAGGGAGGAGGCGGGGGCTTCTCAATCTCACCCGCATACGGGACCTCTGAGGAGGCCGTCCGCCCCGCGACCCCTCCTTTCGCCGTAACAACGACTGCGACCCCGACTCCCCCTACCACAGTTTGGGTACGAGAGAGGGGACTCACTGAGGCTTGGGGAGCAGCCTCCATGGAACCCCACGAACATCCAGGAAGTTCCAGCTGCTTTCCTGTTACCAGCAGCCAGCCATTGTCACCCCCCCGTCCCGCCGCTTCCGTCCGCCCTGACGAATCCGAGGTCCTCGAACTTTCCTCTGAGGACGAAGAGGAAGACTCCTCGTTACCGCCGGCAGTTCGCCTATCTACCACCGACTGCGGACGAGGCCTTGCCCTCATCACGATTGGAGATCGGCCTACAGTGAGGAAGGTCACCCACCAATCCTTCCGCCCCGGAAGGCGCCCTCGCGCCGGCCGTCCGAGGATCCGAGTGCGCCTCCCTGACGGGCAACGGGCTTGGGTCAAGCCGTAGGTGAGTAGTCACGGAAGTTAGGCAGTGTGAGAACACGGCCATGCAGGGCGAAAGCCCGGCACATGCAGTGCGCAAGCACGGCGAAGCAAGGCAGTGTGAAAACACGGCCATGCAGGGCGAAAGCCCGGCACATGCAGTGCGCAAGCACGGCGAAGCAAGGCAGTGTGAGAACACGGCCATGCAGGGCGAAAGCCCGGCACATGCAGTGCGCAAGCACGGCGAAGCAAGGCAGTGTGAGAACACGGCCATGCAGGGCGAAAGCCCGGCACATGCAGTGCGCAAGCACGGCGAAGCAAGGCAGTGTGAGAACACGGCCATGCAGGGCGAAAGCCCGGCACATGCAGTGCGAAAGCACGGCCCCTCTTTCCTAAAAGAGGGAAACATTTCTCCAAAGCACTCAAAACCCTGTTTCAACCCCCTACCCGAACGAGGGCGGTTGACGGACGCCCCACCAAGACTCCCGTTCCCTGCCGCGGCCCTCCCCAGTCGCCGACTGAGTTTAGCCGGCCCAGAGCGACACTGGGAACTCTGATAGAGAAAGGTGTGGGCAATAATCTACTCAGAAGATTGGCTCAAAACGAAAATTTAAAATAATAGGAATATATTGGTAGAGAGATATGATATTCGAGAGTTGAGATTGAAATATTTGAGGAAGCTAGTGGAATATCAAGAAGCAGAGCGGCCCATAATTTATATGGACGAAACTTATGTACATTCGACTCACTCAAAACCTCTTGCATGGACTGACACAACGAATAATGAAGGTTTGAAAACTCCCATCAGTAAGGGTCAACGTCTTATCATAGTGCACGCTGGTGGAGAAGATGGGTTTGTGAATAATGCCTTATTAACTTTCAGGTCAGGAAAGAAAACAGGAGATTATCATGATGACATGAATTTTGAAAATTATGAAAAATGGGTCACAACACAACTGATCCCAAATTTAAAGCCAAATTCTGTCGTTGTAATAGATAATGCACCCTATCACAGTCAGTGTGTGTTTTTTTCACGTCGAAAAGTCGCGGCAGTGAAAATGCAGCGTTTGATCGAGCAGCGTTATTCGTGAAGCTCTGTGTCAAACTTGGCAAGAACGGCCAGGAAACGTTCCAGTTGCAGGCTTACAAAGAAGACACAATGTCCCGGGCCATGGTTTTTGTGTGGCACAAGCGCTTCAAAGAGGGCCGCGAACACGTCCAAGACGATGCCCGTTCTGGAAGGCCTTCAACTTTGCGGAACGACGACAATCTGGCCAGAGTGACCGACGTCTGAGCATCAGACTCATTGCGGACAGAGTGAATTCAAACTACGTTACCGTGTTTCAAATGGTTTCTGAAGAACTGGCGATGAGGAAGATTTGTGCCAAGCTTGTGCCGAAAGTTCTCACGGACGATCAGAAGCAGCGGCGCATGACAGTTGCGCAGGAAATGCTCGAACGATTGCAAACCGAACCAAACCATTTTGAGAAAGTGGTCACCGGGGATGAGACCTGGGTCTTCGAGTACGACCCGGAGACAAAAAGGCAAAGCTCGGAGTGGCACACCAGGCAATCACCGAAACCGAAAAAAGCCCACATGACCAAATCGCGTGTGAAAGGAATTTTGGTCAAATTGAAACAAATCTTCGCAGACATCAGAATATTTACACTACAGAAGAGTATAGGGATATCATTGTGATATCTACTGTTCCACTAGATACCTAGAGACGATCCATTTAGCCCTAAGCATAATTTATATTAATATAATTACAATTGAAGTATTTTTTCTTACTAAATTTTTTTATGAACTGAAGAATTACCTTCTCAAATGATCTCCAGACTACGATGTGCTAGATTTGAGAATCATTAAGGGCAGTAAAAATATAATAATCGTAAGGCTTTTGTTTGTGGAGGAGGTCCAACCTCGCCTGATCAATGGGCCTCACAATTGTTATGTTTCAGCCGGGACCACCAGTTCAAGGAGTGACCAGGCTGAAAACGGTTGGTCAAAGCCGGGTTTGATTCCGGGGAAATGGATGTTAATAAAAGAAAATAAAAATCGATAGATTGAGAATCTTCTAGTTCAAGATGGAAATGATAGAGTACCTACCTACAGGAGGAACAGTCCCTAAAGTTTCTTTGATGAACTAAGCTCATATGATAACAGCTATGTCCTTAAAAAAAAACAGTCAGAACCGATTAAATTATAATGGCATTCTGAAGACAGGCCATCAATCACTTAGCAAAAGAGGAACCTTGATCTCTGAGCAAATATAATACCATTCTAAGCATTACGGTATACCACAACTTTTATAGAGCTGAGGTCGTTATTTACAAAAAATGAACGATTGATTTTTAGTTTATATAAAACTTTAATGAAAAATCTATAGAGTATGAGTAATAATTATGGTACATATAATGAAAACAGATTATTTTATGATATCTAATTGTGGTAAAACAATTTTTAGTTTTCATTTTTGTATTATAGTGTGAGGGTAAGAGAAAATAACATTTTATCAAGGATATTTCCACCAGTTGATTCAAGACTATCACGAATCACTATCACAAATTTATAAAAAAATATTTTCTGTTCATAGATTATTACTTTTCCAATTTGAATATTGCTGAATTATACTTTAATATCAATGTAATTTAATACAGCATTAAATAATATCGAATAAAGTCAGTTGAAGATGTAAAACTTCACACTGAGTTTCCCACAAATAAACTTTCTTTAATTGGTTAGGGTACCAGCCTATCTAGTTCATTGAACAGGAGAAGGTTAGCTTTCGAGTACAGAAATGATTGACATTATTCAATCAAATAGAATGAAATTCTATGTGACTTTTCATTGTAACACATTTTGGTACTGTAACATATTTTGATACAAAAAATCTGAATTTGAATTAAATTGTATGATGTACTTGTAGAGGAGACAGAATGGGGCTACCTATTGTCTCCATAAATGAATAATAGATGTCCAGTATGTCATATAAATTCATCCAATTTACTAAAATAGTTCTATTTTGAAGATAGTTTAGCTTTTTTTAAACTAGAATCATTAACCATAATACTGCAATTTCATTCTCTTTCTGAATGGGACATAAAATGACTAGTGAGGGAAAATGTTACGTAGAAGTAATAAAGAAATTGTCCTCTGGTCAATTGACCAGTGCAAATTCCAATTTATGAATGATGCGGAGATTGGAATTTACATGTTTTTTCTCAAAAGATCCTCATGCTTCATTCGCCAATAGAAACATGATAATAATGATCTCCTATAAATTTTTAAAAAATCATGTGGCACTATGAAGAATAGTTTCTTCAACTTTTTAGCCCCTTTCTAGGGTGGTTACTTTGTACATGAATATGCTTTATGTGGTAGAGTGAATGGAATTTTACTATACTTCCTGTGAGTTAGTCAGCGGTAGAGGCATCATCCAAGTCTTGTAGTGATGATCCATACTGCGTGGCGAATTGCAGCGTCAGCTTATCCAGCTCACCAAAGAAGAGAGTGTCGTTGATGATCTTCTCCGCAACCAACCGCTGATGTTTGGTCATGATCCTCAGCTTGCTGGCCACATTTTTGCCGAACTTCTCACAGGCATCGACTTCGGCGGCAGGTTGTTCAGTGCATGGCTTCTTGTTGTTCTGCGGTGACGGCGAACCATCGTCGTTCAATAATAAACGTCTTTTCAGACCACTCAGTCCGCCACGTGTTTTCTGAAACAACAAAACATAATTTGATCATCAAGTCCTGAATGAAAAAAAATGATATTTCAAAGATGGAACACTTAAAAATTTTGAAGTCACGGGAAAGTAGTATTCCACATTTGAGTAGGATTTCCGGTTTTACATCCTTCAATTATTTTTTCATAATGTGCCCTGCATTGTATGGCCTCTGCAGGGATTATTTCAGCTCGCTTATTTTTAATGGAAGAATATGTGCATAGCCACCTCTAATAAAAGGCCCTGGCCTACGATATTGCAACATCGCAGTGTAGGCCTAGAATCGAATACATGATTGGTGAAAAAGATCAGCTGGTATTTTTTTTATCTTTTTCACCAATCATGTATTCGATTCTGGGCCTACACTGCGACTTTGCAATATTGTAGGCCACGACCTTGTATTAGAGGTGGCTATGATATGTGTCAACCATGTCTATAATCAATTTGATTACGAATAATTTGAAAAATTTGATTAAAAATTAATAATTTGAAAATGAACGTTATTTGTTTGGGATCTTTATTCCCAACTATGTTTGAAATTGAATCTTACCAGAGTACATAAAAGCATTGCCATAAATTAATACCGCATTATAATTAAATTCAATTATTGTTCAAACACACAATAAAAATAAAAAATCTGGTGTGGCGCACTTATACAACTTTCCTTGCCGTTATGAGAATTGATCACCTGATGCTAGTGTTCACGCGCATCTCAAGTCTACTTATAAACAACGATCTGAGCCAGCTGGTGACAGGACAATAACGCTGGAGACATACGAGGTCTGCTATCTCTTCATAGTGAATCATTTAATAGAATCAACAGTTGCCAACAGTTTGCAATTGGATTATCACATTAATTGTAGAGATTTTCAAGCTCAATCTTTTCCACTTGAGATTTTTTGTTTGAATTGTATCAGAAGCCTGATAATTGGGAATCCAAAATCAAACTTTGCATAGATGGAGCGAAGCTCCTGAAATTTTTACAGATATGGGACTATGGGACAGATGTGGCAGTTGATAGAGCTTATTAATGACTATTCTAGGTATGAATTTGATCAAAATCGTTGGAGCCTTTTTCGAGAAAATCGCGAAAAATCCTGTTTTTGACAACATTTTCGTTATTTTAGCCGCCATTTTGAATTGCATTTGCAAAAATACAGTAAATGACGAATACAAAATTACAAGCTTCATCGTGGGGTGTGCTGAATAGAATTAAATGAGTAAAATTATCCATCCAACTATGGTTTCCCATCTAATGTCGCTTCCACATTCTTGCCAAGTGCATACAAATGAAAACGAGCGCGAGAGTGTGGATGACTACTACGTCACCGCTCGCCTTCACTTTGACCATACAGCGAACTGCTTGGCAAGCAACTTGGCGAGAGAGTGGCGCTGGCATAATAGGAAGGTAGTTACTTACAAAAATAAGAGGTTAAGAATGGAAGGGGAGAAGAAAATAAGTAGAAAAGTATGTGGGCAGTCTGCTCTACATGCTATTTTACAACTTACAAAAGCCATTATTTCCAGCAAATAAAATTATTCAACAGGCTGCTGCTAGAAATTAGAGCGCTTCCAGTTGGTCGTTTCAAGATGCTAGTTAGCAAGTGGATTACATCTAAGTCCTTCTATACGGTGCAAGAGTTTTATGAATGTGATATTGTTATCAATGTCTAGCAGAGTAGAGTTTGTATGTATCTGGTTCATAAAATAAGCTATATTGTGATAATGTTACACTTATGGTACAATGTTGAGTGTTTTAGTCAGTTTTGTCTGTTGCTTTTTTGTATGACTGTATTCGGTTGGTTCAGTTATTGGTTGTATTGTCACTTTTCAACTTTTATTGTATTGTTATTTCCGCCAGTGTTATGATTTTGTTACTATTATTGTATTGTTTGTATTGTGACTTTTGCCTATTACTGCATTGTATATGTTTATTGGCAATAAAAGATATAAATCTTAACTGATTGAGGCTCTGATGAATGAAAATTGATTCTTTCAAAGTTGATTGTATAGTTTGTTAGTTGAATGACATTGGATTAAATTTTACTGACTAGAAATTATCCTATTTGTGGGCGTGACAAACGATATACTGGAACTTAACAAAAGGTTTTCAGCAAAGAATTAATTTCTTGCAGTAAACCAGTAGAAATGAGCAAAAATATTATTTATTAATGAAAAGTTATTTGCCGATGATTCATGTTTAAATTTCCACCCATTCACAGAAGACAACGCACGAATTTCTTGTCAAATCAGCCATGAATCTGTATTTCTGGATTGGAAACAGTTTGGTCTGTCAAAGCCTGATGTTTCCAAACCAGTATGTATGCACATAGAAGATAAGAGTAAAAGTATCCTCCTTTCAACGTTATTTGATTTTTCATAAAATGTTTCGACCATTAATGTAATTTTTGTCATACTTGCTCAATTGCAGCTGTTGCAACTGCAACTGTAGCTGCATGCATTAAATCAAGCCGGTAAACAGCTGTTTGCAGAACAAGAAAACATGTGATTTTCATTACAGCATACTATACTGTAAAGAGATCATAATATTATATTATGTTCTCTTTACAGTCGAGTATGTTGGGACTCTACTGAGTCCTAATAACATCTGAGTAATTAATATACTAACTCAAATAATTTAAGAACTCATTTAAGGAGTATCAAGTTATAAGAACTCATCTGAAATCTTACAATTTAGGCCTTTATTATTTTATTTGAGCTCGAAGGGTCTGTCTGTTATTAACTAGGCGCTACGGGCTAGGTAATGTTTATAGAATGCAGTAGCTCGAGCAGCAGCAGGTAATGGTTTCTGTTTCTCAGCAATATTATTCTTTCTCAGATAAGTATGAAAAAATATTGTACGTAACTTGTACGGTAACGTATTTACCGCATTCGTATGATAATTCTGCCCTCAACTACGTTTCGGGCTGAAACAATCATACTTAAGCGGTAAATTATCGTTACCGGACTTGTTGCGTAAAGTAATATTTCAAGTGAGAAAACATCATGAAATTAATAGCCGAAACATGTAAAAAGCATCCACATAGTATTCACTTTCTTGGTAAGGGCTACTCGTATCTACATAACAATTAAAAATCAAAGTACCCTGTTTTCAACTTAATTTTATTGCTCACAACATGTTCCGACTATTAATGTGATTTAAAGTGAGATTAAGAATTTTTCGAGTATTAAAGTGAGATTACATTATGATATTCATAGTCGAAACATGTTATGAGCAATAAAATAACGTTGAAAACCGGGTACATTGATGTTATATTTGTAGAAAAGAGTAGTCTTTACCAATGAAGTGAATACTGTATTATGGTATGCTTTCAAGTTAATAAAAGACTATTCTAAATTAACTAAATGAATTTACCACCTGGAAAATATTCTTTCAACGAAATTTCTATATTACTTAAGTTCTAATATTGCAGAACAGTGTAATGAATATAAAATGAATTCATGAAATCATAAATTTCTTTAGTGAATAACCATATAAACTTACCGTACGACCTGTTGCAGTCACTTCATTCTTATTCTCCTTCTTAGTCGTCACAATTTCTTGATCACTATTATCAGGACAATAATCATCATCATTATCATTATCATTGCAGCCGTCGTCTTCATCATCGCTGCCGGTCTCGGCCACTGGCTGCAGATGCATTGTGCACTTAGAGGACACGTCCGACAGAAACTGCGATACTGAGATGACGCTCGATTTCAGTTTCAACACAGACGTCCGGATTTTCGAGTCAAGCAGCAGCCACTTTATCCTCCGATATTGCCGCACCATTGGGTCTGTGTTCAGCTGCATGAAATCACTCACAGACTGTCGCGCGATACTCACCAGATTCCCTGAAAGACAAACAACATTGAATTCGGTTATAAATAACTCCAATCAACTCTGAAAAATGAGCAAGTTGAAGTTCAAACTCATTAATTTATCGTGTCATTGTCGAAAGGCTTCAAACACAATTTTTGAGTCAAGGTTCTTGTGTCTTTTTTATTCATTTATACCTGTCATTAATAATTATAAAATAACATCAGTTACACAAACGTAATGCAAACAATATGCATTAATAATTTATAACTATGCAAAATTCAACATTCCTATCATTGACATTCGTATTATATTTCTGTAACAGCAAAAATAACAACAAAGAAAGAAGAAAATACAAAGCTCTCAAACACTTAGGCTAGGCGCACACCAGTTAGTCAAGACAAGACAAGACATGATCAGACTCGTTTAGTCACAATACTTCACTTAGCTGCTCATGAAGACATGTCTAATTGCAATGACTAATCAGTGTGAGTTGCGTCATAAGCAACTATGTCAAGTATTGTGTCTGATCATGTGTCTTGTCTTACTGGTATGCGGCTAGCCTGATACAGTCAACAATTCTCAAAAGAAAAAGTAGCTCTATCTTACTATAGCTTGCCAACTATATGGATATTGATTTCTGTTTCAATCATCTGTGCTGAATAGTGAGTTGTGTTTTTTCTGGCTCTAAATTTTGTTAAATTACTCAAAAAAGTTTCAATTAGGCCTAATGGTGATTTGAGTGTGATATTTTTGTTTTTTATTCTGTTTTCAACCGTCAAAATTTAAAAATCTTTGTTTTCGTTGTTTTTGAGTGAAAATGAACTAAATTTTAGTAAAGTAAAATCATAACCCTATTTTGGACTTTTAAAATGTTATTTAAATTTTGGAGAGAAATAGTACAAGGAGTATCCTTAGTTTTTCTCTCCCAATCAGTGTTTCTTTGTAAAAAATATAAATAAATAAATAAAATATTCATTAATAAGCCAGTCCTTGGTCCTCTTTTTGAATAGGCCAAGTGACTGCGCTTCTTTCAACTGGGTTGGCAATGAATTGTAAACCTTCCTACTCATGTGCTCAGTAATCAGCTTATAAAATCGTGTTCGGTGATGCTCAACTCTTACAACATTACTCGAACTAGTGAAGTGATTGTGAATGTGGGAGCCTGTGGTCCAACTGTCATGTGACTTGTAAGCAAAGATAGCCAAGTGATAAATATAGAGTAGGAACTGTCATGATTCTTGATATTTTAAAGATAGATCGACAAGAAAATCTAGCTTTCTAAACATGATTCTTCGATGTTGTTTGTGAGAGAGTAGTTATCCTGACAGATTAGATGAGCACTGTGCTCTTGGTTATCCCTCTGAAAGGTTGACTGCGTGAGACGCGCTCTGCTGACAGAATTAAAAGCTTAACAATAATTTCTCGGTGGTTCGAGAACAGATATTCATCTGTTATGATCCCCTCCCCATTACCAGACAGCAAGTAAGCGGTTTTGTATTAACCTAGCATTAATTTTAATGAGAATGTAAAAGATACTCAAAGTAATTATAATACAGTTTCAATCTTCACAGTAGATGTAACAAGAATACAACATCTAACATATCTTGTAATATTATACCATAGAGAAACAATAACATAAGTAGATATCCCATGGTATAGGGCGATAATGTCGCAACTTTTACTGTTATCTCAAACCGATAGTTCATGTAATTCTTTCGCGTGAAGTTGTGTGACACTGGTAGTCTCTCATATTGCTCCGTTCATACACTCTCACCCCAACAAAACAGTAAAATTCGACAATAATCAACAGTAATCGGTTTGAGATAACAGTAAAAGTTGCGACATAAACGCCCTATACCATGGGATATCTACTTATGCTATTGTTTCTCTATGATTATACATACTAATTAAAAGAGAAAGTACACCTTGTGGATGAAAAACATTAATCAAACCTGCACTTTTATAATATGAAAATACTTCAAAAGCTGTTCTTTCTCCTTCAGTAATATATAGCTTGATATCAAATACATGGAAACACAACTTCCGGAATATCTCCTAATAGAATGGAAGGTTTCATCAATGTTTTTAATGTATCAAGTTTATATTTCTCTCTATTAATATGGCTATATTGATCCTATAGGCTTATGAACCAAATTACGATAAACCAAAATATGAGTTGACAATGTTAAGTCACATTCCCACTACACTGATGTCACGGTCCTCAGTTCATTGTTCATTTCAAACCGAAACTTGTTCGGATAAAAGGAAGTGAAAGCATGAATTATACACCGAAAATATTATTACACCAAAAATATTTCCACGATTGAAAGAAATATTTGAATTTATTTATTTAAAGTTAGCACATTAATTTTGATAATTAATGTTAAGCACATAATTTATTCAATTAATCCAGGCAGGGTGCCATAGCCTGCTTTAGAATACGTGGAAGAACGGCTTCCGAAATATCTCCAAATAGAATTTAAGGTTTCATTAATGATTTTCATGTATCAAGTGTATTTTTCTCTCAATATAGCTAGTATAGTATACGCTCATTATAGCGTATATACAAGGTGCGGCAGGAACGATTAAGCAGTTTGTTTCCATTGTCACATCAGCTGTGATAAAGTTACAAATTTCCACATGGTCTGTTTTTGTTTCTTAGTTAACCCCATTTCAGTAGCCAACATGATTTGGACCGGTGCTCATCGTGGTTTTGCCGTTCGCGCTTATTATGAGAACAATAAATCTGTGATCGCTACACAACGAGCTTTTCGACGACAGTTCAACATTCCACGCAACAACGCCGTTCCGAATGCAAACACAATTCGGTCATGGATTCGGCAGATGGAGGAAACTGGTAGTACAGTGAATTCCCAACGTTATGTTTGCAACTTTCTGCAACCCAAATTAGAAGAGATGGTTGAAGAACACGGGCTGGCGGATTTGTGGTTCCAACAAGATGGAGCTACTGCTCACACAGCTCGAATTTCACTAGACGTTTTGAGAGAGATGTTTCCGGGACGCCTAGTCTCTTTGAGAGGTGATGTTGGGTGGCCTGCGCGGTCACCAGATCTGAGCATTTGCGACTTTTTTCTTTGGGGATATCTGAAGGAAAGGGTTTTCAAAGGCCGCCCTCACACTCTAGCAATGTTGAAACAGCGGATTATTGACGAAGTGAATGCCATTCCCCGCGATATGTGTGCAAGAGCTGCTGAAAACTTCAGAGATCGCCTTCAACAATGTATTGATGCTAACGGTCGCCATCTTCAGGACATAATTTTCAAAAACTAAGTAATATAAAATGGTATATTGAACCGCTTCAGAAAATAAAAACATGTTTCCATTATATATCCTGAGTCACTTTTTATTACTCCTAAAAAATGCTTAATCGTAGCTGCCGCACCCTGTATAATACGAGTATTGTCCCTGTCGGATTATGTGTTGGCACATAAATTAATGCTGGCACATTGTTTCAAGTTTAGCTTCAACTTTCAGGATCAAGAACGATCGATCGACTCGTAACGAAGTTGAGAGTGAGAGCAGGTAACAAGTCCAACTGAGCCACTCAGCGTTAAGTAGGCGAGGATGCAATTTTCACAGCGAAGATAAATGCGTGACTGCGTAATATCAAGTGATTGTTGCACTTACTTTGGAAAGTCCAAATGTTGGGACTAGACTGTTTGCCAAGAGGAAGGAGAAGTCGCCTATGCAATTGCTCATGGCAGTCTCCGGTCCTCTCCTGTTGTCCGTGCACCGAAAACTGATCGACGCCCACTTCACCAATCCAGTGCGTCCTCACATACCTACAGTTCAATTAAAAATAATTTGCTAGTTACACACTGCAATTGAAATATAAAATATACAGAGAATAGCATGGACATTAGCAATAGAATATCAAGTTAATACGCCCACAGCATGATATCGGATGGACACTTTGAACTGACGGTCCCGACTGAAGTATGATAGTCTGAGGCCCAAAAAGAGCATGGTATCGGATGGGCACGTTGAACTGTCGGTCCAGGCTGAAGCATGACATTCGTAAGGCCCAAAAATGATATATATTCAGGCGAGGTGGGGACTGCCCACCAACAAGAGCCATACGAATTCACTTCACGATATATATACAACACATTATACATCTCTCATTCGAATATTATGGTCAACAAATAGTTTTATTTCAGTCCTCATGAATTGTATGAGTGTATTTCATAGACATTCTATGAAGGTAACTGAAAACAGAAATAATGTGTCCTTGTGCTTCTCAACTTAATACAACTTGTGAATTTGTCGTTGCTCATAAAATGTTTTGTTTATTGGCAATAGAATTCTATTCATTTTATTTATTAATTCAACGGACATCCGAGAAACAGGAATAAAACTCTCGTCCCTAAAAATTATTATATGATTGATAATTATTAAACGAAAATCAAAAGTTAATAATTAGCATCTGATAATTATTATTATATAATAATAAGTATTCATTCTATGAATGATATGATCAAATTCAAATTCGTTCAAGAATGGCTGAAGAGACAAAAGAGACAAAATACCTGAAGAATTTTTTTATTTTGGCGTTTTCATTGGATGGAATTTTTTCGAGGTCTTGGGTATGAAAGAATTTCTCCACGCATTTTAATCCGTCTTCGACCTTCTCAGGTGGCAAATGGGCAAGTGCTACTGTCATATAAGCCACCTTATTGAAACCCATGTTGGCTTTGAATAATTGTAGCAACCCAAGTTTCTGCATCTTCTGCAATATACTCTGAAATAATGTAGAAGAACATAAGATATTGAACATAAGATTATTGAACATAACATATACTCTGAAATAATGTAGAAGAACATAAGATATTGAATTAACATGTCATATTTCATTGGTGTAATTTTTTATAGATTAAAATCAATCAACTCACCAAAAATTAAATTTTCAATATTGAAATAACATGAGGACTGATTTGTTATTCACTTGTTACAAGAGAGTGGCAATACAACTGGACTGAATGTTAAAACTTGGAGATTTACCATTAGCATTATGTAACCATATTAGTATTATGGAAGGAAATATATGAAGAAATCTGGTACGCTAACATCTTTTATTATGAGATAAATAAATCAGCATAAACAGTTTGATAAAAATAATGAAAAAGTAGGCTAAAACAATGCATACCTGTCCATAATGATAGAAACTTCCAATAAATTTGGTCAACGGAAATGATTTTGAAACAGCATCTTTCAATACAGGATTGAATGCATCACCAATGAAATGCTTCGGCGACAGATCAGGCAAATTCTCTTTCAAATGTGCGAAAATCTGGTCATACAAGGAACCGCTTCCCTTTGTCATTAGGCAAAAAACAACTGGAAACGCCTGCAAAACATTTAGAACAAACATTTCAAAATCGTAAAGCAATATTTCTGTTTCATGGACTTAACTATACAGGATATACTTAATGTACAGGAGCTTAGAAATGTATATTTTGCATAATTATGTACAGTCAATGTTGCAGTGGGGAATAATTGCGTGGGGGGGGGGGGGAAGAATGCTATAAAACTGTTCTTAAGCCTTTAAACGTTTCTCAAAATTCTATCTTGAGGGTCGCATTGCAGAGAGGTCCCAGATGTCACACTAAAGAATTATATGAGGACTTTGAAGTGTTCAACGTAAGGCAGCTATTTGTAAGGTCTGCCTTAATTTACATGCACTCTCACCATAACCAAATTTTTAACAATACAATAAGATCATAGATACCCCACCAGAGCATCACATAAAAACAATATACAGACTCCAAGATTAAATAAAACATAGTCAACAACTAATATTCACTACCTGTCACACATGATACTTAGAAACATACCGGACTATCTCAAAGCATTTAAAAATTACAGATCACGCTGCCAGTATAAGCGACTTGTTGTCACGCCAGTATAAGCGACATTATTAATAAATTATAAAAATAGGTATTATTACAAGCAGATTGTCTAATTTTCTTGCAATTGATCTATCTTTTCTTCCTTCTCAAATTTAAATTGATTTTTTTATATAATTAATCCTAAAAATATATTAAATATAATTTATTTTTATTTCATTTACCGTATGTATCTTATACTTATAGCCCAATATTTTTTATTGTAACACAGCTAATCTTAAGAACTGCTCCCACACACGGACGTAATATTCTATGTGGGTTCTAATATTCATTTTATAATTGTAATTGTGTTGTTAAAATTGTATGATACGTGAATAAAATAAAATTGAAAATTGTTGGAAAGTGGTTGATTATAAGTGACCAAGAGGAGTCTGAACGCATGCTTCTCTCTGTATATAGGTAGAGAATGTGAAACTTGGTAATCTTGTCTGTGGTCCTTCGGAATCCAAGTCCCATAGTGTTTTTTTGTAGTCAGTGTTGTTTACTGTTATAATATTAAATGTTTTTGATTAGAATCGTCCATCGTCATCACCATCATTCATTTTAGGTTTTGAAAAATTCTTTATAACTTAGTATTTAATTGCATTGCTATAGTGTATCTATCTTTTTAGTTTTACTAATTTTTTAGTCATATTAATATTATAACTGGCTGTTTCTGCAGTCAATTATTTGTTTTCTTTCTATAATATCAACATTTATTCATATCATAGTTTTTAATCTGTATTTTTCTCAAATTTAGTTCAATATAATATTAATTTTCGTAACTTAGTTCATAACTTACATATCCATAACTTTTCACACTTTTCATAACTTTTAAATTCAGCGAATTACGCCATGCCCTCACAAACACAGGCTTAAGCCTACATGTGAGACTCTCACAACATAAGGGGATATATAAATGTATTGTAACTGTACTGTATTATTTGTAAATTGTGAGAATAAATTGATTTGATTTCAAAGAGCACTAAATACAGTTCACCGCGAGCCTCAAGATCTACTACTACTACTCATTGACTCTACGGCCCTTGAAGAGCCTTGGCCTCCTCCACAAGCCTTTTCCATGCATCTCTGTCCTGTGCTCGCTGCCTCCACCTTCTCACGCCCAAGGATTGAAGGTCTGCCTCCACGTCGTCCAACCATCTCTTGCGTGGTCGGCCACGCTTTCTTTGTCCCCCTGGTTGCTGATACAGAGACATACGCGCTGTACGGGTTTCTGGCATACGTTCAACATGGCCCAACCAACGAATACGTGCTCTTCTAATTTCAGTAACAATGCTCGGTTGCCCATACAGATTATAGAGCTCATCATTTTTTCTGAGTCGCCACCTATCAGCCTCTAACACTGGCCCATAAATTCTTCTCAGGATTTTTCTCTCCCATCGATTCAACAGCATCTTATCACAACTTGTCAACACCCATGTTTCACAAGCATACATCACCACTGGTCGCAGAACTGTCCTATAAATTTCAATTTTACTGCTCCAGCTTAACAGCCTTGATCTAAGGATTGTCTGTAGGCTGAAGTATGCCCTATTTCCAGCTTTCAATCTCTCTTTGATTTCCATTTGATTTTCATTTTTGTTAGTGATCAGGGATCCAAGATAATTAAAACATTCTACTTTTTTAAAACGATGTCCTTCCAGTGCGAGCTCTTCAGGTATCCTTCTCTGGTCTCTAGCCATCCTCATGTACACAGTCTTACTTCCATTGACTGCCAAACCTGCTTTTTTTTACTCTTCCTCCAATTTTCTAAAACTTTCAATCAGATCCTCCTCCCTTCGGGCTAAGATGTCTACATCATCTGCGTATGCTAGCCACTGTGCCATTCTAGTAAGCAGTGTACCTCCAGCATTTAAACCTATATTTCTGACTGCTCTTTCCAAGACAAGGTTAAACAGAGTGCCTGACAGAGTATCTCCCTGTCTCAGACCCCTCTCAATGCCGAACTCTCGAGAACTTTGACCAGCGATACTAACTTTGCTTTTGGTTCCTGTCAATGTCATGCTCACAAGGTGCACCAACTTATGTGGAATCTCCAGTATGCAGAGTGTTTCTAGCATATACGTCCTGTCTACACTATCATATGCTTGCTTGTAGTCTATGAATAACTGGTGGACAGGAATATTGAATTCATAGCATTTCTGCAGTATTGTTCTGATAGTGAATATGTGAGCCTCAAGATCACAGTGGTCCTTTATGACAAGATGAGGCAGCATAGTGTAATTTCTTCGAATACGTGATATTCAGTTAAAGCAGTGTTGTAGCAGAGCGATAAGGGTCTATAGTGAGATTCATGTCATAACGTCAGCACATGATTAACATTGGTTTGCTATCCTTGTATTTCATTGGACAAAGCAAAAGCACTATCCTTTTCTAACTGTACACCGTTTGTACACTAGGCGGGAATAAGTATGAACGACCCTGATATTCAATCTCTGTTATTACAATTTATTAATGCATTATGAAAAAGATGTATCTATTGAAAAGACGCAAAAGTTAATATATAATATGATATATAGGGATAAGTTGAATCTTAGCTATCTTGAAGGTGGTGGAAAAAGAGATTATGTCGTTCTATTATCATTTCCACTGACTTGATAACAAAAATCTCACTATAGTTCAAGTGAGTAGCCAATGTGTCACAGCATATATTACTTAGTTCACAATGAATGACTTTGAAAGGAACACCTCTTAAAACACCTCATCTCATTCTGGAGCAATTTGAATGTAAATTTAACGTCTGCTGTGCTTGAAAGAGATATAACAAATTCCAGATCTCGGTATACTAAGGGCCGGTTTCCGAGCTCGGGATTTAGCTGAAAAGTTCTAGACTTTAACTGGCTTTAAACTCTGGAGTCAGAAAATTGGCTTTCCGAGTCAGAGCGTTAATGTAGTCAAGGATTCAAGCAGACCCTGGAGTTTAGAAATCACGTTGGACCCTGGAGTTTGCAATTTCGATTTCTGAGTGAAAGGTTTAACTCTAGTCCAGGACTTGAATTAGATTCTCACCTCTTTCCGAGACAAGGATTTATAAAAAATCGTTAAGTCCAGAACTTGAAACAGCGTGATTTTAAACCCTCAACTGAGGTAGGTTTTAAAATTAAGTTCTGGACTTAAACTGAGCAAACACATCTCATTATTGTTTTGGAGTAAATTAATAGCCAAATAGTCTAAATGTCTTGGAATACGTAAATTATTTATCTAAATTGATAATTTATAGTTTGCAAGTTAAAATAAGGTTCCACCATCAGAATTATGAGTAAAAAACTAACCTAATTCTACGACTGTGACATAACCTAAAATGAATGTTATTAATCAATCTTATATTCAACATATTAATAATACAACAATAATAAATTATTCCAGTTTTTCTCAAACCAAATATCAATAGCCTACTGAAATTTATATTCCAGAATCACTCGCAAGGATCAATGATCAAAACGAATAACGTTTTAAATTCGTTAAAATAAAACTTGAAAAATTATACAATTTTCAATTGTATAATCAAAACGATTTGTTTTTTTAGCATAACATAAAATGAAATGTTTATTCATTCATGTTTCAAAATGTTAGATTTTGCTTTGAATAGGCCTACAAATAAATCGAGACGTATTTTCAAAAAGTTTGGAGAGCATGCTCATTTGAATAAGTCCGCTTCAATTAGCTGTCTCCTATTGCCAAAATAACAACAATATAATATTGTGAATTTCCCTCATGTCTCCTGGACTCAAATAAGTCGAGAACTTAATAGACCCCGGAGTTTAGGAGATAAACCCGTGACTCAGAAAGTCGATTTAGACCCGAGCGCTTATTTTAGTCCTGGACTCTGTAAGTCCAGAGCTTATAGATCCCGAGCTCAGAAACCGGCCCTGAATGACTGTATCATAAATTTGAAAATTACAGCGATATTCCCAAGTGAGGATTCAATTAAGCTATATTTTGATTTGACTGAGCAATGACTTTATTTATTCTGAAGCAACGTCTATAAATACTGATACCATTTCATAATTCATTTGAGAATAGATTATAAGTACGGTTTTCAGTATAAAGATAGATGCATAGCTTGGTGAAAAATACAAAAACAATTGGACTTTTATCGTGTCAACCGATTTCCAAGTTTCTCTATGAATATAATTGAGCTCTAACGAAAGAAATGTATACTATGTAAAACTGTGAGTAGCAAAATGAATTTCAAATGAAAATGTTGAAATGAAGATGTTCTTTGATATTTTGCACAGAGGAAACCCCTGAAATGTAGCGCTGCCAGCAAAATTAACAAATGAAGCCATGTGATCTGACCAATTTCACAAACTAATTTCTTTGTAACGTGTAAAAATTGATGAAGTTGACTGTTAGTTTTTGGTTAGAATGGTACTTACGAATCCTTCATGAACGGCCATCAAACTCAACAGCCGTTCGAATTTAGGAGCCTTAGGTACACACGTGAACGAAGCATCAAGATATAGGTCAGTGGCTTCTGTGAACGGGGTCGACAACGGCTTAACCATGAAGATGACAGCAATATCTTCTCCGTCTTCTACCACTCCGCTCAGATAGGTTTGTTCATAGACATCGTTGAACCGTTCTGAATCGTCAAGTGCCAAGACAAAGGCGTCCACTGATTCAGGTTCCGGAGGGTTTCCTTCCTTATTTCTGGCCCTGAACATATTACTCTCTATCCCTTCCCATGAAAGGAAAGAAGCCACTTCTTCGTCACTGAAAAAAATAAATAAATTTGTTACATAAATTACAAATGATTAATCTTACTATAGTGAGGTCCACGTTGTAATGGCAGTGAAGAAAGATAGGAGAAAAACGTTGCCAAGTCTCTCCATTTTGCCACTGACTGTACACAGCTGTTACTCAATTCATCCCATTAAATTTAATCTAATAATAATTATCATTTCCTTGATAAAATAATCAATTTAATGTCAAATTGATCAAGAAAATATATTTTTCCTACAGATACCTTGAAAAGTGACCATTTCTGCACTGATTGCAGGCCGCAAAGAATCACTTTTCCGCACTAGTGCGCAAAGTATTACTTTGCGTACTCCAGATTTGCAGCATGACAACGCAAAATAGTTAGTAGGTTATATGGAGCACCAGTGCAGGAAAATCAAAATTAAGTTGGTAACACTGACTGTGGTATAGTGACGTCCACGTTATAATGGCAGTGGAGAACGGCGTTGCCGCCTTGCCATTATGTGCCTTGATTATAGTCATTTCAATGCTTACATAAGATAAACCCCCTTCAAGAGTCAGATAAATTTTCAATTGAATTACTAATCATTATAATTTAATTATTATTATTCAATTTTAAATAAATCAAGGGTTTTATTAATAATAAAATTGCACAGAAAAACATTTGATGGATTTCAGGGAATTTTACCCATAATTACCCACTTTTCATATTCAATGGTAACTGTAGGAAAAATTTAATGTGAAATACATGCGCAAAGTTCGTGCATGTTTCGCGCAAAGTTCGTGCAATTATTCCGCACTCGCCTACGGCTTGTGCGTAAACGTTTCTTTCGGTGCAGCAAACTGCCACTTTGCGCACTAGTTGCACAAATAACTATTTTCATAATTTGATTCAAAAATTTGCTTTCATGACAGATCAGATTTTTATTCAAACCTGAAATGGCGGCTAATTTAAAAAGCTGTGATACAACAATCTGAATTTCAAAGCAGCATAAATTGAGTTATTTGGTAGGTATTCTATTCCAATTTCTTTTAAAAATAATAGAAAAATAGAAATCCTATTTAAAAATGAGTAATTTCAATGGATTAATTCTGAAATAACTTTTCAATATTATTTATACCGGTACGAGTAGGTCTAACCAGTGGAATCTGGAGAGCTGGACGAAAATGATGTCACTGTGTTTCTGGGAGGTGCGAATGATATTGCCTGCAACGAAAGGAAGGAATTTCACGTATCTCTTCGACAGAAACTGCGAGACCTACAGAATCGACGAGCGGCAAACGTAATTGTTTTCTCGGTACCACACAGACACGATCTACCCAGCTGGTCTGCCGTTAATAAAGAAATTCAAAAGGCGAATAAAGAGAACTTTAATGTATGTAAATATTTTAAGAATGTGACATTTGTGAACATTACAAACATAGGTAGAAGGTTTCACACCTCTCATGGCCTTCACTTGAGCTCGTTAGGGAAAAAATATGTGTGTGGCAGAATTGTTGATGTAGTACATAAGCTTGCTTCTAAGCAGGGTAAAATGTGTGAATCGTGTCCGGTGCAATACCAGTTTGATTCTTTTTTAGAGGTGGACCCAACAACTACCAATCAAACCCTGATAGATTGATAGACCCAATGCTTAGTTTAGAACTTGATAAAAATAATGTAGCTGGATCTTTCAAAATGAATATTCAAGCTGGAGGTAGCGTTCTGTCTCATGGTGATGTTGGTGTACAGAAAAAAAGTAATAATACTCGAAATACTGCAGAATTTAAAGTGGGATATCTCAATATTCAGGGTATCAGAGGGAAACATGTAGTTTTGAACGAGTTTGCTAATGATAATATGTTTGATGATAATATGTTTGAATGAACACTGGTGCCAGGAAGACGAAATTCATTTCCATAAAAATTAGATGATTTCCAACTTCTGAATAGCTTCCACAGGAAACAACATATTCATGGTGGTGTGGCAATTTATATTAATAAAACATTGGTGGATAAATGTAGCAGATTAGATTTAGTTTCTTTTTGTAGTGAGCTCCACTTTGAGGCAGCAGCTGTCTATTTAAGAGAATTAAAAATTGTTGTAATAACTCTTTATCGATCACCCAACGGTGATCAACAAATATTTTTAGAAAAACTAGAAGATATGTTCCATTTTTTCCTAAATCCTAGATGGAAAAATCACAGTATAATTGTAGGTGGAGATACTAATGCGGCTTTTGATGTTACGAGAGACACACGCACTTCTAAAGAATTAAAAAATCTGTTAAGACAATTCAATTATAATTTTACAAACTGTAAGGCAACTAGAAAGGATGCCTGTCTTGACAATATATTTACAAATGTAGATAGGAATATAATTTGCTCGGATGTAACTTCTTTTGCTTTTTCGGATCATGACTCAGTTTGGTTGAAAATGAATAGAGCTAGCTCAATGTTACCAAGCAGTGAGTGTGGAGAGCCCAAGTTTGTCATCACAAGACCAATGACAAAAAATAAATTTCTCAATTTTAAAAATGCTCTCAAAAGTTATGACTGGAAAAGGTTGCTCAATAATAATAAACATTGCTCAGCTGATGTAGTCTTTGATAAATTTTTCAATGTTGTATTGAATCTATTCGAATCTAATATTCCTATGCATAAGTCCAAAGTCAATTCTCGTGTGCGTAATGTTAAAAATAATAATGCATGGTATACTACTCAACTTGCAGCTATGAAAAATGAATTAGAATTGCATTCCTATATGTATAGAATTTATGGAACAGATGAGTTGAAATCTAGGTTCTTGACATCCAGAAGAAATTATAAGTTCGCTGTAAATAATGCTAAGAAAGAGCATAACTTGTTAAATATTCAATCTTCAAACAATAAATGTAAGGCAGCATGGAATGTAATAAATTCTGTTGCCAACAGTAAACATAAGGAGTCCATAAGAATATCTCCAGATGAATTTAATAATTTCTGTATACAATCTGTTAGTGAAATATGTGATAGTATTATAAGGCCTAGTGAGACGGCAATAGAGCTTTTAACTCGGTATGGTAACAATCAAACTCGACAGGAAAATCTCATCTTCAAAGAGGTTAGCCAAGAAACAATTTTGAATATAGTTAAAAATTTGAAATCTTCAGACAGTTTGGATATCTATGGTCTCTCTAGTAATATGCTTAAAAATATTATTGATTGTTTAGCGTTTCCTCTTACTTATTGCATAAACAGGTGTTTGATTGAAGGTGTATTTCCAAGAGTACTAAAATTGTCGAGAGTAGTTCCTATCTATAAAAAGGGAGACAAAAATAGTGCATCTAGTTACCGTCCAATATCCCTCACTCCGATTTTATCGAAAGTCTTAGAATCTATTATCCATAGCCAAGTCTGTAATTACTTAAAAGAACATAATATACTCTCAGATGCACAGTTTGGATTCAGAAAGGGTAAATCAACTATCCATGCAATTGATGACATAATGAAGCAGGTGCTTAGGGCTTTTGAAGAGAGAAATTATGCTCAGGCTACCCTATGTGACCTCAGTCGAGCATTCGATTGCGTGGATCATGATGTGCTTCTGAGTAAGCTGGTTTATTATGGGATTATTGAAAGAAAGGTTGGGAACATTTTCGAGTCATTCCTTAGCGACCGCAGACAAATAGTATGCATTGGCAAAGAAAAATCTCAGACAAATGAAATAAAGCGTGGCGTGCCACAGGGGTCAGTTTTGGGGCCTTTATTGTTTATTTTAATGATAAATGATTTGCCACTCTGTGTGAATACCCATTCCATACTGTATGCGGACGATGCAACATTTTTCAATGTTTGCACAAACTTTAATGACCTTCAAGCTGTTGCTGAGAACACCTTATCACAAGTTTCAATTTGGTTCAGAGCTAATGGTTTTTTGCTAAACGAGAGTAAGACCCAAGAAAATCTTTTTAGTTTGAGAAAATCACCTGTGGAGAACAATTTGGATACTGGTAGTGTAAAATTTTTGGGTATTTTTGTTGATGGCAAATTGACATGGGAGCCACATATCAGATATGTCAGTGTTAAACTGTCCAGAGTTGTCTACTTATTGAGAAACTTGATGAACTACGTCCCCAAGTCATATGTGAGGTCTGCATATTTTGCGTTCTTCCAGAGTATTATTTCATATGGGCTTCTATTCTGGGGAAATAGCGCACACGTGCAGGATCTTCTATTAATTCAGAAAAAAGTTATCAGGATTATTACAAACTCTGACAGATTGGCTCACTGCAAACCATTATTTGTTGAAACAAGAATATTGACCATAATAAACCTTTACATATTTACTGTTCTCATATACACAAAAAACAACCTGTCTAAACATCATCTAAGAAGTAATATACACTCTCATAATACTAGGAGAAATAGACATATCGATGCACCTTTCTGTAGACTGGGTAAGTCACAGAATAGTTATGTTTTAATTGGAGTGAAAATGTTTAATAAATTGCCACATGATCTAATAGATGCACCATTCCAAGTGTTCAGGAATAAGGTATATAGTTGGTTGATTAAAAACCCATTTTATTCAGTAAATTAATTTATACACGTACTGTGACGAGATATTTCGGCAGGTAGGTATACCATCTTTGAAACCAAATAGTTCATCTTCAGTACCCGCAACACAGAACAGCAAGCTTAGATAAAGGGTCACATTATAGCGGACTAAGAGCTTGTAACTGTCTTCCTACTGAAATAAAATGTATTGAAAGCTCAGAAAGGTTTAAAAATGCAATAAAAGCTAAATTGATCGATGCATCTCCGTACAGTTTAGAGGAAAGCTTCAACTGTTGGCGCGTGTAGGCATTTTTTTGCAATCATATTTATAACTCCTTTGTATGTTCTAATTTCATTTTTTCCTCTTTATTATTACTTTTTCGAGTACTATACTCAATATTTTTGACGTGTCATATACTGCTAAGCTTTGTTTGATTCTGTAGTGTTATATGACGAAAATTAAACTAAGCTAAACTAAACTTCCTGGTTGACAACCTGTGACAAACAGCGGGCCTGATGAAAGATATCGTTGTCACAGTAAGTGAATAAATTCATCTATTGAAGAAATTGACTTCTAGTCGTTCTTTTTAATAACAAAAAAGTGATTTAATAATAAGCTGTTCGTGATGGAAAACAACATTGAAGAATATATGGAGATAAAGCCATGTATATACCGTAGACTACCAAACACACATCAAAGGTGTTTCTTGAGCAACACGCACTCAACCCACTCTGTAAAAACGTCATTAATTACATATCTCTAAGAATCTTGAGTGTAATAACTGAAAATTTAAAACAAATTCTTAGTAGATTGCTTGACCATTAATAATATGAAACCTGATATGGTAGTAAGTACAATTTCAAAACGTCATTAATTGCATATCTCAAAAGATTTTAAGAGGAGTTACTGAAAATTGAAAACAAATTCTTAGATTGTTCGACCATTAATAATATGAAACCTGGTTATGGTAGTAAGTACAATTTCAAATTCTAAAGGAATGTAATTGGACAGAAGTAAAAAAATTAATCAAGCTATAGTAGATGAGCTCACCTCTTCGCCATTTCTTCATTGAAGATTTGTCTGAGATTTGTATCTTCGTCTCGACACCTCTGCATGATTCTTTTCTTCAACTCGATCACTTCCAACAAACGTTTATTGGGCTGACAATTATGAGGTGCCTTATGGACGATGCACTTATCATTGTCGACACTGTTTGGGTTCAAAAGATCAGCCGTTCCTGGACAAGAAGAGTTGTGACAAAATAGCGCCCATTTAGCGTAGGATCGATTCTGCTTGACTCTGTAGAAGAAGCCGTTTCCATCTGAGTACAGTTGTCCCTCTCGTTGGCTCATGCCGCCTACCACTGGTTTCTTATCCATTTCTAGCCTCTCATGGGCGTGAAGGATCGCCTCCTTCCGTTTAAATTGACACCAGTTCTGAAAAATACATAAATTTGTTAACTAAGATGTTTCTGTACTATTCACATGCACTCAACTGTTTAACCACAATCGTATGTGTTGTTCTAGCTGATGAATAGATTCTCTAAATGCATACAAGGTCAAAAAATACATGATTAAAAAGGGTCCATACGTGAAAGCAATCTATAGTCCGACAGATATTACTTTTAACATGAAGGGGAAACCGATTTCTCCTTCCACAGTTTTAGCATGGACAGAGTTGTGGAGAGGAGTAAGCTTACTGCGCACAATTGGATGCTAACACAAAATGAATGCTGTTAGGTAGTGGGAGTGATTAGTGAAGGAAAGAGCATCGGGCCTCACTGTCTTCGAGAAAGAGTCGTGTAAAAAGTAACATTTTTCGGACTTTAGTTGTAGTTTTCTTCAGTTGTGTGATGTGTGACTATAATAGCGTTACTCTTGCATTCACTCTACCTATATATTATAGTCATCTATTGAAAACTCAATGTAACCTCTGTATATTATAACATACTTGAGGGTACTAACCAACGAAGTCTGTCCGGTCGGGTAGAAAAAGAATAGCATTGGTTATGAGAGTGTTTACTCATTGATAAAATGCACAGTACAATAAGTAACTTAGGGATTACGTTGAGGGTTATAATTTATCTCTAGAAACCGATTTCGAGGGTGAATGGAAACTATCTGAAACGGTAGGTCTGGTCACAATCTAGGTCTATAGACTATAGCTTCGTGGTGAATCGCAGCAGGCTGCAGTGGACCTACTCTTCTACGACAGGTTCAAACTATCCCACTCAGTAGAAGTCTGTATCCATGCTCTGGGACGGGTGAAAACTACAATATTCAACCAAATTACATGGATACTAATTTTTATTGGATTTAAAAATTCTAAGCAAAAAAAATATTGACTCCGGCTGGGATTGAACCGACAACCTTTTATTTCGTATTTTAGCATGCAGTAGATTTTCAAGTAAATCTGGTCACAATCTAGGTCTGTAGACTATAGCTTCGTGGTGAATCGCAGCAGGCTGCAGTGGACCTACTTACTCTTCTACGTCAGGTTCAAACTATCCCACTCAGTAGAAGTCTGTACCTATCCATGCTCTGGGACGGGTGAAAACTACAATATTCAACCAAATTACATGGATACTAATTTTTATTGGATTTAAAAATTCTAAGCAAAAAAAATATTGACTCCGGCTGGGATTGAACCGACAACCTGCAGCGATTCACCACGAAGCTATAGTCTATAGACCTAGATTGTGACCAATTTTCAAGTAAATCGGGACTTGGAAGGTGAGACTATGATCACATTAGATGCACATTTGCAAAAGTAAATGGGTGGCGTACGCGTGCAGACAGTTTAAACAAAATTTGGAAAGAGACATGGAAACACGTTGTGACTTGTATGTTGCTGCTCACACTCAACGCCAACAAGTGCAAGCTTGCTATAACCTATAGCTTGGTGGCTTACGTTGCTTGCATCTGCTAGTGGCGATCAGTGTGAGCAGCGACAAATAAGTCATATTCAGTTTTTATAGCTATTTCCAAATTTTGTTTCTATTTCAAAATAAAATTACTTGCGCAAATGTGCATCCAATGTTTATCATAGCCTAAGAAACGTTATGTTGAGAGTTCTCTACATAATTTATACTTACACTATACTTGACTTCTAAAAGTGCTAGACTAAAAAATAATAATTCTTATTATTAGAACTGTGCTCGCAGAATAGTAAGGTTATAGGTTAGAGTTGGCGGGCTGAAATGCTACATTAAATAACAAGATAGTGAGCACATAAAAGTTAGGTTAGGTTTTTCATTTAAAATTAGAAGTTTCTAAATTAAAGAATGCGCTAATTGTTGTTTCATCTACATGAAAACAAATTCCAGAGGAACAACAGATAAAGGCCATTCCACACAGCACGTGGCGTGCGTGGCTGGACGCACGCTAGCTACTTTTCAAAACATCGCTTCCCAGCTAATCAAATGAAGCAATTCACATAGCAGCCACGGCCACGCGGCAACGTTTGCTATACTAGCCACGCGTGGCTACCGTTCTCTCTCTGAGAGATCTTTTCAAACGTGTCCGGCCACGTTTTTGTCCGAGCATGCGCAGAATGTGTACTAGACGTATACTATCGTATAGAACGTATACTATCATTGTCAGCCTCAAGGTCGCGCATTAAATGATGGAATTCGCGATAGGTCTTCCTTTTTTTATTGATTGGATGTACCCACTGGTCCCGTGCTGTCACCGAATACAATAAAATCTGCTCATTATCATTACTACTGCTGCTGTTGGAGTCATCAAACCAAGGTAAGCCACAAGAAAATCCAGATTCACACCACGAGACCGTCGGAGTTGACATCTTCCTGCATACTGACGGGAAACGTGGCCGGTATAGCATCGCAACAGTCGTGGCGGTGTGAATTGGCATGTGGCTAGCGTGGCGTGCGTCCAGCCACGCACGCCACGTGCTGTGTGGAATGGCCTTAAGTTTGTTATCAATTTTTACCCCCTTTACTCTAATTGTTATCAAATTTTTGACCAAATTAATTTCTATGTTTCAAGTCAATCGGCCTTTGTCTGTTGTTTGTATCTGCAGTTATGGACCGATTTGGATAAATTTTGGTATACAATAAGTACTTTAGAACAAGGCGCAGAAACGTAGGCTATATATTTAAAATTTTTAAATTCATCCCCGTTTCAAGATGGCGGCCCTTTTTTCGGAAATTTTACCTTGAAATTCAATCTAGCTTTACTTTATCGGATCAGGTTCAAATTGGGCTCATTCTTCTCAGCGCTTCAAATCGGTATTATTTCATGTATCACATGTTCAAAATTTTTGGAATTAGAATTTTTTGTTCAAGTCCCAATCCAAGTTTTGGAATTTTTATCTTTTCAAACTCTTCATTAAAAATGAAAAACTCGACCAAAGCTTTGTCAATATAACAGGATTTAAGTTAACCTTTGAATATAACCTAACACTGGGATGTAGCCTACCATACTGAATAAGTTCTCTCTTATTAAACAAATTAGGCTCTTGGCATATTTTACACATATGTAAAATCAAATTGCATTTTTCTGAAGTATTTGCCTTATTGGCATTGACCGTCAGTGTGCTCAGTCAGTGAAGAAAATTGTTGCTCTGGGGTGTTGTACACACCAGTGTATGCAATTTTTCAAGTTCAGCATACTATTTACCTGTTAACCTGTTGTTGAATTTTTGTTGATTTGACTTCTCTCTAAAAATTTACTTCATTTTAGGTTGTTCAAATTGTGAGTTTTTGAATAGCACATAAAATAATAGACTTGTCTTTTCACTTCAATTTACTTGGCAACAAGGCGTCATTTGGTAGCGAAGCTGTGCAGATAAAAGACAAAGTATTATTCCTGTCTAAGTTTAATAACTTTAAAATGAAACTTTTTGCTCATCTCCAATTTTTAATGGAAAAACAATTAAATAAACTTAATTATAGCCTATAAGTTTTCTTGTTTTCAATGTAAAAAAGCTACATTACTCACCAATCACCGGAAGACGAACTAACGGTTGCAAATGCAAACGTTTTAGTTTAAAGATTCACTTACCAAAAATTATAATAAATTACTGAATTAAAACAGTATTAGAATGCAACCAAAACGGTTGAAAGCAACACGCTTCTGTAGTTGAAAATTTTCAAACTTTCAGATCAAAAAATGCAAAGATGGCACACCGTTATTGCAATTAATGCACCATTCGCTATGCAAGAGAAAGTGAATAAGCGTTGAGCGATCTAAGGAATGAACGTTGTTGCAATGGAGCGAATATCGAGAATGTCTCATGACGTCATTACAAACATCATGGCAGACACAAAATTTATTTAGACTACAAACTTAAACAGTGAATATTCTGTATAATATTGTAAATAACTGAGATATATAAAATACAATATGATAAATTATATGAATGGATTCAAAATAAAATGTAAGCTCAATACAGACATTTTATTATTGTATCAATATTTCTGACTGAAGCTAACGTTGTTCTATGACGTCATAAGCAGTATTTTGGTTTGTTGGATTCTTCGTCTATCTCATGATTAGACATGTTGAGTTCACCAAAGACTTGCGAATTTTAAATTTGTTTTTTGTTGATGAATCAAAAATAAAATTTGGTTTTTACTCACTAATAAATCATTATACAATTTTTTATCAATACCTAAATTGTATTTTTCAAAGCGGACAAGAGTATTGATGCTATTGGCAGTGAACTTTCTAACCAATAACAGAATACCACATTGCTCAGATGCTCACTGTTGTGGATTTGTGGCAAATTCTTATGTAGTCGTCTGCTACAATTTAAATTTATATTCGGTTCATAATTAGTTACATTAGATTTGATGTGTTCTGTAAGCATTGAACTATGAAGTTTTTAAACTATTATTTCTTGTTATTATCTTTCACTTCACTTTTAGATTTTGTAGTTTCCCGGTAAGTGCTTGAAATTCTTAATTGATCTTGTTTGTAGGTTAAGTTTACTATTGTAGCTGTATCCTACCTATTTTATGAATTCCTTTGTATATTTATTTTTATTTATTTGTTCAGAACTTAGAAAAAATTGACCTATATGAAGCATGAACAAACTATCAAGATTGCTTTGAATTAAATAAAACAATCCTTCAATGAAGATATCCGGTTTATGAATTTGAAAACATCGCATTTATGTTAAATATGTATAATCAATAAGAAATTACATTTTTATAGTCGAATATGAACATTAAACATCACAGGTTTGATTTTCAATTTATTATACGTCAGTATATAAGTTTTAAACTAAATATAAGAATAAGCATGCAGAACTGCTCAAGTTCTATGTGCTAACTTAATATGCCTTAACCATGCACAAAGTTCCTAGAAACTACACGCCCGTTAAAAAGAAAAATATTTAGAGAAATAGATGCCAATTTCCTCTTGGTTTTGCCTTCGGTAAACACTTAGCTACAAAAATGATATCAGGAATGGATAGTACCTTTATTTGCTTGTATACTTGAAGGATTACAATGTGATACAGGATAGATTCAATTATTCCGTCTGCTACCAGTTTATATATTAGATTGATAACTTTGTTTAGTAAAAACATAAAAAATCAAATATTTACACTTATTTCAAGATGACTGACAAAGCTTACAATCTTCTCCCCATTTAAAGAATTGAGAGCGAGTAGTATCAATTTCTATCGATAAACTTTCTTGAAGACTTTTTCAATTCAGCTCCCGCACCTGCAGTGGAAGTTGTCTATTGAAAATTTTCAATGCGCGCATTGGGCAGCAAGTGTGCAGCTTAGTAAATCTGAATTTGACAAGATCAATTTTGTCTTGCTTGGAGTGTGTGTAGTTGGCCTTTCAGAAAAACAAAGAAACTCAGCACATATTGAGTGAATAGTAAGTGTTCCCAGCTTCCTGAACAGCGGCTGACAATGCTTTGAGTATGGTTATGATGCGAAACACTTCCCAATATATTAGGAGAATCCTCTGACATCCACTTGCGTGACCCCAAAGTGTAATCCCATAGTTGATGTGGCTATAAAAATGCGTACAGATTTACGCGCCGCGAACATGAGCGATTCACTTTTAATCAGCTGATGCCAAGCTTTTTATATCTGTATCTTACCGTTTCTGTAAATATACAGATATAGTCAGCTGATTGAAAGTGAATTGCTCATGTTCGCGGCGCGTTTATCTGTACGCACCTTTAGACAGACCACCGTGGTATGCAGTAACCAGGTAATTCTTTGGAACATGATTTATAAATTTCCGTTACTTTGATTTATCAATTTTTCATGCTACTTTGGAGAGACCGGTACATATTATATTTATGTGTTGGTCCCATGTCAGTGATAAATCCAAGGAGCTTATCCTCAGGTACGCCAAAAGGAGGCATACCATGCATCAGGGTGCACAGAACATGTTGCATCTCCTCTCCATTCATACACAGTTTCTTTGATTTCATTGTCCATTAGATTTAACAGGTGACCTAGAACCCGGGTCTTGATTCTGTGTTTCTTTTGATTATTACAGAACACAAAATTACAGGTTGTATTAACCCTGTGTTTCTATCGATTGTTACAGAACACCCGAAACTAGGTTCTATAAAATTTTGGAAGTGGATCCTGATGCCTCACAAGAGGACATAAAGAAGGCTTACCGTCGGCTGGCGAGGAAGCTGCACCCGGACAAGAACCGAGACAACCCGGAGGCGACGGCGGAGTTTGCCGAACTGCACAAGGCCTACGAAGTGCTCAACGATCCGGAGAAGCGGAAGCGCTACAACTCGTGCGGCGAGGCGTGCGTCAAGGACGACAAGGCGGGGGGCGGCGGCGGTGATCCGCTCTCCAGCTTCTTCGGATTTCACTTTGGCGATGAGGACGGCGGACAACGGGAGACGCCTCGTGGCGGCACCATCACAATGGACGTCTACGTCACTCTCGAAGAGTTGTACAATGGCAACTTTATTGAAGTGAGTGCAAATAGTACGACTTACGACTAGAAATCTATATTTATTAGGATTGTAGAACGTAAATTACATTGAAGAGCTCAACGGAATTGCACTCTATAACTAGAATTCAGTGGCGTTTGGAGGAATTCAGTGGCGTTTGGAGGGTGTCATCGCCCGTCATAACCGCCCGTCATCAACAGTGGACCGAGGCTTGGCAATCTGTTTCAGTGAGAAACAAAGACATAGTTGATGATCCGACTAGGAGGGTGAATGGTTTTGAGCTGCCTTGGCAGTTGTAGGTAAGACTGAACAGATTCAGAACAGGGCTGGAGAGATGACAAAAAACATGCATCGATGGGGTCTATCAGACACCCTCTTTGTGAATGTGGTCAGGAGCAAAACATGAACCACATCTTCGCCGAGAGTGCATTGTCAAGATTCCAGGGAGTGCTACAGTAGCAGATGACGAGGCCATACTCTGGCTCAAAAATTTAAAAATACATGAATGAATTATTGTTAATTTTGTTTTTATCTTTCTCTTTCATTTGTTTCTGCCACTATCTATCCATACGACACACAATACCCCCTTCAATCGAAGCTTCAATTTCAGATTAATTACCCGATTAACTCGTCAAATACTGATCCTATATCCAAGCTCATCTACATTAAATTTATTGTGTTATGAGAATGTAAAAGCTTATTGGAAGCACAGATTTTCTTGTTAAAATCACACAACTTTTCTTGTTCAAGTGCAATGAAATAAATTTCCAAGTTATGTTAAACTCATTCTTGGAAGTTGAGATTTGAAAAGGTTCTAAAATTATTTTTATGTGCTTTGTTAAAATATTCAGGCTCACTCTAATTAGTGTGCTAAATAGGGGTTGCTTCCATTAAGCTGCGTTTACACCAAAGCTATTAACAATATATTAAGGATTAAGTTATTAACAATTTGTTAATAACATTGGTGTAAACCCAACTTTAGCAGCTTCGAAAGTCATCATTTTATATTTCTGCCCTATTTTCAATAAATATTTTTCCAATTGTTTGGTATGAGTGTTTTACCTGTGAAACATTTCATGTAAATAAATATTGAATTTGAATACAAAAATAATGGTTACGAGAATAATGGTACTGAAGTATATTTTTTGATAATGTAGTATTTCCATTGTATTGTTCATAAATCAATCAGTTGACTCATCCATCCACGGCCATGTAACAGATCAAAACTCATGTTTTTTTTTTTGCAGATAACTAGAAATAAATTGATAATGAAGCCGACATCTGGGACGAGAAAATGCAACTGCAGACAAGAGATGACAACCAGACAGCTCGGGCCCGGCCGATTCCAAATGATTCAGCAGACCGTCTGCGATGAATGTCCCAATGTTATGTAAGTTTGAATCATTTGAAAAAATCACCTAATTTCTCTTATTTTCCAAAAAATTATAATATTTAATACTATAGCTGTTGAATGTTTAGCGAATCGAACTCATGAGAGCATTTCTGGTGCAAATCCTCCTGCCTTCGTATCCACTATCCACAAAGTTCCACGTACTACCTTTGATGTACGTGGCTTGGTGCTTACTTTGTTTCTTATCAATGCTGATTGCGTTATAATGCTTATCTGATTGTGTAATCATCATGCATGAGCTGGTAAAATTGATTGTAGTATGATATCAATTCCTGTGTAATACGCATGCTTTCAGTTGATGTAACTGTTTCTTTTCTCTGATGTCATATTATTACCGATTTCAATATGAATTTTTAAGTTAGTAATTAAACTCATTTTCTAAAATTCCCTTGGAAATAGTGATTTCTTCATTATTCATCATAATACACAGTAATATTTTTGAATGGTTTTTTGTGTTCTGAATTTTAAATTGAGTGTGTAATTGAAAAATGTTGAGTGACACATAACCTAGCTACATTTGGACTGTTGTATAAATTAGAATTGGAACCGTTTTGGGCTTATAAGCCTGTGGTACTTTTCTGTAAGTTGTGTAATTCTCATTGATTAAATAGATAAATATATATGATCGG
Organism: Nilaparvata lugens; assembly: GCF_014356525.2. NCBI lineage: Eukaryota > Metazoa > Arthropoda > Insecta > Hemiptera > Delphacidae > Nilaparvata > Nilaparvata lugens. The sequence goes on along the minus strand of NC_052506.1, from coordinate 88,409,485 downwards.
GGAGAAAACAACAGGTATATCACAAAACTTTCCCACTCCCTATTTCTCATGAATACAAGTTTCATCTATTTAATAATAAATACCGAAGTTTCATTTAAGCACAAATAATATACAATGATTGGGAGAGGCTGAGCCCAAAAGAGTCCCTCTCCTGAATTTCTATTTATAAAAGTTCCCAAAAAATAGGGTTATGTTTTCACTTGAATATTAGTGCAATTTTCACCCCAAAAGCATTTAAACTGAGTAGGATGGTGTAATTTTGACTCAAATTCCCCGAAACATTTAAATTTTCACAAGTTCTCAGTGATATTTTTTTATTTCCTATTCGGATCTTCATCCTTCCAAATTCAAAATTTCTAGTTTCTTCATTTTTGACATGGAATCGGTCTTGAATTCTTGGAAGTGGAAATTTAAGCTATCTTTTGGAAAGTTCACTTTTTATTAAATTTGGGAGTAGAGCAGTTTTGGGCTGGGCCTGTTGCTCTCGCCCAGTCATATCTTTATTGTGATTTTTAATTGTATTGATAAATAAATGATGAATATTAACTAATTGAGTATTTTGATAGGTCTACATAGTTGTTTAATTATTTTAGATATTGCTTCTAACCTCGTTTTACTTTTTTATATAAACACAACATTTTAAAGTTAGTAATAAAACTTATTTTCTAAAATTCCCTTTGAAATATTGATTTTCTCATTATTATCTTTATCTTTATTTAACTATTATCATTCATCATAATATGCAGTAATATGATCGGGAGAAAACAACAACACTTCAAGTTTTGACACTCGAAAATGGCATGAGTGTTCGAAAATAGTTTATACAAAAAAGTGAACTTAGAAAGAGAGTACTAGTTATTCTTATAATAATTGAATTTTTGATAGTTCAATATATTTTAATATAAGCTAATAATTCAACATTTGTTGGCTATAGAACTAAATAAAGAAGAATATTAACTTGATAAATCACCATAAACTTCAGAATTTCTAGTTGATAGATTATTTTTCAATAAATTCAATTGTCTGATTTTTGGTTGCTCGAATATATCCAACAAAACGAATATAACTTGATAGATCACCATAAACTACAGAATTTCTAGTTAATTGATTATTTTTCAATAAATTTAATTGTCTGATTTTTGGTCGCTCGAATATAACTATTAAAACGAATATAACTTTTTTGGTTGCTCGAATATAACTATTGAAACGAATAAAACTTGATAAATTACTATAAACCACAGAATTTTTTAGTTAATAGATTATTTTTCAATAAATTTAATTGTCTGATTTTTGGTTGCTTGAATATAACTAACAAAACGAATATAAGTTGATAAATCAGCATTTTTTTTTTTTTTTGGTGTTCTGCCCTAGGGCAGGTCTAAACATGATTCCTCCTTCTCCATTCCTCTCTGTCCTGTGCAATTCTCTTCATCTTGGAGTACTTTCCCTCCTCCCTGATATCATCCACCAACTTCACTCTTTTTCGTCCCAGCACCCTCCCTCCTTGCACAGTCCCTTCCATTGTCTCCACAAGTAGTCCGCCATGCCTCAGCAAGTGTCCCAGCCAGTTCCGCTTTCGTCTCCTTATCACTGCCATAATATTCCTTTCCTCTCCTACTCTACGCAGTACCTCCTCATTCCTCACTTTATCCATCCAGCTGATCCTCTCCATCCTCCTCCACACCCACATTTCAAAGCCCTCCAATCTCTTCTCTTCCTGCTTTCTGAGAGTCCAGGTTTCCGCTCCAAAGAGAGCCACGCTCCACACAAAACACTTGGCCATCTTCTTCCGCAGTTCTTTTTGCATTTTGCTACTCACCAATCTTCTTATATTGCTGAATGCCTCCTTTGCTCTTGCAATTCTCACTTTTACTTCTAAATCACATCGCATATCCTCTTTAATCTTACACCCAAGGTACCTGAATGATGACACCTGTTCAATGTGATGCAATCCTATGTTGATTGTTGCTTTCTTTGGAGTCTTGCTGATCAGCATAAACTACAGAATTTCTAGTTAATAGAACTAGAAATTAACTAACTAATTAATTAATTAATTACTTAATTATTAATTAACTATTTCTAGTTAATTTCTAGTTAATTTAATTGTCTGATTTTTGGTTGCTCAAATATAACTAACAAAACGAATATAACTTGATAAATCACAATAAACTACAGAATTCCTAGTTAATATTTTATTTTCCAATAAATTTATTTGTCTTTGATTAAATTTATTTGATTTTTGGTTAATGTTACACAGGCGGCAAGAAGAGGAACGAACTCTTGAGTTGGAGGTAGAACAGGGCATGGCCGACGGACACAAGATCAAGTTCAACGGAGAGGGCGAATCGCACATAGACGGCGACCCTGGTGACTTGATCATGCAATTAAAGACTCTCCCACACCCGGTGTTCGAGCGAAGAGGCGACGATCTCTACACGAACGTCACCATATCGTTGCAAGATGCCTTAACTGGTTTCAGTTTAGAAATTGAACATTTAGATGGTAAAAAAGTGAAAGTATCGAGGGACAAAGTGACGTGGCCGGGAGCTCGCATTCGGAAAAAAAACGAAGGCATGCCTGTCTACAATAGCAATAAGCATGGAACTCTGTACATCACATTCGATGTGGAATTCCCAAAAGCTGATCTCTCAGAAGAAGACAAGGAAGGTGAGTGTTATAAGTTCATCACATTTTGGATTTAATAGTTCTGTATGAAAATTTCAATAAGGTTGGAGATTTGTTGTGCTGATGGAAACGTTGAATTTATACTTGAAAAGTCAACTCGCAGTTGTCGATAACAGTTTTTGACTCAGGCTAGAGCCACACGAGCCCACATAGTGCGTCCGTTGCAACTTCCTTTTTGCGGCCGTCGCCAATGACACCACACGAGCGTTGAGCGACAACGTCAGTTGGCTTTACGCAATTGAACCAGATGAAGCAATAACGTTTGCATGTCTTGACGTACGTTGTAGCATTTCTGAGCAGTTCAAAAATCACCGGCCGTTTCGACTTCCGTTACTTGGTACGCACGTACCTCGTGTGTTGTCACCAATTCACTCCTCTGTATTTCTACAATGGACGGCAAAAAGTAAGTTGCAACGGACGCACTTTGTGCGCTCGTGTGGCCCTAGCCTTACTGACTCTCGAGAATGTTAATCTACTAATCTACTCAACTGGTTATAAATATAGTACGCGTCCCGTAGCTTTGCTTCCGTGACTTCGAAACTACATATAGGCAAGGTATGGTTTGCGGGGTGATATTCCTACTTTAAAAAAATACGCTTCAGAGTACCTAGATCCCTAGATAGAGGAAGCTCCCCACAGATGTTCAATGTTTTTGAACGGGTAGTATTGCAGTCTAGTTGCTCTCCTCCGATAGGCAAAGCTACAGGAGCAAAGCAATGTATGGTTCGCAGGGTTATGTTTAAAAAAATATACGCTCCAGAGTACCTAGATCCCTAGTTGGAGAAAGCTCCCTACAGATGTTCGATGTTTTTGAACGGGTAGTATTGTAGTCTATTTGCTCTCCGCCGATAGGCAAAGCTGCAGGAGCAAAGCAAGGTATGATTAGCGGGGCTATGCTTAAAAGAACATACGCTCCAGAGTACCTAGATCCCTAGATGAAGGAATCTCCCTACAGATGTTCGATGTTTTTGAACGGGTAGTATTGTAATCTAGTTGCTCTCCGCCGACAGGCAAAGCTACAGGAGCAAAGCAAGGTATGGTTCGCGGGGTTATGTTTAAAAAAACATACGCTCCAGAGTACCTAGATCCCTAGATGGAGGAAGCTCCCTACAGATGCTCGATGTTTTTGAACGGGTAGTATTGTAATCTAGTTGCTCTCCGCCGACAAGCAAAGCTACCGGACCCGGACTGTCAATTGCTCTTATTTTTAATTGAAGTCTCTAATTCAATATACATAATATATAAAAATATATCTTATTGTTGTTTTAAACTCTATAACTCAGTCATTTATTTCGATAGGACTACTTGAAAGTTTCATTGAACAGAATTACTAGTTCCCTTATTTGTCTTATTTTAGATACGATTAGTTTCTGCTAAATAAGCCATTTTCAAGTTTGAAGCATACTATAAATTAGTTGACCGAAGCGAAGCTGAGGTCTTAGTTCGACTCGATCGGCTTTTGCATGTTTGTTTGTTTGTACCGCAGTTTCAGTCGCAGTTATTGTCCGATTTGGATGAAATTTGGTATGCAAGCTCTTTGAAACAAGGCGCAGAAACGTATGTGTCACGATTTTTGATAAGACCTCCGGTTTTTTGTAATTAAAAAAACCGCAGACCAACCTCCAACCTGAAAGTAATTATGATACAGCAATTCATGTTCCTACTTTTTCGCCTTCAGTGTTACCAGCCCATAGTGACCGAGAGCGCTGGAGCGTTGTATCTCACACTGTGGGACCCAGGTTCAAATCTCATTCCGACCAGATTTTTTTTGCAGCTGAGAGACATTGTTTCCTGGGACACCGGACTTATAAAATAATGTCTTCAGCACTTTCAATGGAGAAAATAATAGATGACATGGATAAATCTTCACAATATACTGTACTTCCTTAATGACCCTTCTAATTAGTTTGAAAGTTGTATGCTATCCATGAGCGAGGTCTACTGTTCGCAGAACTAATATAGTGAGGTCCACGTTATAATGGAAGTGTGTGATTTGCAATGGTGTTGCTATCCTTGTCTATCATTCAACAAAGCAGAAGGCGCTATCTCTTTCACGCTTTGCAATGTTGCCACATCGTTTATCAACAATGTAGAAATTCAGCTAATTGACAAAATATTTAATCTCAATCATGAAAATGTATTATTACATCTTTGAAAATTTATTAACTTGACAAATAAAATATGATAAACCATTTTCAACAATAATGAACATTAAAATTCATCAGATATAGCAGTATCAGCTGTTTGGGTGGCAAGGCTGAAATCTGGCAACCCTTTTCTCCTATCTTCCTACACTGTCATTATTTCGTGGACCTCACTATAGTATAAATTTTTTGTTGGCAATACACTTCCAGTAAGAATTCAAAGATTCAGTGTTGTATTCAATTGAATTCTATTCTCAATTCTTCTCCATCCTTGCCTTTTTCCCATTACTATATTTGGGGTCGGCTCTCCCTGATCTAAGTCTCCAGTTCGAACGATCCTGTCTCGTCTGATTTGTCAGGTCCAACTGCTTGAATTCTATTCTCAATATCAAGAGAAATTCTTTTGTCAAAATGAGATTGTGTACAGTATTGTAGTGAATAAAATACAAAACAAATGATAAATCGTCAGGAAAGGCGATATTTGGGAAAGGAACAGTTTTGGGCTTTAAGCCTGTTGTTCCTTTCCTAATCATTCATAGTTGAGAATGAAATTGTAGCCTATGTATCAATGAATAAATAAATAAATAACTTATTGAGAATACCACATTCAGTGCGTATGATGCAACTTCAGATTGCCGATAAATGATGAGGGTTGGCGTCAGAAAGGGCTAATCATCCGGCAGTAAAATTGGGAGACCAAACTAAAAAAATATTTTTTCAACGCCATTTGAACGAGAAAAGTTTTTGGCAAAGATAAAGGCTCATATTTATTTATTTATTTATCTATTTATTTATTTATTTATTTATTTATTTATTCGTGGACAGAATCACAAATCATATAAATATATGATTAGGAAGGAACAACAGGCTTGGCCCAAATCTATTCCATTCCTAAATTTTGATAAATTAATAAAATGTCCAAAAAATAGGTTATGTTTCTACTGTAAAACGTTCAAGTTCAATTTTCGCCCGAAAGTATATATAAGCTAAACATTTTGAATTTAGAGAAATTAAAACACCAAACTATATTTAAATATATATTAGGATACATCGCAGCCTGACACTAGTAGTCCGTTATATCTGTACATTACCTACTAAAATTCCTGGCGATTTAGCAACGATGCGGAGGTGCAAATGGATGTAGTTATAAAAAATAAAAATCCAAGTTCCCTTTTTTAAATTTGTTTATTTACGACATGTTTAGATGTTTATTATTTATTAATATTCAAGAGTAGCCCTAACGTAAAAGATAATGGATGTAGTTATCAGTTTTGTCTGATTATTCATTTATTTATTTATACATTGATACATAGGTTACAGTATAATTCTCAACTATGAATGATTGGGAAAGGAACAACAGGCTTGAAGCCCAAAACTGTTCCTTTCACAAATTTAGATAGAAATTGTCCAAAAATACAGACGAGTATAACAGACCAATTTCAACCAGATGAAAAACCTTTGAAACGAGAATCTTACCATAGCAATCTTGTTCTCCAAAAAAGTATATCACGAAATGATCATTCTGTCGTAACTTAGATACTCCTTATTTATTTGATTCAGAATATGGTATGGTATTTGATTTTATTGTATGTGAAGTTTTCATTCATTGATCCAACTCACATTGTAAATTTCTCATTTTTTGCAGGTATCAAGAGGATATTAAAACAACAGCCAGTCAATAATGTATATAATGGACTCCGTGGTTTCTAGTTGAATTGATTGAATGTGTGGATGAATTAAATGAACTTGATTCGTGTTGATGAGTGGTGCACTATGTTGGTGTGATTGTCAGGTTTGATTTCTATTGCCATCATATTATTTATTGCTCATTTGTTTTCAAATTTTTGTAATGACGTCACAAAGTGATGAGCTGTTAGGGAATTGTAGAGGATATTTACTGTATGTTAGCCTATTTACAGTACATACTGTATAATGCGCATTTCTTGTTTTCTACTCATATTGAACATGACTTGTAATACTCGACCTCGATTTTCTATTCTTCAATTGTTTAAATAAATAACAAATAATTGATTCATACTTAGGCTAGGCGCACACCAGTTAGTCAAGACAAGACAAGACACGTTTTGTCACAATACTTCACATAGTTGCTTATGAAGACATGTCTAATTGCAATGACTAATCAGTGTAAGTTGCGTCATAAGCAACAATGTGAAGTATTGTGACTAAACGTGTCTGATCATGTCTTGTCTTGTCTTGACTAAGTGATGTGCGCCTAGCCTTAGAAGTGTTTTAGCATAGAGAAAAGATAGCATAAGGAGATATCCCATGATATAGGGCTTATCTTCCAAATTTCACTGTTAACTCAAGCCGATAGTCCTATTAGTTCTTTTTCGTGAATCTTTGTGACGCTGGAAGTCTCTCATACTGTTTCGTTCTTACACTCTCTATGCTATCTTTTCTCTATGGGTTTTAGGCCCATATGCAGAAACTCGGTTTAAACGGAGAAACGTCAGCTCTTCGTTTAAACCCGTTATGAAACACATTATGATAAATGCAACTATATCTACAAGTAAACGTGGTTTAGCGTTAAACGTGGTGTTATCAAATTGCCCTAAATTAGTTATTCCCATGAAAGTCATAAAACTGAATCCAGGTGATCAAGTTGATTCGAAATAAAATTAAATTAAACGAGTATATCCAACTGGTATTAATATTCAATTATATACTCATTATTGCTTCTATTTCTTATTTCTCATCGTAATCCATCAGTAGTTGATATTCTCAATTATAATTTTCATTAAATTATCTTTTGTCCTGGATCAGTAATTTTTTTTAAGGATATAATATTTTGAGATATTCTATAACTGGAATTGCAACCTCTTCTACTTGAATAGATTTATTTAAGGCTCAAATATATATTAGCTATAGTGTAATATTGTTTGAAATAGTACAAGAAATCCTACGGAAGATAAGCTAGTTTCAGAACTCCTTTTCAAAAACGAAGATTCTTTAACCTTTTGAATTGATTCACCCTTCAATCGATGTTAAATTCTTTCATTGTTCATATTCATTGTAGTTGAATTATTCGTAAATTAGCTTGATTTATATAACAATAATAATACCTTACAAGTCCACAACTCCTTACAGTTAATATGCAATATTATACAGGATAAAAATACATCAAGTTTTGAAAATGTTTATGAATTAGCTGGAGATGTACTCTAAAACCAAATTGAACTTATATTAAAGAATAATAACTTGATAAATATTAAGTTTATTAATATTTCTTTATGCTTCTTTATAAAACATTAAATGGAATTTAATTTTATAAATTCAAAACAAATATTATCAAGAATCTAGATTCGCAGTACTTTTCCATTTTATTCTGAAGGCAATAATCTCATGTGGTATTGATGGCAGTTTGAGAAGCACTCTGTACAGTAGCGTATGGTAATTTAGTATTGTTCTTATTGTTTATTCAATTAGAGGTTTGATTCAAATGTATTTATTTATGCTTGATGAAGTTCTATTCAAATTAGGTTGGAATTTCATCGAAACTACTATTCAGTTTTCTATTTTTCATTTCCTCTTATCTTAATTTAGGTGTGATATTAATTTTAAATTATTATTTAGATTGCAAGTATATAAGTTGTTGATTAAGTAGACTTCTCTATTCATTGGTCTTGAAATTCGCCTTTTCACTTTCAGAGAACTTTTATTTTGCTTAAAACTGAATCAATCTGTTATATTCATCTTCTTATCAAAATCAAGTCATTAGATATCATTGACGATCATCGTTGATATATAAAATATCGTTGACGATTGTATTGAAATGTAATTGCAAAGAAGTTTTACTTTGAACCATTTCAATTATCCTAGGACTCCTAGGTATTTGTCCAGATAAGTCAGTATAATTCTAATAGTTTTCTGATCATTTTCAAAATCACGAATGTAAGATGTACGTTTAATAAATAGATCATTGTCAAAATCACGAATGTAAGATGTACGTTTAATAAATAGACATTTTCTACCATCTCTTTACAATTTAATGACTTCTTCACCCAAGTTGAAACGTTCCACTAGATTTCAGGTACTAATTGAATCGCTTTTTATTCTCAATAATATACATAAAATTAATAACTTACACTTATAAGTGCATAACTAAATTACACTCTAATTCTGTTTCAACGTACTATATTATTTGACACAGGTCAACTAGGCTTCTGGGACACGACGTTTGAACAACTGAAACCTTAACCAAGCCCATAACATGTTTAAGATGTACCAACTAAATTTTTTAAAGTCACAATACGCGAGGGTTGAAGATGAACTGTAATTGGAAATTTTCAGTGTTAGAAATAATAATAATAGAAGAAATACGTTTCAAAGTTTTCCTAGTCGTAACATATGCTTCAAATGCTTTGTATCAGTTCTTGTAGCGTCAGCATAATTTAAAAATTGAGTAATTTTCCATAATGAAAACACAAACTGTAATTGTCAACCACTTTTTATTATTATAAAATATAATATACTCAGAACTGTATTCCTGGCTTTATAGATGAACAAACAACTGAAGATGTGGCTGGTAAAGCCACGAAACCAGGTTCTGTGTTTATTATAATATTTTATAATAATCCTATACTATTAAACGAGCAACTTCTGTTTATATGTTCAGATGTTTATATGTTTGTATATCACCGGATCTCGAAAACGGCTCTAACGATTCTCACAATATTCAGAACATAGTAGGTTTATAATATAAAGATTCGATTGCACTAGGTCTCATCCCTGGGAAAACTCGCTGAAGGACATTAAAAGGATAATTATTATTCATCCTTGGAGAAACAGCTGATAATAATTATTTCGTCGTCTGTTGGTGATGGAAGTGAGTGAGCGAGTTCATGTGCGTGGGACTGTGTCAAAATTATGACTCAGCTGTTAAACTTTTGTAATCATTCAATCAGGTACTAAGTGCCGGTTGCAAAAAAGCCGGGTTATTTTCAATCCTGATTAATTCCAGTAGATCCATCTTTTTGAAATGGTCTTCTCTGATTTGGTTCTCGTGAAGTTAATCAGGATTAAAATTTAACCGGCTTTTGTGCAGCTGGGCCTTTATGAGGGAAATTTTTGCATTCGTCTGGGAATTAATCTCAATTTACTGTGATTAGATAGAACATTTCTGTATGAGTGTTATTATAATTTCTTCTTTCGTAATAAATTTTTTATGCTTTTGTACTCCAGAGCGAAGCTCGGTCCCCGATATTAATAAGTACCGTAATTCTCAGTTAGTACTGCACGTTCTTTTCCTTAAACATATTAACCAATTGACTGCACGACCTACATATTCATTCTTTGTATTAGACTAGCTCACTTTTGATACATTAAATTCTCTCACTGGAATAGTCATGGTTGTCAGTTTTGGTGTTTTCTCATCTACCTTCATGTCACTGGTGAGCTGAGTCTCTTCCCTCAAAATATTCTTGCAGACTGTATAGAGTACGGTCTCCAAACGAGGTAATTCTTCTGTTTGTTTTTAAATATGCCAGTGTGAACCTAGTGTTTTATCTCGTTGGGAGGCTGTTCTTGCAGCATATGTACTGGTCCACACTGAACTAATATAAACTGGAAGCCCATAAGCATAATTTCTGTGTTAGGTTCAGATAGGCATACAAGAAATTCAAAGAACCAATTTTCAGATGGATGTACGGTAGTTTTATAAGTGTTTGTCTGGATGGTTCATCATAATTTCATCCTAGCTATTTTCGCTCTCAATAATTATCTACAATCATAATATTATATAAAATAGTACACATAAATATGGATGTGACAAAATAAAACTGTTTTTTTTCAAATTGTATACAATTATGATAAAGGTATTGCAAGACTTTTACTGAAATAAGCATCTTGGCTTTCTTAATTCTATGATTTAACATGATCAGATCTCATTAATTACCGGCACATTTCATTATTTCATTGAGTGGAACTCTCTCAGTATACTAATATCATATAATAAATTATTTCTATTCAATTCCTCTGGTTGCTTTCATTTTGTTTGAATGGTTATTTCTTAGATTGACGTTTGCACGTTTCCAACTTCAAGTTTTTGTTTAACAATTCATTGTTGACGTCTTTTATAATTTATTCTGTTGTTCGAATCACGTTTTCGATAATTCACCTACATTCCCTATTGTAGTCCCTCTTGATAGAAGTATTCTTCTCTATTGGAATAAATTTATTTTAAAGTATTACAACCTTCAACTTAGACAATGTCTTCATTTTCAAAGAGCTATTCTGGCTCATAAATAATGGATTCATAAAGAAATAATTGGAGTAGGAATTCATGACAACGCGGTTCCTATTTTAGTGTTTTTATATACACTATAAATGCTTTACCGAGAAACTTGAAGATACCTTAGCTACTAGAAACTAATATAAAACAATATAAGTTTCTAAGTCATTGACAAAGTGTACCTTTGTCTCACAGGCGGAAGGCAGATAATAGTCCATAAATATTTCAAGAGGTGAGTTATTCATGTTTCTTCTTTAATGAGTTTTTTATTTCAAGAGAAGATATAAGATGAGCTGTTTTGTTGAATTCCATGTTCATTTGAAAAATTTATTTTCTCATACAATAATTAGAATCACACCAATAAGTTTTTTAATTGATTTTGTGAAAAAATTCCGTGTATTATTTTATTTGAGGTGAGTTATTCACGTTTCTTCTTCAGAGTTTTCTATATAAAGAGAAGATATAAGATGAGCTGTTTTGTTCAATTCCATGTTCATTTGAAAAATTCATTCTCTCATATACGGTAATAATTAGAATCACACCAATAAGTTTAATTGATTTTGTGAAAAAAAAACCGTGTATTATTTTATCTGAAGTCAAATTGAGGTGACTGAATTGAATGGTTGGTCCTATTGTTGAATAATTTCTTAGTCCATATCATGGCTTGTTATGAAGAAGCCATCTATCTACTGTACGGTACTTAATATATTCAATAACAATATATTAACTTCTCAAATCCATATTATTCGCCCGTATTTTTACAGAATTAATTTTATTGAAATATATTCATGAAACTGACTACATATAAACACAATAAATGAACCATTTTTAAAACAATCCCAGGAGGATAGCCTAATTTGAAACAATAGAATGAACTAATATATATCGTAATATTATTTTCTAATTTAATCAATATAATTAAAAATAATTTTAATAATGATGATAAGGAAACATCAATCAGGAGGATAGCCCAATTTAGAACAATAGAATAGAATAAACTAATATATATACATCATAATATTATTTTCCAATGTAATCGATATGTTTAAAAATACTTGTAATGATGATAATAATCACCAAATAATGATGATGATGATAATGAATAATAATATGCTACTGCCATAAATATTGAATACCATACTAGCTTTATTCATGTCGCTGCTGGATCTAATTTAAACCTTCTTAGCAAAGATCTACTTTTGGATTACCAGCTTCTTTTTTATCACCCCATTCATGTCCCAATCAAAAAGCATTGGATTATAATGAAAGAGGGTGAACCAGTTATTCGGCGTGTGTGGGGAGACTAGATGAATAGCAAAGTGAAGTGACTAGTTATGCATAGGCTACGTGATTGTGCACTGTACAGTGATTATGTTTTATGAGAAGGCAGAACGCAGAAGGGCGAGTGAGTGATAGGGAGAGATGTAGGGCGCATGCGTAGTTTGGTAGTCAGTAGCAACCACATCGATGAAAGGAGTCGCCGTGAGAGGAGAATGGAGCAGGGAGCGACTTCTCCTCTGTCATCATCACGCTCTCAGAAAAATTGATCAGGTGAGATGGCCACTCACATGCATGTGACGCATTATCTGCATTTCAAAACAATAACATTAAATTAACCCTATTTTATTTTGTTCAAACTGTGTTGAAAGATATGGCTCCAACATGATAAAATTGATTAAGTCTTCTACTCCGTATGCTATGCTGCATCCAATTTTATCGTGTCCAACTTAATCACTATTTTTTACAATGGTTTTAAAAATCAATTATTCTATTTAAATGGAAGACATTTGAAGCCCTTCCTTCTAATTTTAAAAAGTAAGTCATTTTTGATCAAATGTAAACCATATTCTAATCATTGACCTAGGTAGATATTTTGTTGATCTGTAGAAAAATGTGATAAGCACCTTCAAAAAATTAAATGTTTTATCAAAAGCTGCAATATAAAATTTACATTATCAGACTTGATTTATTTCAGTCTATGTAACCTTATCTAAATTAGGGAGAGGAATAACACAAGGTTACCTTATTTTTTCTCTCTCTATCATTTTCATGATGTACCTACTTATTGTATAAATCAATAAAGAATAAAGACTATTTTAAATATTATTTATAAATATTTGCTTCTTGTAAAAAATGTCTATAATATTGCAAACACAATTCTTTTAGCTTTTGTTGCATAGTTGAGATACTATAGGTCTCAACATGATGGTTGAGATTCTATAAACATAGGCTTTCATCAGCTTAGTTGGTTTTGCTCAAATGTTGCTTATCATTGTTTATCATTTTTTACCTATTCATTTCTATAAATTCTTCCATAATCCATTCCATTTAAGTAGTTTTTGAATGTCTCATTCTAATAAGATATTATTCTATTTTTAATGATCTTTTATTTTTACCTCCATTTTACAATTCACTCTCTTTAACAAAATTAAGAAATATTAATATTCTAGATGATGGTTTCTTAATCCATTCCGAGCTGCGGCGATGTATTAACACACTTTTTCTCTATATATTTAACACAACATGCAATCAGAATTTTGACTGCATGTCGTGTTAAATACATAGAGAAAAAGTGTATTAATATTCTGTTTTTATTATATCACGTATAATAGTAGGCCTAATAGCATACAGCAGCTACCGTACGTTATAAAAATTGCATTATATTATTATTCAAATTGCAAGTTAATAAAAAAATGGAATTGTAACAACTATCTTTTTCATTGGAAACTCTTGTTCATTTATATTACTCTGTATAATTAACATAGGCGACAAGCCTAGTAACGATTGTAAAATAAAATCTATCTATCTATCTATCTATAATTTAATCTGACATTCTCTGTCAATTCTATTGGATGACCTGGTGAGATGTCATTTTAGTCGTTCGCCAATTGCCAATAAATAGGCCTACAGTATCGTAACTTGAAAGGTCACAACTTCAAAATGAAACACTACCATTTAATTGAATTGACTGGTTTGATTTTACACAACACGCATCTCATATTTCAAACCTACCGGATGGCATTATCAAATTTATAGAGTAGATACACTTATCGCATTAAAAATTTGCCGCCCCCTTAACAAGTCGAAGTTTCTATTGTTTGATTGGAGACTCTGGAATATGAAACCTTTCACAACCTACTTTATCATATAACAAATGCTGCTCCTACTATTTTTTATTATATAATAATTAAACTTTTATTATAAAAATGAAAATAATATATAAAAAATAATAGACTTCAAAAAACCTATAATATTTATTTATAGGCTAGCATAAAAAAAATCTGGTGTCGTACACTCACAAAACTTCCCTTGCTCATTGATCTGCAAGCCTCATTCTTAAACGATAATAATTTAGTAGAATAACATAATGACGATTTGCGGCTACATTATATAAAACTACGATTATACAGTATGTCCCACCAAGGTTGTAACAGCCGTTGACCATAGATTCAACACAACATTTCTGACAAAAAAAGTTGAGTAAACTTTTTTCCTATCGACCTTAGTTTTCGAGATTTATCTATTTTTCGATATTTTCATAATATGCCTACTACCGGTCATTTAATACTCAATAACTCGAAAACTACTGGTCCAATTTCAATTTCATTCCAGATATTAGCAGTTTCAAACACTTTATCATGATACTATCCTTTTCAAATTTACACTCATTCAAAAGCTTATGAAATAGAGAGGTTTTTGAAATATTGAAACCACTATAATTACCCGGAGAAAAATCTAGAAAAACGGTTTGAATTTTGACTTTGAATTTGAAGAATAGCATTTTTACAAGTTTAAGCCCTAATAAAAAACTACAAAATATCTAACAACAAATAAAATTACATTAATCTTGTTTGAAATGTTTTTCTCTTTCCACCAATACCCTTGACATTGAAATTGGACCAGTAGTTTTGACTTATTGAGTATTTAATGACCGAAAGTGGGCATATTCTGAAAATATCGAAAAATTTATATACCGTATCTCGAAAACTAAGGTCAAAAGAAAAAAGATTACTAAACATTTTTTGTCAGAAATTTTGAGTAGAATATATGGTCAACGGCTGTTACAACCTTGGTGGGAAACCATGTATATATTGTTTTCAGAGTACATTTTCCTTTGTATAAATTTTGTGAAATTTGATAAATTTTTAAAAGTCGTCACGGCCGGTACCTTGTTAAAAAAGTTTGTTTCTATAAGGAATAGATTCAGTTTCTATTCAACAGATTCAGATTCTCTTGCTTTCTTATACAATTCGAATAAATAATCAGTATAATTCCCAATAAACTATTCTATTTTTACTTAAATTAATATTAAATAGGCACTATGAGTAGCGACTTTTTTTTAAATGTATGAATCAAGAATATAATGTCAAATAATTATTCTACAAGTAATAGAAACAGAAAAATACTTCCTATTTATTATTAAAAACTACAATTTACTATAATTGACACAGGTACATACTACTTATTTCAACAATACTCATGAATTGTGTAAAGACAATGCTGGTTATTACTAATTATTACAAAATCATCATCAAGCATAATATTTAAAAAGTAGAGTTCAATAACACATGTAGCAATTAACAATACCAAGACAAATATAATAATATTTTCAAATAATTTTTAAGAGGTGCAGAGTGTCTAAGATTCTATTAGCACCTATAGGTGTAACAGTCAAGCTTATTGATTTCAGAGTAGACTATCATTTTACTTATCTCTAAAAGTAGGGTATTGGTTTAACAAATGGATGTAATGCTCGTTTTAAATGTAATAGACTTTCAAGCATGTAGTAATTATTGCATATGAAGGACGTGTATTATCTCTTGTTACAGAGTAACACAACTAATAGCATGAAACACTTGTGTTTCTAATCAACTCTTATGAGAATCAAGCGTCACTTCATCGAGTAGTCACTATCTTTTTGTCGCCTATTTGATATTGATTTTTGGTTTGTCAGATTTTTTTATCACTCTCCTCCATTCGCCAGTTAATAGTATTCAATTTGATTGAAGTTTACTATACTAATCACGCTTATTGTACGCTTATTATAAAAAAAATGAGTGTAATACTATTGAACAATTGAACATCAGTCGTAAGTGCTGAATTTTACAGGTTTTTACTTGAAGATGCAATGGCATAATATCTTGCTCACCTGGGTATCCAACACAGTCTAAAAATGCTCAGTTGAATGTTGTGGAGTGCTTCATTGAGCTTCAGCGACGTCCCATCAATTTTTTGGTATGTTCAACAGTTTAAATTTTTCATGCAATTCTTTTGTACTCGTATTCTAGTAAAAAAGTAATATTCAATATTACTTTTACAATATTTTATTGCATTTTTTCTTTTAGGGATACTCTTAAATGTAAATAAAAATAGAAATCCAAGTACCCTTTTTAAAAGTATTTACTCAAACATGTTTTGGCTGTAGGATGATGCCACTATCAAGACTTGATAATGACTTGAAATTGATCTATCAAGACTTGATAATGGCATCATATAGCCGAAACATGTTGTGAATAAGTAATTTTAAAAAGGGTACCTATATTTCTATTCTTATTTATACTTTTACAATATAATATTGAACATGCAATACTCTAGTGAAAAGTAATATTCAGTATTATGATTTGATGATACCTAATTTTAGTTGCGTATGCCACATTGTAATTGAAAGAGGTTTATAGGATAACTTTGTGTTAAAAATTTGTATATTATAATTTGAAAAAATCAATTCTTCAATCTGTAAATTCAAGTCATAATAGAATACCTTGATCTCTACTACTGTATTATCAGCAGAGGAATTCAATCATACATGCCTTGTGTTAAAATTGAATCAGTGTTGAGAAAATTGTATGGATTTACTAACATAAATATGAATAGAAATTATTTTTTCTCTTTGAGTATATATGTACGCATAAAATATACATAATATAAGTAGTAAATATGCATAAAATATAAGTAGATGAACATTTCCTATTGTAGTAAAAACAAAACATTTTCAATTTAAACGATAATAAAAGCATCAATATCTTTCACTTCTTTATTTGTTTAATATCGAAACGTATAAAAATAACATGATTGAACCTGAGAGTTATCTTAGACTTTAGTCTAAAAGAAGAGAGATAGAAATCACTAAAGCTCTTATGATATGAAAAAACTCCTTAGTAAAGTAGTTTAATAATAGCTTCTATTAGGTCAAGTAGCTCTTGATTATTGTTATTATTGACTTAGTAAAAAGATTCTTATATTCCAATCAAATTACTGTTGAAATTGATGTTTCTTTCCATGACGAAACACTATATAATAACTTTGTTGTAGTTCAGACACTGTGTTACTTGTAAATATTTGAAAAACACTTACTTTTCTTGGAGTATTGAGGAATGCATTTCACTCCTGAAGAGCCTCTGAGGCTGATGAAGCTCCTCTTCAGGAGTGAAATGCATTCCTCAATACTGCAAGAAAGGTAATTGTTTTTCAAATATTTACAAGTAGCACAATGTCTGAGCTACAACAAAGTTAAATTACTGTCTTAGAAATGGGCTTTAAAAATTCTTTATTTCCTGGGGCATGAAAGTTTTGTATAGATAAGAGTATATTTAGCAGTGGAACTTTCCTAACAGTAATTTATGAAAAATTATTTATGTGCTCTAAAAGTAGTGTATCCACTCTGAAGTTTACGTACACTGTAATAGTAGGTTAAATTATTAGGGATTCTGATATAACTCATGCAAGAATAAATTATTTATCTGAATTCACACCTTGACAGAAATCCCTAATAATTTTTCATCATAAATACTGTATAATGGGATTTTTTTTCTATTCGGAAGTGTTGTGCACACTATTATGTGATGAATATTGTAATATTTGTGGAAATAATGGATCTCTTGACTGGCAAGTTTGTAAATCAGTCAATTATTGATGAAAAAATGAAAATATATAACAATATAATATTTATAAAGTTATAATACATGTGAAGTGATAATACATAACTCCATGAATTAATACTGTTTACTGTAAATAATTTGATGAGTTGCTCAAGATCGGAAAATAATTTGTAATTTGATTAATTTTACTATGTAAGCGGAGTCGCAACACGCAAATTTCTTTGTCTTACTTGTGAGGTATTAGATTTTAGCGCGACAACAGGGACCTCCTTCCACAAAATCGGTACTCAATTTGTAAAAATTAACACTAAAGGATATTTTTTGATATTTTATTAACATCTTGGACCTTAGAATAATCTTGATCCCTCCGAATTCGGATGTTGTTTTCATCAAGATGATTTTGCGATCTTGTTAAAGAATAGTTGTATTAATTTAAACAATTTTTCTCATCATTTGCCCTAGTTTTTAATGTTTTACTTTGTTTTGTTCAAAGGAACCTCATCCATGGTGCCTGCTAAAAAGTGTTCTCTGAATAAACGTCTAGTTTTCCTGTTTATATTTGGAATTCTAGTCGTGTGGATTGTACTGCAAATTGATATTGAAGAAAATAGTCTGGAAGGTGATGTGGTCGAGCCTCATTTTCAACCAACAGGTAATGCAAAACATTATCAGAGCAGGACTGACGGCACGCACGCGCACGGTCAGGACCATGCGTTTTATACAGCGTACGAATACCATCGGTCGAGCTCGTGTGCATCCGTTCCATCGGCCGACTGACGCGCTATTGAAACAAATAGAATCTTTCAGAGCTGTACTGATCAGTAGCCCGATCGCAACATAACCATTGTGCTGACACCTCTGCCCGACAATCAGCTGATATTGAATTGAATAGCATAATGAATGAATTCAATCAATAGTGTCATATTTGAATTAAGAGTTTTTCTATACATTTCTTCAATCATTTCTAATTTTTCTATTGAAAAAATCATATATTATTAATATTATCTACATTTATTTGATCCGTAGCTTAAAGTGAATGCAAGTATTCCCAATGGTGATACAAGCTCGAAATAACTTATCAAAATTTTTGATGGAGATTCTGAGGTAGTTGAAAAATGTATCTTCACCCCAAGCAATGATGTATATAATGGTACTAAATTTCCTTTGAAATGCTCTTTGGGCGACCATCGGGTGAACTTGATATCTTCATCTTTTAATCTTTCGTTTACGAAGATAATAAGCTGCAATTAAACAATCTGTAAAGGCGTCCATTTTGTGAGTCAGAAAAACTGATGTATGGTCAGGATGGTGCATACGCACTGACAGTCGATCGAGCTCTGAATGTGTAAAACTGATTCATCGATGCGTACGGTCAGGATAGTACATACGCACTGACGGTCGGTCGAGCTCTGTAACCGGCCTTAGATATAGATTGTAGGAACACACTGATTTATTAATGAACTTCTTTTGTATGCTGAAAATGTTGTAGAATTAAACAAATATTTCAAAGTTTATTAATTGTAATGGAAATAATTTTTTATTTTCTGAAGCTGATTTCATGCTTAATAACAAAATATCGGTGCACCGAGCTTCGCTCGTTCTTTTATTTATTGATAAACAGAACACAATTCTTAAAAATGATTGGGGGAGGACTAACAGGCACAGCTCAAAACTGTTTTTCCCCGAATTTGTATTTATACACTATACATAGTCCAAAAAGTAGCTTATGTTCCATACACTTGAATTCAGGTCCAATTTTCAGTCTAAACATTTGAAAACAGGAAAGTTTTATTTTAGACTGTCTACAAACCAAATTGAATAACAAAATAACACTGTAAAATAACGATAAACTTTTAATCAATTATTAATTTTGATCAATTATGAATAATTTTACCTTTCAAACCCTTGAGGTTTTTTTTATCTTCTAGGTCGTGTTTATATTTCACAGCTGGCTATATCACAGTCAGCTTATGAATTTCGGGGATGAGATATTTTGATTTTCCACAGACGCATCGCTCACTCACTTTTTTACTATCCACCGACGACGAAAGCCTCAGCTGTTTTTACAAGGATGAATTATCATTTTAATGTCGTTCAGCGAGTTTTCCCAGGGATGAGACCTAGTGCAATCGAATTTTTATATCATAGACCTACTATATTCCAAATTTCGTGAGAATCGTTAGAGCCGTTTTCGAGATCCATTGGACATAAATAACCTTATAAATAACCAAGTTCATAAATATATACAGAAATTTCTCGCTAATATAATAGTATAAAAACTATTATTGCTTGCAGATCTCAATAATCTTTCATTTTTATTCTCAATATACCATTGCTAATATTTGGCAATTACGTTGAAAAATTAGAAGATAAACATTTTTCAGCGATCGGTCGTAGAATAGATTACTCTATTTGAATGAATTCCTACACACAAAAATCTAAAACACGGAATCATCTGCATGTTATTTATGACTTTCAAACAACTACACTCTCACAATCACTTTTTAGAATACTAATCCGATGATACTATTTAGTGATTAAAATTATATTTACTTACATAACTAGTTAATAGATTGGCTTGATTAATATATTAAGAATGTTGGTCATGGGCATAGAATTAATGCTATTATTAGGGTTATGCAGTGTGAAGTAATGCTGAAGCTGTTCCACATTGTGTTATTGCTGTGTCACGGTGGGGATTTTCAGTGCGGTTGCAGGGAAACAGCAATTTCTCACTATCATTGTCAGAAATCCAACATTCCATAAGGTGCCTTCTGAAGAGTTCCTTACTTTATTTAACTCTATGCATGTTTCAATGATATAAATTTAGTAAAATAAAATTTAGCATTAAAAACTCAATTGGTTGAACATTTCACATTTAAATTAGAAAAGAAGATTTTTATGACCGTTGATATTTTCCCAATATTGCTGTATAGAGTTTCCTCATTGAAGTTTCGAAATCAGTATCAAATTCTTATCACGCTTAACACCAAGCTTCTCATTTTCTATTTATCTATTCAACATTTTTATATTTAATCTATTTTCCAACATTTATCTATTCTCTTTTGCTATTAAGAAGTCAATTCCAAATGCTCTACAATTATTCTCAATTGTGCATAATCATTTAGATTGATAGATGGAATAACTGAATAGTATTTCTTTTTGACCCAATTAAAAATCTTTCTATAGCTCTACAGCCCATTGTGGGCTTTGGCCTCCTCCAAACATTTCTATCCATTATAAATCCTCTCCATCCTCTAAAAACCCATCCTTATCTCATCTTCCCATCGTATCCTTGGTCTGCCTCCCAATTCAAAATGATCGTTTTAATAATATTATGACCTATTATTTTCACTTTTAGCAATTTTTGAGCTATTATTTCAATGTGATACGTAACAGATACGGCTAATGAGTCTATACCTAGTTATACTTAGTTTTATTATGTACAAAGTTTTTTAAATAAGTACCATCTACTATTGATGTAGGTCATATGTTTTTCTGTAAAATAAAACATATTCTATTCTCTAATTTAAGAACTATGTCTGTTTCAGAGATGACACTAAAAGTCTCGGAGTTCATGATTAACACAAAAGGATGTAGAATTCCAGCAATGGAGCCTTTCGACTCATCTATAAAGCAATTTGTTTTCGAGGATGACCCAATCATTTGTGAGACGGAAAAGTATCCTCCCATTGTCAATTCGAATGTCACCCATGTTTATCTGGATGCTGGTGCTATTTCTGCCTTCAATCTAACAAATCTCACATGTTGTTATACGCCATTTTGGAGAGTGGAGGCTGATGAGTCAGAAGTAGTCGACGGAGTTGCTTACCGCGACATTGACACTTATTTTAGGTGAGCTATTAACACTACTGAAGTATGACAGTCAATATTGACATAAGTATAAGCAATATTGACGGCTTATATGAGGATCATATATTTCAATCTCCGATTGGCCATTAATGAAAGACGAATGTATGTAGAAGAAGAATTTTTCCACGAAAAATTACTTACACTCTTATCATTATTTTTAAACATAATTGCCGTGAAGGTTTAAGCATGTGTCTTACCAGGGAACAGCCTACCAAAACCCTCTTCATAAAGTCGCTGCTGCCAAATGCATAACGTTGTTTTGGAGCTCCTCGTAAATTTGGAAGTTCTGCCCTCGAAGTCATGTCTTGAGTTTGAGAAAAAGGTATAAGTTACTAGTGACCAAGTCAGGTTTGTATGGTGGGTGATCGAAATAACCCCATATTTGATTCGTTGGAGAAGCCGTTTGTTTGCGCTGTGAGGCCGAGTAGCATCATGCATCCCAACGATTCCGGAAGTCATTTCAACTGACGTCTTCCAGTTTCCGTGACAATCCACGCACAACATCATCACTCATAACGTTTTCTGCGTAAACGTGATTTATTCGTCAGATTTTATTTATTTATTTACATACAAAAGCTCTCAGAATAAATCCATGAAGAGCCTTATTGACATCAACTAGCTCATTCACATATATTTGATGCAAGATAAGAATGAAAAAATAAAATAAAATAATAAACACAATTTTTGAATACTAATATGATAAGAAGAGGCGAAATGAGGCCAAATGAAAAAAAATAAACTAATGATAATAGAAAATGAAGAAGAATGAAATAAAAATAAAATAGAGAATAGAGGGAAAATAGGACTTTGGAAGAGAGGAAAAAAAGAAATGAGAGAGAGTTTAGTATAGTTATATATTTATAGATTTATGTCAAAATACGTAAAACGCTACGTAATTAGTACTTAGCGGGAGAGTAAGTGAGGCGGTCATGGGTCTATAACTCGTCAACAATT
Source organism: Nilaparvata lugens (assembly GCF_014356525.2). Classification (NCBI taxonomy): domain Eukaryota; kingdom Metazoa; phylum Arthropoda; class Insecta; order Hemiptera; family Delphacidae; genus Nilaparvata; species Nilaparvata lugens. The sequence goes on along the minus strand of NC_052506.1, from coordinate 88,386,701 downwards.
ATTTGAAATTGCAAATTTCACAAATTTTAAATTCAATCACATAATTGTATGTTGAATATCATCCCCAATATTCCAGCCGTGCTTAAAAAGTTTCCAGGTTGAAAGATTGAAAGGAGATTTAATTTGCTTATGAAATAAGATCATTTTTATCCGGCCCATAGTTACTTCTTAATTAATGATTACCATATTTTGTTCGTCAATGTCGAGACATTCACATTCCCAGCAGAGAACAAAGAATTTTCGATATGCTAAAAACTTTTTTGTTTCAAAAGATAAGTGGATGGTGAAAGCGAGAAAGTAGCTCGGAAATAATTGAAATTATTTTCTCAATTTATTGTCAAAAGTAATTTGACCCTTCAACCCTAAAACCTTCCTAGCTCTGGAATATCGGGGACGATATTCTACATACTGTGGTTGAATTTGAAATTTAAGAAAATTGCAATTTTACACAATTTGACAACGCTGTATTTCTTTGGATGGAGGGCCAAGTCTCAACTTATTTTATACAAACTGTAGATAATATTTTATTCGAGGTGGGACCACTGAGGAAAAAACATAGTAGGTTATTTACATTATATGCATTGCCTGAATGGCATTGTATGGTCGAGTTGGGGAGCCATCATGTGATTTTCATTTGCCAAGCAAATAATGTTGTTCTCTAAGCAGGGTACGAGCAGAACGATCAGGTCGATTTATAGCTTACAGTTAAGGTCGCACTCGCAATTGGCCTACATTTAACATTATACACATTTTAGAGCATCGAAGTGAACATTAAGTGTCGATTGCGTTTCAGCACGATGACATCGCCAGCTGATCAGTGGCATCAATCGAAACTGGAAGCTAAACCGTGACACGTTTGGGTCTTGGGTTTTTGTTTCTGCTTCTCCAAAACTCTGCAGCGTCAGAAGCCTCACCACTCCCAAGAAGTTTTGCCTAAATGGCCATCCTTCTTTGAGCAGTGGTGAGGTTTGGTCACCCAAAACTCGTGACCTACGTGAGTTTCACTCCTGGTCTTTATGCAGGTCCTTCCGCTGAGAGAGGAGACGCCAAACTGCCTCTAGGGCGCCCGGCGCCCGGCCACCCTCGACTCAGCCTCTTGACCCACATTTGTGCCTGGAGTTTCACCCATGTCTGGTCTCTTGGATTTTTCTTTTTGCCCTACCGAAACTCTGCAGGGTCAGAAGCCTCACCTCTCTTAAGAAGTTTTGCCTGGATGGCCGCCCTTCTCTGAGCAGTGGTGAGTTTTGGTCTCTCCAACCACAAGCTCGTGAGTTCCACACCTGGCTTCTATGTAGGTTCTTCCGCTGAAGGAGGGGTCGCCAAATTGCCTCTAGAGCACCTGGCCGCCCTCGACTTAGCCTCTTGATCTACATTTGTGCTTGGAGTTTCACCCATCTCTAGTCTCTTGGGTTTTTCTTTTTGCCCCTCCGAAACTGCCCTGATGGAGCAGATCCCGTGGGTTTGAAGGCAAGGCAACTTCTGGATTTGCCTTGAGGTTCATTTTAGTCGCCTCCTACGACAAGCATGGATACTGTGGGTGAATTCTGGTTTTCAACACATTCTTGAGTACGATGATCGACTCAAAGCTCCCCCAACCCACAGGGGGCTGTTCGCACCTTACATAGGAATCGCACTGAAGACTGCGGAATACTGGTATGTAACTATTCGCACTGTAGTATGTGTGATGAGGTCTATGGAAGATGGAGCATTAGAGAATTGGAGAAAATCAGATGTGACAGTGGAGAGATCAGCCAGTCAATTAGGCCCATATCTTTTAATGTTCTAATAGAGCGTTTCATTGTCATATTGCAGACCTTGCAATTATCTATGGATTAGTATGGGATTGTGGGATGGGGAGGTGCAAGCTTCTTGCACATCGAACCGCTCCTCAGGGTACAGAAACTGATCATGAGGGTCATCAAACAGAAGCCTCCACGCTATTCATCAGACCAGCTATTCAATGAGTTTGACGTGATGGATCCAAGACAGCTTTACTCCAAGGAGATACTATGCAGATTACACAAGAACCCAACAATATTTCAAACCAGAAATCACAATCACAACACCAGAAACAGGAATCTTCTCATCACCAGTGTTGCAAGGAACGCACTATAATACCAGACACATTTCAATCATTTAGCACCAAAATTATATAATCTACTTCCTGCAAACTTTAAACAGATTAATCATCCTAGAAAGTTCAAAACAATAGAACACAATTGGTTGATGAGCAAAGGAAGACAGAACATAGAAAACATTATTTCAAATAACAATTAACCACCTTATGACTTACTAAACACTAACTAATTAATAATACACACAAACCCTACTCTAGAACATGGTACGCCATAGTGGAGTAGGTCAATTTCCACACAGAAAAAACTAAACAAGTAGAGGACACATTAAAAGAGTTTTTTGTAACTAACTATTGTATGTAATATTGTAATTTATCTAATATTTTGTGTAATTGATGTTGTAGTTTTAGTTTTTATTTGAAATAAACATTTATTTATTTATTTTATCTCTCTGGCAGCAGTGACCTAGCTACAAAAGCTGGATTTGGGTATTTAATCAATCGACAATGTAATTACTTCCAATTGGAATTGAGATTTATTCACAACACTGTCATGTTTTACAATATTATTATAATATGATTATTATTTATAGAAAAGTATCATGATGGAAAAAAGAACTTCAGTACGGTAGCTTAACAGCTGTGGTTGAAGTTCTGCACAAAATTGTACATAGTACAATCATATCAATATAGTTACGGTAATATACCAGTGTATTTGTTATATTTGTCTTCATAAATTATTGTGATAATGATAAATGAAGGTAATCAATGTTTATTTTTCCAGGTACCACAATAACTGTATAGAGTTTGAAGATGCTGAGAAAATAGAAAATTATGAGTTCATCAGAGTTACTTGCACGTCAGAGAACAGAACATTCGTCGATTATCACTCATTCACGCCATTGAAAGATCATATGAAAAGGAAAAAGAAGGATATTGAGCCCGATCACCTAAATGTGATGATCATTGGAGTGGACGCTGTATCCAGGCTGAATCTACATCGGCAAATGCCTGTCACTTTGGATTATCTAAAGAGTAAATTGAACGTGGTTGAAATGTTTGGATATAACAAAGTAGCTGATAACACATTCCCAAATTTGGTTCCTGTCTTATCTGGCCTCACAGAACAAGAGCTGGGTGAAACTTGCTGGCCTACACCGAAATCCACTTTCGATAATTGTCAATTTCTGTGGAAGAATTTCAGCGATTCAGGTTACATCACGTGTTTCGCGGAAGATGCATCATGGATGGGAATCTTCAACTACCTTAAATTTTCTTTCTGGAAACAGCCCACCGATTATTATTGGAGAGTTTTCAATAAGAAAGCTGAAGACGAAATTGGTCATCAAAAACGTATGAATGCTAACCTTTGTATAGGACGTAGATTGACTGCTGAAGTATTGCTAGATTATGCGGAAAAATTCTATATATCTACCATAGGGAATCGTAGTTTTAGTTTAATTTGGGGCTCTAGTCTTTCACACGATTTTTTAAACCTGCCCAAGTTTGGCGATGAATACTATAGAGGGTTTTTAGAGAGACTTGCCAGTAAGGGTGTTTTTAATACCTCCGTTCTAGTTTTTATGAGTGATCATGGTATAAGGTGGGGTGATATTAGAAATACTTATCAAGGTCACTTAGAGGAAAGGTTACCATGTTTATATTTCAGTTTTCCGGAGTGGTTTAGGAAAAAATATGCAGTAGCTATTAGAAATCTGAAGTACAATAGTCGTAGATTGACAACCCCATTCGATCTGCATGAAACACTGCTACACCTGCTCCACCCAGATCAATTGACAGAGAAATCTCTGCGAAGAAGGATTGATCACTTGAGAAATGATGTTGTGAAGCCTAGAGGCATCAGTCTGTTCCTGCCGATATCACCGGAAAGAACGTGTGCAGAGGCGGGAGTGACCGAGCACTGGTGTTCGTGCCATCAAACTGAGTCAGCTGCTCTGAATGACACGACAGTCGTCGCCGCCAGTAACTCTGTGGTCACTTACATGAATGGCCTCATTCAACAGTTCAAGCAGTGTGCCAAACTCCAGCTACACAGAGTGATGAGTGCCCGGTTGGAGCGGACTTTGCCACATATTAAAAACTCGGACCAAGGAGTGCAAGATTACATAGTGACGCTTGAAGTGAGACCAGGAGGGGGAACGTTTGAGGCGACTGTCCGCCATGGCTCCAACAACACATTCAACCTGATGGGCACAGTCAGTCGAACCAATACTTATGGCAAACACAAATCATGTATGGATAATTATCATCTTGAACTATACTGTTATTGCTTGTAGCCTACACTGTTAACTCATTTTTAATTTAGAGTGGATTTCAAACTGTGATATATTATTGTTGATTAATCTCAAGCCTACAATTATACATTTTAAAATTATTTTATTAGCTGAAGGTAAGTTATATATTATCAATCAGTGAGATTATTTTAAAAGCTTGTTTATTGTTCAAGCTTTTAATTCGAATGATTTTTAGATTGATGATTGTCTCAATAGATGACAAGTCTATGCAAATTATATTGTTCGTATTGAACCTATTGGTGTATTGGTTAATCTACTAGACAAAACTCATGAAGAACAAAACGTTTTTGTAAAGTGGCACTAAAGAAACTAGAATGAATTTTAAATCCGCTCCTTCATAATATTTTATTTTTTTGTTTTATGATAAATATTTTGTCAAGTAATTGAAATATTTAGCCTATTAGAAGCGATATAGGCCTATTCAATGCTTGGTAGCTACCTATACAATTAAGTGTACCATTGCGTTTTAAGAATGAATATTTTGTATGATTGGATTGAGAATATATTTTTATTTTTTCAAACTCTGCTATTTGTTCTCTAATCAAGTCAATTTTCCAAGTCCTAACGATTATTTTATTTTACAGGTTGATTATTATTCGTGTTGAAGAGGTTCACAAATTTAACCCCAAATTATTAATAATTTAATTATTTGCATATTGCACTTCATTGTTTATAGTTCAGTACTCAGTACTTTATAAGTTATTTTAATGCTCAAGTTTCTCAGGTTTTATTCAATATGGATTGGAAGTAGCCCTTATTCAAATACAAAGATTCTGAAGCAGCTCTATTGCTCTATTAATATCGACATGTAATAGACATTCCTTACAAAAAGTGACTCAGCTCTGAAATTTCGATCAGCAATTACCTTTTTATATAGTACATAATTGATTACCTTTTATTACTATTCAATATTTACCTATTTTTTGGATATTTTATTAATTTATCAAAATTTTGGAATGGAATAGATTTGGGCCAAGCATGTTGTTCCTTCCTAATCATATGTATATGTTTTGTGATTCTATCCACGAATAAATAAATAAATAAATAGGTATTAGATTACCATGTTAATCATCTTTTCATTTTTCTGTGGAAAATGGAGTTGTGTTGTCCGCGTATCTTCTACATTTCTACAGGATGATCTTTTAGTCCTGTTACCAAATTTTTAATTCAATTTATAGAACGGAATTTTGTTCCAATCAATTTTTTATTAAATATTTATCACATGCATTTCTAAGTTACTGAATATTAAGGAATATTTTCAAAATGTTCACCCATTGAGGTTATGAAGGCTACGCATCAAATTTTCACCATATTTTAGCAGAAAGCCAGATAAAGCGTTTTGAGAATGCACTAGAAACATTTGTGATTAACCTTGAATATAACACTGGATTGCACCAGTCCCAACCATTTTTATTTGAGTTCTCTCTCCTTTGAAACAAAGTATTGCGATATTTCACATCTATTTCAATTCAATTTACGGTATCCCGATGTACTTGCCTCATTGGCACTGACTGTTAGTTTGCTACTGCCAAGTCAGCAAAGAGAACTGGTGTGGTACACCCCAGTGTTTTAAAATAGTTGCAATTTTCCAAGCTATCGATTAATAATCTGACATCATGTGGGACCGGACTCCTACCAAGACTCCAAGTTCAGTTTATACTATTTACACTATAAACGTGTATACTATTTACACTATTTTCACTTATAGTGTATACTATACTAGTAGTTCTGTGAGCAGTAGACCTCACGCAGTTTTCTCATCCACAAGTATCTGATGTCACCTGTTTGAACTGGTTCAGGTTAGAATTTGTATTCCATATGATAATTCATCCAGTTTCGTGATAATCTTTCCATCTGATAAAAATATTTCTCAAATATTTGAAAATTATTATTTTTTCAATCAAAAATATTAAATCTTCACCATTATTTAATTATTTTCAATCACCTATTAAATTTGATTTTTCAAATGTGAGATTATTGATACTGATGAGCACGCATAATAATACCATTACTGCAAAACAAAATATTGAAACCATAAACCTTATAGAAATAGATACACCTTCTCCAGACATCTGTGTAATGCATGCAATGAATAATGCACTTGTCAGCTGATTGATTATGAATAATTCTATAGTCTGATTAATCCTATCTTTAGAGTAGATGATATACAAATATGATGTATATAGTGATATCGAAGTATGAAGGAATTCCTTTTTTTTCATAATTATCCTTAAAATGCAAAGTTTCAAAAAACCTTGTGTATACATCGAAGCGCAGTTGAAAAAGAAATACTCCTGCCAAATCGCATCAAATTCTGTCAACGCGTTTGGCCGTAAATGCGTTACATATATATACACAGGCAAAAGGAAATCAGAGTTAAAACATAGACCTAACTACGTTCGGCCAATAATAGCATAGAGAAACAATAGCGTAAGTAGATATCCCAGGGCGTTTATGTCGCAGCTTTTACTGTTATCTCAAGCCGATTATTGTCGATTTTTACTGTTTTGACCGGGTAAGAGTGTATGAACGGCACAATATGAGAGACTACCAGCGTCATAAATCTTCACAGGAAAGAACTACGTGGACTATCAGCTTGAGATAACAGTAAAAGTTGCGACATAAACGCCATATTCCATGGGATATCTACTTCTCTATGATAATAGTGTATACTATTTACACTTATAGTGTATACTATAGTTGTATACAAAGTGTTGAATTTTAGTTTATTTGATTTTTTTATAATTTACTTTTTCTTAGGTAGTTTTTGTTGAATTTTTTGTTCGTTTTAGTCTTCTACCTGACAAAATTACTCACTTTTTTTTGGATGAGTACTGAATAGAAGTAGCCTACACAACCATTTAAACTGCATCCAAACTGAACTATATTTATTATGGACAACAGTATGTTGTGATTTCAAGATCATGCCAGACTGTTTACAAAACAATGGAAATTATAGGTAGGCGCACAGAGATCGTCATCACACACGATGCGGATAGGTATGCACACTCCAATTGAAATTAATGCATCAAATCTAATCGTCCGATGCGTGCCGTCCGTCCGATGACGATCTGTGTGCGCCTACCTTATGGATGTGCGATTTTCAGTCATAGTTATTTCGCGCAGAGGCGATGTCAACTGCTCACTAAGGGCTATATGGTAACACTACGTTCAACGCTAAACCACGTTTACTTGTTGACCGAGCAAAGTGAGGTCTAAGATTCAAGTCGACGGTTTGGCATTTCTCTTAATGTTTAAATGTTCATATGTTGCGCATTTACGGCGAAACGCGGTAATAGATTTTCATAAAATTTGACAGGTATGTTCCTTTTTTAATTGCGCGTCGACGTATATACAAGGTTTTTGGAAACTTTGCATTTCAAGGATAATATAAAAGGAAGAAGGAGCCTCCTTCATACGCCAATATTAGAGTAAAAATCAGACTACAGAATTATTAATCATAAATCAGCTGACAAGTGATTACACAGATGTGTGGAGAAGCCAGTCTATTGCTGTATTTCCATAAGGTATATAGTTTCAATCAGGTACTTGTGGATGAGAATACTGCGTGAGGTCTACTGTTCACAGAACTACTAGTCATAATGTGTTTCATACGGGGTTTAAACGAACAGCTGACATTTCTCCGTTTAACTGAATATCTGCATACGGGCCTGAGATCGTATGATTTGTCTTTATCTGTGTGGTTATGCCAAGTTCCAGGTACCTTCAATGATTCAAAAATGTTTTGTCTCAAATTTGTTAGTCAATAAGCAGAGATGCTTAAAAAAATCAACCTTACTTGAGTCATCAATTGATATTTGCTCAAATAATGAAATAATATATTGATAATAGAAGATCGGATAATGACCTACCAAGGTCAAAGACTATAATCATAGCCACCTCTAAAGGTACGTACAGATATACGCGCCGCGAATATGAGCAATTCAATTTTAATCAGCTGATGCCAAGCTTTTTATATCTGTATCTTACCGTTTCTGTAAAAATACAGATATAGTCAGCTGGCTAAAAGTAAATTGCTCATGTTTGCGGCGCGTATATCTGTACACACCTTTAGATTGTCACATTGATTTATATTGGATTCAAGATGTTTTGATCGAAATTCCAAATTGTTTTGGAGGTGGGAGTAGGTCTAGAGTGGGAATCATTTCATGTACAATGTGAGAATTGTGCGGACTATTGAAGGTGTCGTGTACGCACATTTATACTTACTTATTCTTATTAGAGGTGGCTATGCTATAATCATTGTATACATAAGCAAATTTAAAGTTCCAGAGAGGCCTGATTCTTGTTCGCGGTGGATGCGTCTGATTCTCCTGCTCATTATCATGTAATTTTTTTATCCCATAAATCCACAATATTTATCATCACTTCTACTTTTTACATCAACTTATTCATATTACTGAATCATCTTCTCACTTCCAATGTTTAATGGCTTCAATGAGAGCTCTAGAAACTTTTGTTGCAGTCGCAATAAAACCCATCTTCTAGTGATAGTCACTATTATGCCCTCTCCTTATTGGGATATATAACAAAGATAAAAACTTGAAATTTATTGAGAATACTTCATATTGTCGAGAAATTAATAAAGAGCTGAAATGATAGAACTTTCTTTCAATAAAACATTCATGAATTGCTTTGAAATAAGCGATTCCAAGCTATGAGAGGCTTAGTAATTCTAAGTATCTGTAGGCTTATTGCTCTTTGAATATGAATTATCAACTTCACAGCAATATTACTTACTGTCATTATTTGAACCCCAGGAATATTGTAGTCTATTATAGTGTATTCAATTTAAATGACAATATGAGGTTTAATACTAAAGTTCATGAGTTTTAGTGCATATTGTCTCTTGCATTAAATTCAATTATTCGATTTATTCAAATGGAAAGTACAGTATATGAATAATAAATCATCCCCGATTTCCTCTCACCTCCCTACTTAACTGTTTGTAATGGGATTTTTGTAGTCTACAAAAATAGAAAAGTTTTTGAATTTATTCTATGAATCCAATTAACTTCACTATACGCTAAACCATAGAGAAACAATAGCGTAAGTAGATATCCCATGGTATAGGGCGTTTATGTCGCAATTTTTACTGTTATCTCAAGCCGATTACTGTTGATTATTCTCGATTCTTACTGTTTTGTTGGGGTGAGAGTGTATGAACGGCACAATATGAGAGACTACCAGTGTCACATCACATAGCTTCACGGGAAAGAATTACATGAACTATCGGCTTGAGATAACAGTAAAAGTTGCGACATAAACGCCCTATACCATGGGATATCTACTTATGCTACCGTATTGTTTCTCTAGGGTTATTAATACTCTGTGAAGTAGAATTATTATTGGATCTTTGAGTTTAAAGTTTTTCAATAATTCTGATTTGTGATGGCGTACAACATTGACTGATATCATGTTTAATTGTTATCATCCATTAGCCTCATTGTAATCATCCACTCACCGAAAGTAAAATAATACAAATGTAAGAATCATAGACACAGGATTCTGCTACATGGATCTGGAAATTATTATTATTGCTATTGGGCCTTACATATATGTCAATCTCATCCACGTTATAAAAAAAACACCTAAATAAATCAATAAATCAATAAATAATAATAATAATTAAAAAATCTTTATTTCACTTTCTTACATAATTCATCGTTGAAAAGAATAAATGTTTTACAGCAATGGCCACACGGCCGTCTGCCAGGAGTTGGCTTTTAAGTAATACAATTTTTCTTTATTTTATAAATCATACATACATTTTATCTGCAAACCTGAAAAAGAAATTACAAAATAATAGATGTATATAATTAATCAATCATTGTGCTCTTCTTATTTCTAAATTCCTATCTTATCTCTATTTCATGTGTTAATTTAAATAAATCAATATAAATCCAAGTTTAAGCATAATCGAGCCTAAATCTTCCCAACACCGCTAGATATCGTGCAGAAGATCATCTGCTACATATCGTGCTGATGAAAAAATGTTTCTCTTGAAGGCAATGAATAATAAACATACATCGTATTAAGCAATATTTTTCGTTGACGCATGATCTATCATTGAATTAGTACGGTATCCGTGTAAAATGATCGGTTTGAAATCGTTTGCTTTAAAAGTAGGTACATTATTAGTTACTAAAATACCAGAATATAGATAGCCTACTGAATATCTTCAATAGGAGAGAATTTAAAATGGTCACATCAATTTGCGTTCAATGTTGGATGCCACAAAATGTATATAAAAATGATTGAAAGCTTCACACCAATTAGTTACTACAATACCAGAATATATATAGCCTTCTGAATGGATGTCTTCAATAGGAATGATTTTAAAAGGTCACATCATGTTGCGTTCAATGTTGGATGTCACAAACTCTTTATACATTATTCTTTTTTACAATGATGCACAGATCGGGAGAGAAAAATTTAGTTTAAATAGTACAAGGTATTTTTAGTTTTTCTCTCCCGATCTGTGCTTCATTCTAAAAAAGAATAAAGAATATGATAACTCTATATATTATCGAAATGATTGAAAGCTTATTACCCATTAAAAAAAAGGAATAATTAATATTGATAATTGTATTAATATGAGGTGATACTTGATCAATCCTCACTAGAGTAGCCCACGCAGAATGTGTGTGTAGCCTTTCTGGCGCCATACCTGTTTTTGCATGATTTGAATACCACTGCAGCAGAGAAGACGGGCAAAGATGAGGAGAAGAAGAGTGGCAGAAAGTTTGGAAGACGTTGCTGGCTTATTGTCTGCTGCAATCAGCCGACTATGAAATTGAACAATGTCGCCTCCATCAATCATGTTTCTTCGTATGCAGAATGGAGACGATTCATTAGCTATGCGACAATAATTATGTCTTAGCACAAATTATGTTGTTTACAACTTCAAGAGACAGGCATCCGGTTCGTTTCTTATTACATCTCTCTCCAATAAGATAATAATTATCATCTTAATTATTCATATTATCTTTAGTATCCATGCTGAATTAGTATTCATGCTCTCAGTAGGTACGGGTTTTTTCTTTAGAGTGTAAAAAAATAAATTAAAACTCAATAAAGTCTATGTTGGAGAATTATCTATCATATTATATTAAGCGAGCAATTTCTGTATTTTTATATCTGGTTATGTGTCTTAGCACAAATTATGTTGTTTACAACTTCAAGAGACAGGCATCCGGTTCGTTTCTTATTACATCTCTCTCCAATAGAGATTATTATTATATCTGAGATTATAATAGAGATTATTATTATTATTATATTATTATTTATATTCATATATGGTTATTCATGTTCAACGAATCTCGAAAACGGCTCTAACGATTTTCACGAAATTTGGAGCATAGTAGGTTTATGATATGAAAATTCGATTGCACTAGGTCTCATCCTTGGGAAAACTCGCTGAACGAGATTAAAAGGATAATTCATCCTTGGCTAAGGTAGCTGAGACCTTCGTCGTCTGCGGATAGTGAAAAAGTGAGTGATTGAGTGAGTATGTGAAAAATCAAAATATTGCATCCCCGAAATTCATAAGATGACGTATAGCCAGCTGTGAAATATAAACATGATCATTTTAGAGAATTGTGTTCTGTTTATCAATAAATAAAATTAACGAGCGAAGCTCGTTGCCCCGATATTTTATTGTGAATGATGCCCACATGAGCTTTTTGCTTATCTTTTTGCGTGGGTAATGGTGAGTGAAAGGGTGATATGATGACATGATCAAACGTTCATGCCTACCGGCGGGATTCTAACCCACGACTAGGCAGCGCTAGTAGACTGAAGGGTGCAACGTCTTAGGGCCAAGCCACATGAAGCGGTTTTTAGACGTTTTTGCACTGGTGGTGGACGAGCAGGAAGCTCTCCGATTGGCTGATTATCAGCTGATTCCCGAACTCCAACCCAGTCAGTTGATAATCAAGCGAATTGGAGAGCTTCCTGCCCGCTGACTTGTTCATAGCCAGTGCAGAAACGTTTCATATGACTTGGCCCTAATTCGTCTCAGCTATCTTGGACGTACGTTATTCATGAATGTACTATGAAAATATTGTTTGTCTGGAAGTTTGATGACTTGACAAAGCAATATCCTTGACATTGATCATTCAATTCAGTCCTCCGGCATCTACAAGGATTATCCTTCAACAGTCTATCAAGTGCTGCAATTCAAACCCGGCACAGTATAGGCTATAATCTGTATATGTATCTGCTGTACGATATTCAAAAAGTTCAAGGAGTAAAAATGTTTAAGAGTTTGTAGTACTCTATGGACTAGTCAGTTTGCCAGTTAATGTAATTAAAATTGTTAAAAAGGAGAATTAGTGTGAAAGTTGGAATTATTATTTGTTCAGCACTCTATTTATTTTGTATCAATGCTGAGTGAAATCGTATTTGTAATCGGATTTGTATAATTCCTTCATGAATTCATAGGGACTGTAGCATATTTGATAAATCATTTCCAGTAATTATTAACTACTAATAATGAAGAATTTTGTCACAAAACTCTCCTGTTCTTTGTTAATTGAATCGATAATAACCAATGTAATCTAGGCACATTGGTAATAACTGAAAAGTCTAAAATTTATTATTCAGAGTAGAATAATAGGGTGTTGCAATGTGGTGTTGTGTGTGGCAGGTTGCCTACCGCATTCAAAACCAGGCGCATTGAACAAGAGATATAAAAAGGACATTCTACGATGGGTACCGTACACAACGGTAAGTTGAGACAGTGATTTTGACCGCTTAAAATCTATTTATTACAATATTACCTATTGTAAGTTCAATAAACTCTGTCTGAATAATTGTTTTGTGTATTCACTACTACATTGAAAATGATAATTATTGGATATGAATAAATAATTAGTATATTATTTAAAGAAAATTCATCAACATTAGAATAAACGAAATCTCCCATTTATATTAATCGAGAGATATAAATAACATATTAAATGGAATGAGTCAGAGTCCAAGTCATTAGTGAGTTACAATAAAATCACAATTCTCAAGAAAATCTAACTTCCCACATTTTAAGTCACAAAGATTCTGTTTCAGTCTTGAAAACAAGCTTTTTGCTAATTGGTTTGAGAAACCAGAATTATCATTTAGTTGAACGATTTTTTCAGAGGACAGGGCTTTTATTGGTTAATTAGAATCGTCATGAAATAACATGATTCTTTGGCAATACTCTTTAATGAGTCAATGTCTTTTATCAAACCTTCCTTTTCATAGATTGATGGTGGAGAGGGGAGTTCTTTTTTAACTCTGAGAGGAACAGTATCCTATCACTTGAAACCTACCAGATATTCCATATTATTACTATATTTTACAGTATATTGGGATTTATTTGGGCGTAGCCTACCTGTTAATGTTTGGTAGATTGTAACAGACATGAACACAATTCAATTGTAAAATCGGAGAGTAATCAAATAACTTTTTCTCTCTGAAATTAAGATTCCAGAGATTTGGATGTTTCGTGCACTATTTAGGGGCTAGAGATTTCATAATTAATGGTTTTCATACTTATAATACTGTATTTAACGGTTTTGTATAAAAACTTAAGGATATAAATATAATAAAGTAATATAAAAACCACTATTCTAGTCTATTCCACCAAAAAAACTACTGGGAAATTACAGACAGTGTTTTAAAATATTTCAGCTCTGATAGAATTTCACAAATGAAGCCAAACAAAATACCAAATGCTCACACTAGTTCTCTATTATCGTTATAATTAACAAACACGCAAAATATGCAATTATATTTGGCTACTTAACTAATCAGAAGCTCGTGAATAATTAAATAAAAAGACTAAGAAATTGTCAAAAACCACAGCTTCATTGATAGTTAGAAAGACCGGTTTCGGTTGTTACACCATTGTCAATCTCTGATAGACAGTTCATCAGAGATTGACAATGGTGTAACAACCAAAAACGGTCTTTCCAACTATCAATAAATCTGTGGTTTTTGACAATTTCTTAGTCTTTTCATTCAATATGAATAATTACCACAATATCAACTTCTCAACTACACAAAAATGGAAAAAATCGTACCATCAAAAAAAGTCGTAATTGCTATCATTATAACTTTAATTTTGAATATACTAAATATTCTTTTATACCGCCTTTGGATCGTACGGTTCGCATAGACATGAATCAGCTAATAAGGGAAGGAATTTAGCTGAAATATAACAGAGACACCATTCAAGATTTGAGACAGAAAACTTTGAATAGGACAAAGTTTTGATATTCAAAGCAAAATTTCTGCTGAAAGAATATTTTCTCAAGAGTAATATTTTCATCACTGCTCAAACTCGTATTTCGTCATCTCTTGCTCAAAATATTGGACTGAATTTGAACCGTTGCCTCTCGCAAGTATTATTCTCAAAATATGTCTCTTAATAAATGTCACGTGTTTGCTCCCAAGTTTCAGATCGTGAAGATTCATTAGCTTTGAGTTTCTTATCAAGATCAACTGTTGAGAAGAAGTCAATTGTTTAGATAAACAAGCCAATGATGTCAATTCATCAATTATTATTCAATTCATACTATTAACTGGCCTCAGTACCTGTTTTGAAAAACATAATGATAAGTAAAATATATTCTTCAGCTTTTGAATAAATGTAAAACTACTGTACTTCCAATATATGTCAATTCAAAAAAATCAAGATCAAGCATTAACAGTCGGGGAAGGAACAGTTTTGGGCTGTGTCTGTTGGTCCTTCCCCAATCATTTTAATGAATTGTGCTTCGTGTATGGTATACGGTTATGTTATCATGGATAAGTCATGTAGGAATAGTGACCAATTATGAAATTTGTTATACAATAACGATACGACATAATGGTATACGATTATGACATCATGGAAAAGTCATGTAGGAATAGTGACCAATTATGAAATTTGTTATACGATTACGATACGACATAGGCCTAATAGTATACGATTATGACATCATGGAAAGTCATGTAGTGACCAATTATGGAATTTGTTATACAATTACGATACGACATATGATATTATACAATTATGACATCTGTTGTAAATTCCTTTGGAACTTTTAACATTGTCAGCTACCAAATTTCTAGATCACAGAATATTGGTCAAGGTCGAATGTAGTGGGCTCTTTTTATTGAAATGAGCAAAGTTTCCTCTTGGAGAGAATTGATTGGTCCATTTATTGTTCCACCAGTGTGATGAATGTGACATTGTTTTGAAGAGTTGGCAATGATTTTGCTGAAATACGAGAGTGCGTTGGATACTTCCCCATAACTTGAACGCAAACGCCAATCTACGTCACATTGACCGAGTGGATGAATGGAATCAGAGATGATGTTAGAACACACTTCCTTCCCACGCTAAGCTCAAGAGAACAATATTGCAAACTTTATTGAAAGCAAATGATTTGATGGATGAATATGCTTCTGAATAGATAATCTATTATGACTTTCTCAATATCAGTTAACATGGAAGTATGGATGTTAAAATATTCATCATCACTTCATATCCATGTAGGAGAAAATGACTATAGAGAGGATCAAAGCATAAACTTATTGAAGTATCTTATTGATATCATTCGACAAAGCACATGACGCTATCCTTTCCCACCTTCGCAACGTCGCCAGATCGCTTTTGTATAAATATAAATTATCCACAAAATATTTAATATCAATATTATGATTATTTGTTATTAAATAATTAAAAAGTGATTTTTAATGACTAATGAAACTTTATAAAAAAAATAATTTTCAATAAGAATGAACAGTTAATACAGTTAAAATATTTCATCAGCTATATTCTATAGAAGGAAGGGACAGGCAGAGAATCGATTGTTCTCCTATCTTTCCTCACTTCTTTTATAAAGTGGACCTCACTATATTCACATGATGGTATTATAATAATCGTTATATTATTTATTCAAAAAATAAATGAATATACAATCAAATACATCCCAAAAAGCAAATACAATATTGTTTCTTTATTTCTAATATGTGTTCCCTATAGGCTACCCAGTGTGGGGACACTTGAATATCTATATAATAAGAGAGAGTAGGGTTGTGTTTGTTCGTGTGTTCGTTTGTTCGCATCAAAACATGTCAACTTGTGGATTGCATACCGGAAAAACGGGAATGATTTAGATCTCCAAATTTTGCACATAGATATTAAAAATATCAATCTCGTGCACCTGGAAGCCCAAATTTTAATTTTCCTTCTAGATTTTTCAGAATTAATGTTTGAATTTCATTAATGGTACATTCGATTTCATTAAAAAATCACCAAATCATATGGTCGAAATTAAAAAAGGAACATCTGCTACTATATTGCTTTCCACCTGAAAAACATAGTTTTGAAACTTCGTTTTCCTGATGCAATGTTTAGGCCTACACGTGGCATGGATTATTAATTTTTCAGCTAGAACAATTTTTGAGACAAATGCTAAATAAAC
The DNA here is from genome assembly GCF_014356525.2 of Nilaparvata lugens. Taxonomy (NCBI): domain Eukaryota; kingdom Metazoa; phylum Arthropoda; class Insecta; order Hemiptera; family Delphacidae; genus Nilaparvata; species Nilaparvata lugens. Next base: position 88,369,836 of record NC_052506.1, on the reverse strand, counting down.
GTCTACAGTTTCATCAATGCTGTATCGGCAATATGAAAACGCATGCAGTTAATATGTCTTTTAATGTAGGTGTTATTTACATAAAGAAATTATATTCTTCCATTATTATTTAATTAACATTTCAAAATTATTCGAGCCCTGATAGAATGACTGACTCACTGTACTTAGGCCTATTTTGAATTCTTCTAGATTTCATTACGTCAAGTTTTAAGAAAGACCCTTGCGAAGCACGGGTTACCTGCTAGTATATAATAAAATATTAACATATAAATTTAAATATAATATAATGAAGAGCATAATAATTGAATATGATATTATATAGAAATAAATCAGTATATCGATTTATAATCAGTCTTGCACACATTCACACGCACACACAAACACAAAACTTAAAATTATATACGGAGTGGTTGCTGGTTTTTCCTTATTTAGTCCAATCCAATTCAGGGCCGCCCAAAGGGCAGGGTGGCCGGGGTGGTTGCCCCGGGTGCCGCGGCTAGGGTGGCGCCGTGGTCGTATAAGGATTACTGCCCCGACATTATCGGTACAAGAACCTTTATTCCACATTCACATTAAAAGTCTTGGGGGAGGCGCATATTAAAATCTCGCCCCGGGCGCCTATCAACCTCTGGGCTAATAGGTTTATTTATCTCTATATATTATCTGTCTCTACTCTGAGATATTAATTTGCATGAATCATGCATTGGATTACCAGTACTATTATCGAATAGAATACTCAATTTAACTAATTTTAATATTTATTTATTCGTTCTTTGAATGATGCAAACAAATATAATATTCAGAGAAGGAAAACAGACTATTGCCCAAAACTTCTTATATTTCTTAATTTCATCTCAAATAGTCCAAATGAGACATAAATAAATCAATGAATGTTCCAATAATGAGAATCGCATTAGAATTTGAATTATTGTAATCTTTTTCAGACATCAATGAATGCTTGGTTGAGCTGAGACTGCAGGTAGTAGGCAAGCGTTTAACGCTGTTTTCTTAAATAAAGCGTTGTCACTTCGCCCACCCTCTTTGGTGCCTCTCTTTCCCGCAGTGGAAAATTATTGAAAAGGAAGAAAGCATTGTGTCTTTCTCTTTTCGGCAAGCAACAGTTTGCCGTCTTCGCCCACCCCTTTTCGACAGTCAGTGCGCATGCGCCATGAGGATGATGAAAAGCGGCGGCTGGTCGCGATTTCTGTCCATAACTACCCTTGACTTTACCAAGAGCGGCCCTCAGATATTGCTACGCCGTTTGCTCGCTCTCTCAGCCGGACAATTAGCAGGTGAGGAAAGTCCTAGCCTACTGATTTCAAATGAGAAACTCATTGATACTTCCTAATAAAAACACTTGTATTAATAAGGTTTATCACAGTTTTTTAGAATAATCCATGAAGAAAACGCATTGGGATGAGCAGATCGATATTTTCGGAAAGAATTCTAAATTTGATTCCTTGAACTAAGACTATACCTAGATGAGCTATAATCTATCAAATAGTAGGATCTGATAGGAACAAAAATTTTTTTTTAATCATTTAATGATAGGAGTTTCGAAATAATTTTGGATTTTACTCCTTTAACTAAGTTTAATTCTAGATGAAATCTAATAATCTATCGATTTGTAGAATCTGATAGAAACAATTGACAGAAGATACCAATTCATTAGCAACATCGATTTCAATTTTACGTAGTATACTGAGCTACTGAATTCTTATGAAAAGCTTATTAAAACTTGATACTTCCTAATTAAAACACTTGTATTAATGGAATTTATTACCGAGGATTATCACAGTTCTTTAGAATAATCCATGAAGAAAACGCATTTGGATGCGTTATAAATTCATTCAATAATTAATCAAAGAAACGCAGTGAGATCGATTCTTTTAGAAAATATTTTGAATTTGACTCATCGAACTAAATCTATTTCAAATAAGCTATTATCTATTAATTTGTAGGATCTGGTAGAAACAATAATTAATAGGAGTTTCGAAAATGATTTTGAATTTGACTCCTTGAACTGAGTCTATATTTCTAGATGAACTGTAATCTATCAATTTGTAGGATCTGATAGAAACTATTGATAAGAGATACCAATCCATTAGCAATATTGATTCCAATTTTATGTAGTGGACTCTTCAACACAAGCTTCTAGTATGAGCCATCAATCATATTAGGTACTGCAAGTTTATGATCGGAATCTTAGCATTCGTTATAGTATGAATTCGGAATAATATGATTTTGGAACGATTAAATTCACTATATCAATGAAAGGAACGAAGAAAAAAGTTTATTTATACTCAATACTCCTAATTATTGGATGCTATTGAAGTGTTAAAAGCTCTCATCGAGAGTATTTTTTAATACTCATCTTCGATTACATTCTATTCACCATATATGAAAGAATTGGAATACTTTTCAAAATATTTTTCGGGTTTCTTTCATCGTCTAGATTTTGTCTGAGAATCAGACCACTTTCCATGCGAGAGTAATTAAGCAGGATCAGTTCTGGGGTCCAAAACGACAGGCACAAGACTGGCAATCTTTTGTGAAAAACTTTTGAAATTATACAAGCACAGTATTAAAGAATTCATGATGAATAAAATACAACATCTTTAAAATTGTATGTGGACTCGAATTCAGTATTTCTACATTTTCCGAGGCTCACTTTTTGTTTTCTCCGTTATATGCTTGTAACTACAAAAACAAGTATATTAAATTAAGGAAATTGAGGAGTTAATTCAGAAAACTTCAATTACATTGTACCTTTATTTACCAGCATTATTTCGTGCGAGAGTAGTGTACGCAGAAATAGGACATTTTTCTCCGAAATATCTCACGTAGGATGTTCTCCAATAATTATTTCCGATGATATAGAGTTTAATCAAGTTAACTAGTTAAATAGTAGTTCCTAATTTCAATATTTTAAAGATGTGTCTTGGAATTCATAGATTGTTTTCTATATATAATGATATTTTGTACTAGAACTAGCCCTATTTTAAATAAAATTACACTAAAAAGCTAATAATATTATAAAATAATGAGTTTATTCGATTTGATCCATCCAGTAGAAAGCGAATTCATTACCGTATGTTTGCATTGAGGGAGACATTGATTCGGAAAATCAATTACAGTACATCCACTACTTATGAAACGAAACAGAGGTCGGTATTGAATTTTTTGTAAGAAGCCCACATTAATGAATCTATTTTAATGCTTGATGAGTGACCAGGATCTCAAATAAACGTAACATTCCAACAAAAACTATAATGCATATAAAGGCAGTTTCTTATTTTTTTCTCCCCCTATCATTTTAATGGAGTACTTATTGTATGAATCAATAAAGAATAAATGCACAGAATTAAGTCGTATCTTTGATAATATTCCTCATACTCCCCTGCGAGTAGTATACAGTGTACAGGGCAAGAATTAGGCCAGATTCACGGATATATCTTTGAGGAAATGTGTGAAAGTTCATTGACAAACATAGATAAGGAAAACTTGAAGTTCAGTTTCATGTTTTTATATCAGCATGATAAAAATCGTAGAGTTCTCGGAGTCGGGAACTCTCTGCTTTGAACTCGGGCTGACCTGTTTCTTGAAGGAGATTGGCTTTTGATGTTAGCATTTTTGATACACCAACCCCAACAGCCATCAGCCGTTTTCACACCGATATCTCGCCGACACGACAGGATTTACTCTGATGGAAAGTATAAGAGGAGGCTGTGATTTATAACTGCGCGAGGTCTACTGTTCACAGAACTACTAGTATACAAGGTTTTCTTGGAAATTTTGCATTTCAAGGATAATATAAAAGGAAAAAGGAGCCTCCTTCATACGTCAATATTAGAGTAAAAATCAGACTATAGAATAGTCTGATGGTGGCTGATTATTCATCATAAATCAGCTGACAAGTGATTACACAGATGTGTGGATGCTGTATTTCCATAAGGCCTATAGTTTCAATCAGGTACTTGTGGATGAGAATACTGCGTGAGGTCTACTGTTCACAGAACTACTAGTATACAAGGTTTTCTTGGAAATTTTGCATTTCAAGGATAATATAAAAGGAAAAGGAGCCTCCTTCATTAGCCAATATTAGAGTAAAAATCAGACTATAGAATATTAAGCATCATAAATCAGCTGTAGAGTGGATTATAAATTGCATGCAATAACGCATGCAATTCAATATCTTAATGTAACTTGGTAAAAAATCAGCTGCTGTGTGGACTATTAATTTCATGTCTCATTGAATGCAATTTTTATGCACTATTAAATGAACTATTGATTGGATGCAATTAATAACTAAAATAACATTGTGTCTCGACGTTTCTCTGCTTTGAACTCGGGCTGACCTGTTTCTTGAAGGAGATTGGCTTTTGATGTTAGCATTTTTGATACACCAACCCCAACAGCCATCAGCCGTTTTCACACCGATATCTCGCCGACACGACAGGATTTACTCTGATGGAAAGTATAAGAGGAGGCTGTGATTTATAACTGCGCGAGGTATAATATTCCCAGTAATAGCTCTGATTGAAGTAGCAGTGCCCAATCAATTTTTCCGCGATAAATGCATTTCAATCTTCAACTTGGTGCCAACCTAACAAAGTCAACTCAACTTAATGCCAACCTGACAAAATTATTAATTTAGTTATCAGTTAACAGCTGTTTCGAAGAGGTACTCTCTCTAGATTATAGTTATATATTAACATATTATGGTATGGACATTTTTCAATAAATTATAATTAAGAGATTGGAATAAGAAGAATATACATGCTAAAAGATGAATTTTAAACCCTTAAAAACCAACCTTAGAGTTAAAATATTGCCAAAAGATTTCTTAGTGCGCCTCTAAAGGGCCAACTGAACATTCCTACCAAATTTCAACGTTTTTGGTCCGGTAGATTTTTAGTTCTGCGTATGAGTGAGTGAGTCAGTCAGTGAGTGAGTGAGTGCCATTTCGCTTTTATATATATATATATATATATATATATATATATATATATATATATATATATATATATATAGATAGATAGATAACAGAAGTTTATGACAAAAGTTGATGAGAAATCATGCGGAGGAGTAATTATAAATCATAAATCATTCTTTAACATATTGAACGATTTTCATAGTAATAGTACGATATAGTACGATTTTCATAATCTAAGTGGTATTTTTTTCAAATTCAATCAATTCTTCATTTTTTTCATCTATCACGTAATGTCAGAACGTCCTTTTAGTATAAAAGATGTAGATTATGAATGGTAAATTGATTGCCTTACAAAAGTGGATGAAAATGCAGTTTGCGGAATGCGGACAGCTCATTGGTTCTGGTTAGAAATTGCTGTTCCAAGCAATTTGAATGAATCGACTCGCTGTCAAATTCACAATTCGACTCGGTTCCAAATTATCAGTGAGTGGAGAGTGACCACCATTGGATTACCATTTGTAGGAGAATATGCCCGCAATTATATTAGGCCTACCATACAGAATGCTATGCTATGCTCTGTCCATTCAATAAACCCGTCCACTACTTAACATCATGACCACTAGCAAGCTTCACTCACGCATTTTATCCCACGCACCAGTTTAGATAATTATCGTAGATGAAAACGCCTTGAATGTTATCGATGGGATTGATAGTATTCATATTACTCTAATTCTACCAAAGAAATAATTACCAAATGGATGTGACAAATAATAATTGTAACAAATTACAAATATTGGTTTGTATCTATATTTAATTGGTTTATTGGTTTAATGGTTTATTGGTTTATTGGTTTATTATACTGTCATGGATAGTGACAAGCACCATATTGACAATAGTCATACAATGACTAGAGAAGACAAGATATTGACACAAAACACAACAATTTTGTACATCATAACACAAATAACAAATAACCTATATCTGAGACCATATATTTAACATTTAACATTTATAACTAATGCAACATATTCATTCAATGGTCGAAGATACTTCGCCACTCATAAAAACATTTCTCTAATAGCCAACATTTAATGTATTAAATGTTACCAATAGGAATGGTTTTCTCCATTAATTGTAGTCTGTGTGTTGGGGACTGTATACAAATAGGGAAAAATGGGATGTGCTGACAAATATTGTGAAACGAACAAAACTGATGAAAATTTGTCTGTAGAAAAAGGCGAAATTCTCTTTGTACTAACTTGGAGGAGTAACAACAAGTTTGAGATTAGGCGTTAAGTTGATGGATCTATCCATCAGATTCATCAATACTTCAAATATACGCTCTTTTCAGTGAAGAGTTTTGAGAAATTCTATGAATTGAAAATCATCCAGGGTTATTTTCACTGTCGTTCCCGATTTGGATTCAGTTTCCTAAATCTTAAAATTTACTTAGTGACAACAAATTCGAGATTAGGCGTTAAGTTGATGGATCAATACTTATCGATATCAGATCAATATATTGATCAATCATCAGATTCATCAATACTTCAAATATACGCTCTCTTAAGTAAAGAGTTTTGAGAAATTTTTATGAATTGAAAATCATCCAGGCTTATTTTTACTGTCGTTCCCGATTTGGATTTAGTTTCCTGAATCTTAGAATTTGCAAATATTATGTACTTTACATAAATAACAGATTCCTTCTATAGCAGCTTTAATGCTTTATTTATTCAACAGGCCTGAAAATTATTTGGCGGAAGTTGATGAGAAATCATTTGGAGGAATCGATAAAAGCAATCGAATTACAGTATTCGCGAATTTAAAACATAATAAGTTCTAGGCAAGAAAAGCTTTGGATTATGCTGAAAATTCCACAATATTGAGTTCGATTCTAGGAAAACATCAAGGATGTGTTAGTTAAAATAATAAATGTAATTACATGGATTGAATATGATGACGATTATTATAGTGTGTTTTCAGTGATATTTGATTGTTCAATTCAATTTCAACAAGCATAATGATTGTCATAACACATTGAAATTCACTCGTTCTAGTTAAACTAAAATTTTTTGAAAGGTGTATAATGTGTAATTTATGTTAATATCAGCGGCGATCAGCAGTATTTGATTGAAGGATTCAAGCATCAATTATCTGTATGAGCTGGCACCAGAATAGAGCAGCCACCCCTTTCCAGTTGAACTGAAATCAGCCGCTTACTGAAAAAGGTTGAGAAGGCTTTTCGGTCAGGGAGATCGCCTCCCAATCGTATCGTTCTGGCCCAGTCCTGCATAGAAAGCAAACCAAACCACTCTCCTACGTTATTCCAAACCATACCTCTCTTCACCACTACACCCACATTCTTTCTCTCTCTCTTTTTTCTCTCTCTCTTAACACTCTCCACCCCACATTTCCCTCGATCGCTCACAAGTGAACAGCAAGCTACTATCAATAAGAACATATTTACGGCTAAGTGATGCAGAAATTCATACTTATTCTGCTAACCTTTGGAAAAACGCTCATTTTCTTATCTAAAATTTATTTTATTTATTTATTTATTTCATTGACAATCACAAATCATAATTATAATAATATATATCATGATTGGGAGGAGACAATAGGCATAGCCCAAAACTTTCTTCTCCAAAATTTTTACAAATAAAAGTTTGAAAAAAGAATGAGGTTAAGATTCACTTTTCACTTCAAAAAGTCCAATTTCCACTTCAGAACTAAAAACTAAACTGAAAATTTTAAATTTCGATATAAAAAAAATATTTCACTCAAATCTCTACAAATTGGAAACTTTTGAAAAATTTTGAGCCATAAAAAATATTTTACACTAGCAGGTAACCCTGCAGGACTTATCAAAAACTTGGCAAACTAAAAACTTGACGGACTGAAATCTAGAAGAATTCAAACAAGCCTTTAACCATCCTTGGTAAATTATGAATCTCTATACAAATTTTCAAGTTAATCAATTGAGTAGTTCAGACGTGATGATGCCTCATTCGTGAATATCATATCCTGTCTAATCGTGTATAAGCCAATTTTTTCCTTTATTATATTATAGACTAAATTGATTGTTATAATCATCATGAGATTGATTCAGATGAATTTGTAACTACAAAATAATTACAGTATATTATATCAACCAATCTGTTTGTGCATCATTTACTGGGAGAGAGAGCCAACTGAATCTCGAGAGATAATAAACGAGTACCAGAAAAAATGTACGAGTGAAAAAACACGAGTAGCTAAAAATGTCATGGGTTCAATGAATATTTATATATGAATAACGATTATTATCAAATTAGTTCTTCGCGTCTTCGCTTCTGCGTTGATCATTGAATTTGGTGGCTGAGTTTCCTTTGACATCTCCAAGACAGAATTCTCAGAGGTATTAGTCCTCATTAGTAACATCCAAAACTGAAGTTTCAAGTAAAACCGGTCTTGATCCAAATTATTCAATATTTGGCTACATCTAAATCGAGCAATCAACTCCTATCTCATGAAGTTTCGATAATTAACACAAATTCTATGAATTTCCAATCCTATAATATTGTAGGATACAAGAAGTTATATTGCAGTATCTCAAAAGCTACTGTGGTATTATGAGACCCACCTACTTGAAAAGTAACCAGAGACCCCTAGTTTTAAACTCGGAAAAATAGAAGAAAAATGAGTTTTTGTTTGAAGAGGGAATTAGTATGCAATGAGCTGCGAATGAACAGAAAGCCGGCTGCTGCTCTCAGGGGGTTATTTCACTCAAGCTCCAAATGAAAAACTTTTCAGCCCGGCGTGAGCATGGCAATGCTTACTGTATTATAAAACACCGAGTGTTAATAGATGAAAGCCATAGGCAATGTGACATACGCTTCTATTAGGAGAGACAAGAATAGTATCTATGTGTGATAAGAGCTCTTGAAATGCACATCATGAACCCTATACCACAAACTTCTTCAGCAATGGAGATCTTCCGGAAGTGAATAAAAGATAAGCTACCGTACATCATTTACGCTTCTGCAACGGTAAAACCTATTGATACTTTTATTCATCAGAATAATTTTGTTGAAACCATTACTTTATCAGACCCATTCAAACTTTTCTATCATCCTCATCACTAACCACTGCTATTTTAGCTAAATATACAGCGAACAACAATTTACGGTGTATACAGCTGAATATACAGCATATAATATACAGTGATTTTAGCACTTACGCGTATTTTAGCACTGCTATCATACTTTCATCCCTCGCTATATACTACTCACACTTGTGATAATTTATTATTGTTACTATCGTAGTGGCAATATTCACTTATTCATTTTCTTTTTTATTCATTTGTTTCCATCATTTCCTTGATATTTCTTTCATAATGATATGAAAATGAATATATGTTTTCATATTGAAATAATGTTCTATAAGATTTTCTATTGATGACTTTCTCTCTTCAAATCTTTTTCTTCACAGGACAAATACTGTTAGAAAGATTCATTGAGAATTAGTTTCTAATATTATTCCGAATTCCATTGAAAAATAATTGAATATTCGTATCAAATTAATTATTGTTGATTTTTCGAGCTCAATAATTTACATTGTTCTATTAACATCTATTTATATAAAAGCGAAATTGGCACTCACTGACTGACTGACTGACTCACTCACTCGCAGAACTAAATATCTACCGGACCAAAAACGTTCAAATTTGGTAGGTATGTTCAGTTGGCCCTTCAGAGGCGCACTAAGAACGTATTTGGAAAAATTTCCAAAAATACGCCCAAAATCTGCGTTTTTCCAGCGTTTTCTCAGCTTTATCGAGAACAAATGAACAGAAAATGTTAAAATTTAGTACAGAAGCTCAGCTAGGGTGTAATAATGTTGTGTTAGAAGGAATAATTTGCAATAACGACAGAGATACGCCTAAAATTAGCGTTTTTCCAGCGTTTTTTTGCTTTTTCTCAGATTTACGAGAACAAATGAGCAGAAATTGTTCAAATTTAGTACAGAAGCTAAGCTAGGGTATAATAATGCTGTGTAAGAAGGAATTTGAAATAACGCCAAAGATACGCCCAAAATCTGCGTTTTTCCAGCGTTTTTTTTGCTTTTTCTCAGATTTACGAGAACAAATGAGCAGAAATTGTTCAAGTTTAGTACAGAAGCTAAGCTGGTGTGTAATAATGCTGTGTTAGAAGGAATTTGCAATAACGTCAGAGATACGCCCAAAATTAGCGTTTTTCCAGTGTTTTTTTTTTTGCTTTTCTCAGATTTACGAGAACAAATGAACAGGAATTGTTCAAATTTAGTACAGAAGCTAAGCTAGGGTATAATAATGCTGTGTAAGAAGGAGTTTGAAATAACACCAAAGATACGCCCAAAATCTGCGTTTTTCCAGCGTTTTTTGCGCTTTCTCTGCCTTATCGAGAACAAATGAACAGAATCAGATATTAATCTTCAAATTTACTACAGAAGCTCAGCTGGGGTGTAATAATGTTGTGTTAGAAGGAATTTGAAATAACGCCAAAGATAGGCCCAAAATTAGCGTTTTCTCAGTTCTTTTATCAAGTAATAGACAGAAAATGTTCAAATTTGGTACTGAGGTTAAGCTAGAGTCTAAAAATTTTGTGATAAGGTGACTTTGATATTTCATCAAAGATACGCCCAAAATCAGCGTTTTTCCAACGTTTTTCTCAGCTTTTCTGCGTTTTCTCACCTTTTTCAATAATTGATGGAAATATATTGAAAAAATTCAGTACACAGGTTTAGCTGAGGTGGAAGAATTTTGTTTGCCAAAGATACGCCGATATAGTAAAAGGTGTTTTTACCTGCGTTTTTGGCGAGCGAAGCGAGCCCGCTGATCTCACTTTAGACGATCCAGCCAGGGGTCCAAAGGGCGGAGCCCCCTGGCTAGACGGATATGGCGAGCGAAGCGAGCCTGACGGCTAGTAATAATTATATAAAGCTAGATGCGTTCAACTGATTTTATTGAATTGCTCAGAAAAATTCACCTGAAACTAAGACTTTTTAAATCATTTCAATCAACATCTCACTGGTATTTATCCCATGATAGTGATCAGTTTTTAACGATAGTATGTGAATAGATAACTTCTCTGGTTTTCATGTTGAGAGTAAATGAATATATTTCATCATATGTAAAAGAATAATCCAGTTTGATAAGCATGTATAAATGTGAAATGTATAAATGAATTGCTACTGGATTGAAACATTACAATGAAGTGGAAGCTGAAGTCCAGAGTTGAACAGATCAATCATTTTCTACTAATTTTTTTTGTGAACAGCCCTCACCCTTCACAAATACTGACATCTTTCGATACGCCTAACCTTTATGGTTGGGAGGCCTACTTCCTTCAATGTTAGAGTTCTTCTTTGAAGAATTATTATTGCGGAATAAAGCTCACTTACAGGATTTTAGGACAAGCTCCAAGTTGAAAGTCATCGTATTGATCCGAAGTGTGATCGGTAATCTCTTCACAACAATAGAGGCTTTAATACTTCCTGATTTCAAGTTCTATGATATTCGTCTTCGGGTCTATAGGCCGCCAATCCCCATCCAACAAAAATATTTACAACCAGACGTTTCAAAAATGTATTGTCCTGATCTGGCTATCGGATAGTATTCTTTCCCTCTAGATTAAATCAATTTATAATAAGAGAGCGTATCTGTGAGCAAATTACTTCTTGGTATTGGTATCTGTTGTTCTTCGCCTTTTCCTCTCTATCGATCATACAATTATGAATGAAAGCAGCTTCTAAATTCTATTCTTGCAATAAATCAATATATTTAATCATATTTTTTTTAAATGTACGAATTCAGGGCTACTTTTTTGTATTTGTAAAATAGAATATTATAGTACCCTTTAAAATTGTTAAAATATTAAAAAACAAGAATACAAATTGTAACGTAACTACTAGTTTCGGTGATCACACCATCGACAGGTTATTAATATTTTATAAATATTCAATCATATTATGTAGAAATATTCCAATAGCTACACAACTAAAGTGGGCTATGCAAAATTGTATAAGCAATATGTTGTAATGTATAAGATAAAATGGTTAATAGTAATCAATCCCAATTGAAACATGATAATACTCACAATAACAACTAAGATAACAATAAATTATACTTACGTGTAGTATTTTCAATCTTTTCGATTGTTCTTTGTTGAGAATGCAATTTGATGATGTGATGTGTATGGCTGTACTAGTACGTGGCTTGTTACAGTGAACTAGCGTTATTATTTTCTTTTCTAATTTCGAACTGCGTAAATGCACTAAAATCAGTTGAGTAGAGTGATTACTTGATTGGGATAATTGACTTCTCGCGATGTGAAAATAGATTGATTATTGGAAGATCATTGAGAAAACTTATTTAAAAAATCCTCACCAAATATAGGGATAAGAAAATAGAGATATTCTTTATTATGCAGGTATGAGTCCACTATAATTATGGCTAAATTCAATAATATAGTCTGTGCCTTCAAACTCAGAGCTTATAGGGAAAGCCCAACACATATTTGATGTTCATGATTCAAAAGAGAAACTCAGTGAAGTAGTACAGCGTATTCCTTGCTTTATGAAAATCTCGACATAGGGATATGAAATTCACTTCCAGTTGACTTACTACGAGGCTGCTAGATTAACGCTTATCCGCCCGCCCCGTCACAGTAAACCAGGCAGACTCCTCGCAAAAATTCAAAGAACATCAGCTCTGGCATAAAAATTCTCACACTGCAGTTCATTCCTATGCCATGCGCTCCTTGTTAAGGCAAGGAACAGCAGAATACTGATAGTGGTAGTCATAAAACTGTTTGATCATCTTCAAACCAAATTACTCGTAATTCTACAAGTTAAACATAGAGATTGGAAAATGTTATAGTGTAAATATCAAGAAAAATAAGACGAAAAGTCTTAAAGAGGAGTAGAGAATGGAGTTGGGAGAAGAATTCATTGGAAGGTAAAAGTGAAAATGAGAATAATGAACTGAGAATAGGTAGGATGAGAGATAGTATGATAGTGAAGTATGGATTTTAGATTTACCCTATTGTGCTTAATCAAATACGCTCAAAGAAATAATATTATAAGGTTCATCTTTGAAGACAGGATACATGATTGAGAAAGGATATCACCAAGGGAACTAAGATGAATCAATTTGATTTCCGATTTTTAAATCATGATACCTGATTTCATTCCATTTCACTTGCTCACCAGTCTCTCCTTTAAGCCTGGTTTTCATTAGTAGAGTTAGTGGTAGAGTTCACTGGGCAAGTACTAACTATATTGTAAACTCTCCCAATGAAAACATTCATGGTAGAGTAGAGTCATAGTAGAGTACTAGTTTTTACTAGAGTAGAGTGGTATAGCACCGTGGGATAGTAATAGTCACTTGCCTTCCCCCGCCGCCGCTTCTCACTAAACTCTATCACTACTATGCTGATGGAAACAGTCTCGAGCTAGTAGAGTAGATTCGTACCGTAGGCTATCGAGTAGAAGTATTACTATATATTAAAAAGTATTTATCTATTAGAAAATATTAATTTATTAAAGTGTTAAGATTCACTAAATTTTAAATTTTAAGATTCACTAGACAACACACTTTACATATTATTCTCAATTGTAGTGAAAACAGTTACTCGACCAAGCCAGTAGAGTAGAGTTAGCTCAGTGGAGTTGGTGTGCCAGTTACTCGACCACTAACTATACTAGTGAAAACCAGGCTTAAATCAATGTAGAACAATCAATTGTAGCCAAGTAACAATATAAAAATATGTCATATCTGATTGCATTCTATATCCCAAATAAACAGACCAATGTTGTTATTCGACAAGAACGCAGCCATCCAAATCTCAATATAGTTCTGAACGTCTGTGAGATGTGATTCGAGCAGATAACGATACTATTGGCATTGGCCATGAAGAAGTCTATCTGAATATGATAAGAATGCTGAGCTCTGTATTGAAATGTTCGCCTACCGTACTGCATAATATTCCTTGCCCTATTACCATAGGTGAGGAAAGTATTGCATTCCGAAAAAAATTAAGTTACCCCGATTTCTAAATTTCTATACGTTTCAAGGTCCCCGGAGTCCAAAAAAGTGGTTTTTGGGTATTGGTCTGTATATTTGTGTGTGTGGTGTGTGTGTGTGTGTGTGAGTGTGTGTGTGTGTGTTGTGTGTGTGTGTGTGTGTGTGTGTGTGTGGTGTGTGTGTGTGTGTGTGTGGTGTGGTGTGTGTGTGTGGTGTGTGTGTGTGTGTGTGTGTGTGTGTGTGTGTGTGTGTGTGTGTGTGTGTGTGTGTGTGTGTGTGTGAGTGTATGTGCGTCTGTGTACACGATATCTCATCTCCCAATTAACGGAATGACTTGAAATTTGGAACTTCAGGTCCTTACACTATAAGGATCCGACACGAACATTTTCGATCAAATGCAATTCAAGATGGCGGCTAAAATGGCGAATATGTTGTCAAAAACAGGGTTTTTCGCGATTTTCTCGAAAACGGCTCCAACGATTTTGATTAAAGCTATACCTGAAATAGTCATCGATAAGTTCTATCAACTACCACAAGTCTCATATCTGTAAAAATTTCAGGAGCTCCGCCCCATCTATGCAAAGTTTGATTTAAGATTCTCAATTATCAGGCTTCAGGTACAATTTAAACAAAAAATTTTGAGTGGTAAAGATTGAGCATGAGAATCTCCACAATTAATGCCCAGTAACATTTTCACCTAAAATTAAAAATAAGCTCGAAATTCGAGAAAATGTGATTATCCAATTGCAAACTGTTGCCAACTGTTGTTTCTATTTAATGATTCACTATGAAGAGATAGCAGACCTCGTGTGTCTCCAGCGTTATTACCCTTGTCAACAGCTGGCACGAATCTTTGAATAGTAGACTTGAGATGCGCGGGAACACTAGCGTCAGGTGATCAATTTTCATAACGGCAAGGAAAGTTGTGTGAGTGCACCATACCAGATTTTTTAGTAGAGTAGAGTGGTATAGCACCGTGGAATAATAATCTACCACTTGTCTTCTATTCCCCCGCCACTGCTTCTCACTAAACTCTATCACTACTATGCTGATGGAAACAGTCTCAAGCTAGTAGAGTAGAGTCGTGCCGTAGGCTATCAAGTAGAAGTATTGTTATTTATTAAAAAGTATTTATCTATTTAAAAATATTAATTTATCAAAGTGTTAATAAGTGTTTAAGTGTTATTCTATTGAAAAGTATTGACGTTTTAAGATTCACTAGACAACACACTTCACCTACTATTCTCAATTGTAGTGAAAACAGTTACTCGACCAAGTCAGTAGAGCAGAGTTAGCTCAGTGGAGTTAGTATGCCAGTTACCCGACCACTAACTATACTAGTGAAAACCAGGCTTAAATTAATGTAGAAATGTAACCAAGTAACAATATAGAAATATTTCATATCTGATTGCATTCTATACCCCAAATAAACAGTCCAATGTTGTTATTCGACAAGAACGCAGCCATCCAAATCTCAATATAGTTCTGAATGTCTGTGAGATGTGATTCGAGCAGATAACGATACTATTGGCATTGGCCATGAAGAAGTCTATCTGAATATGATAAGAATGCTGAGCTCTGTATTGAAATGTTCGCCTACCGTACTGCATAATATTCCTTCCCCTGGAGAAGACGGGAAAATAAATGGAGATGTGGTGAAAAAATAACTGCGCGTATCGTTCTTCATTCCTCTCCGTTTGTTTTTTTTTCTTGGCGAGAGGGAAGTATGTGGGCTGTAACCGGTCTTACTTCCATTCTCCGCCATGAAAATGTCTTAGCCTACGCTAATGACATCCTGGGTTTCTCATGACAACAATACCCAAAGTGCCCAACTATAATAAAATAATCTTTCAACTGTCGAGAATCTTTCAACACCCACCGATGGAGAATAAAATTGGGGGTGTTTTCCATAAAAAGTGTTCTTTTGTTAATTGGAAACTGATCAACAGACTTGCTTTGCTCACCATCTAGCCAAGGGGCTCTGCTCCACAGACCCAAGCAGTTATAATCTGATAGAAATAACATCAGAGTTGTCTCACTCGTCTGTTTATTCTATTATTTTATTTTATTTAACTTATCTATTCTTTCACAAGAAAACACAGACCGGGAGAGGAAAACTAAGGATATTCCTTGAACTATTTCTCTCCCAAACTTAGATTACATTTTAGAAGTCCGAAATAGGGTTATGATTCAGCTTTTCTGAAAAGCTATTCATAATAGAGCTTTCCCAATAAAGAATTAGAAATACAGTGACTTTTCTTTTGTTGAAAAACAACATTTGGAGATGGAGCGAATGATTAATTCTAACTGCTCTTTGCAGAAAGACAAAAATAGCATTATTTATAATAATATACACATTCAAATTTGACAATTATTGTTATCGAAAATCTCATGTGATTTACAATTCCCTGCTTTTTCCTATATACATTTAAGCTACCTGTATCATTCCCGTCTCAAAAAAGACGAAAGAGTGAGTCACTTTTGATCAGTATAATGATTCCAAGAATTGGAGTGGTCAAAGCGTTCGTCATTGTGATCGTCAAACTCACAAATCTTCGAGTTCGAACTAAGAACTCGCTACGCTCGTTTAAGTGATATATTGATGATTTGATCGAAAAACACAGATTTATCATAATACGCATAATATGTTTTGTAGATCGTGAATATTGACATTCCTTCGTGATGGTATTCGTACAAGAGAAAAGCCATATATCTCCGATCAAAAGGGTGAACATTCGAATGCTTATTCAGAATTCTAGATTATGCCCCACGACTTCATACTCAAAGGCGGATCTTATATCACATCAAATCAAAGGGATCAGGTTCAAGTCTTGCAGGATCGAATGCAATCTTGACCTACGGTACTTTCCTCAAATTAATAGAGAATGGACTTGACCTCCATTCATTACTGCATAGAAATAGTGTATCATATTTAAAATGTTGGCAGTGTTATGCTCTTATACAAACAGTACAGCAATTCTGTTTTAATTAGAGAGTTCTGTGAGAGAATAGAATGGGGAAAAATAGTTACGAATGTCAGAGATTTGAGCAGTTCAAGAAAAGTTATCAGACTTCCATGCAATTTTTCCATGTTTATAATCATTCTTCTCAAGTTTTATTAGATTAGTCGAGTTATAGTTCCGGTTTTCTCCCACTTTTTTAGTGAACTAAGCTAATCAATTCTTCTATTTCGTTCTACGAGTGATATTTGAATTGAAGATCTCGTTAGGTTCCTACTTCCAAACAGGATTCGCAAGGGATTTGTAGTACAGTATGGAAAATGGTAAAATATTTCCATTAATGTGAACTTCCATCTCTAGACATGAAATTTATATACATTGTGGATTTGGGGATACAATTATTACAAATCATAAAATCAGGTGTGGTGCACTCACAAAACTTTCCTTGCCGTTATGAAAATTTATCACCTGACGCTAGTGTACACGCGCATCTCAAGTCTACTATTCAAAGATCCAAGCCAGCTGGTGACAGGACAATAACGCTGGAGACACACGAAGTCTGCTATCTCTTCATAGTGAATGATTTGATAGAATCAAAAGTTTGCAATTGAAATAATAACATTTTCTCGAATTTCGAGCTTAATTTGAATTTTAGGTGCAAATATTACTTAACATTAATTGTAGAGATTTTTATGCTCAATCTTTTCCACTTGGAATTTTCAGTTTAAATTGTATCTGAAGCCTGATAATTGGGAATCTAAAATCAAACTTTGCATAGATGGGTCGGAGCTCCTGGAATTTTTACAGATATGGGACTTGTGGCAGATGAAAGAGCTCATCAATGACTATTTTAGGTATAAATTTGATCAAAATCGTTGGAGCCGTTACACACACACACACACACACACACACACACACACACACACACACACACACACACACACACACACACACACACACACACACACACATACACACACACACATACAGACAAATACCCAAAAATCACTTTTTTGGACTCAGGGGGCCTTGAAACGTATAGAAATTTAGAAATTTGGATACCTTAATTTTTTTCGGAAAGCAATACTATCCTTACCTATTGTAATAGGGCAAGGAAAGTAATAAATATGATCGGAAATGAACAACAGCTCTAAACTAAATTAGGAAATTGAAGAAGTTTTGGACAATAGCCTGTTTTTTCTTTTTCGATCATGGTATTGTTTTTGCTTACCTAATAAATAAATTATTCTTCTCCCCAATTTTGATAATGAAATCATTGTCCGTCTTTATAGCATTTTGAAATCAACCTATCAACGAATAACGTCCAGTATTTTACATTTTGTGAGTAGTAACTTGTTCACTTTGAAACTTGTCTTTATAATATATCATGTGAATACTTTGTATATTTTGAGTGGATAAAACTATTCGAATAACATACATACAAAATTAGATGATTCGATGCTCATCTACAATCATGCAAGCTTGTTACAAATACATCTTCATAAATACATCTTTCTAGTCCCTAATAGGCTAGTTGTTTCCGGTTGTCAACCATCATCAATCCTATATAAAACTATAGAGAAACGAAAACTATATAACTATATAGAGAGGAGATGCATAGAGAAATGAAAACTATTTTTTTCGTTAATCTCTGATAAAACGTAATTCTAACTATCAGAGCATAATATAGCTCAATTCTGTAAGAGAAACCTTCTGATCCATACAGTGAAAGAAGTGTCATTTGTTTGGCATTCAGGAAAGCCATAGGCTTCCTTGACGTTATGCCAGATACCTTGAACCATGATACTCTTTCCAACTTACTTAATCAAAGCCTCTTCTACCTTTCGGTATAGAGTTTACAAGAGATTTCCATCTATCACGATTCTGCGCCAAACGGTCAATCACTCTCCAATCACCACCCCTAGCCTCCAAATTTCTCTTTTCAACTATTTCCGTCAACTGTTGAGACAAATTAATTTGTGAATTCCCTTTGTTCCCTCTCGAATATTATCAAACTTGTCTTATCATTATGATCGGAAATCGACCTGTTGCTGTTGTGCATTAGATTCATTTGCAGCTAAGTTGCAGTAATGATCCACGCCATAATGACAACGTGTATTGTAATGACGGCAGCGGGGAGTTGACAATATCATTTAGGCCATCTGCAATTGCAATAATTGATATTCTGAATTGCGATCAGAGTCAGCATGAAGTATGCGCATTTGACATGTCATGAACAGTCAATCTCTGTGCCCCCACACATGCTACCAATTATTGTATCGTCATTTGCACCTCATGTACATGTCCTTATGATCTTTACATCTCATTATCAAATGAACAGACATTGTGGTTGACGTGAATCGTGGGTCCAAGAAAATTGATGTATAGGTTCTATGAATTATGTTTAATAATCCATCTGAGTGTTTGTCATTTCATGAATACTTATTATACTCAAAGACTATTCGATAATTTTTCATCATAAAGTTGACTGTCGAAGGTGTCGGAAGATAAATTCCTTCAAAGAATACAAGTTAAGAAAAATCACTTTTTGTTATTGAGCGATTACAAAAGTCAGATTAATTTAATCGAAATGCGTACGATTAAATCAACAAAGTCTACTCCATATTGTTCTCAATTCATGAGCGGCTCGTTTCAAAAATGCAATCGCTATTGAAGCTATTCTAGAGACAAGAGAGACACCAAACCACCAACAGACACCAACAGAAAACTAGAAGATTCAGGGTTTTCCAAATTATTATGTATTTCAAATTCCAATTATAATGTTTTTGTTACTAGATTCAAATCGGCTCCAATCCGTCTATATTTACGTAATTTTATGCTAGATTGCTCTCGGCCAAATCAAGCTCAACAATCAATAAATGAAAAGGATACTTCGAAAAATCAAAGACTTCTTTTGTTTTCAGGCCTGAGTAACAATGTTTCATCAATAAATATGAAGCTTCGGATGGGAAATTCTCCTTGCTCTTTTGAAATGCTCCTTTTCAAAAGACAGTACTCGACTCATGCCAATTAAAGGGAGGCTTTTAAATGTGTGAGGTGACTCGTTCATCATTACAGTTATTACGCAATGATAAATAATATTTGATTTCCACATTTGGGAGTGAATAGACATTATGATCAATCAATCCAAACTGTTGGACTGAGTACGTAATTTGAGAGTTTTGCTGGAAGTTGAAGTTAAATGTGAGAGTGTGTGTGAATGGAACTGACAGCTGTCATGACCATCCAATAATGCACTCAGTGAATATTCTCATGCGCAATTATTAATTATTGAAACTTTTGGTAGTTTGTAAAATAACGGATTATCAATCATAATAAAAATATTACTATGTTCTCAACAAATGGATGGGAAGGGCAAATGTATGTTTGAATAGTCTCAATGGTTCCTTATCCTGATGGATGCAGTTAAACAATCAAAGCTAGTCTCTCAACAGAATATTTCTATTGAATTCACTTTCAAAATCTATGGCTCTATAAGATTATGTGATATCGAAAGAAATTATTAGTAATCGAGACTCCTCCATGAAAAGTTATTCAATAATAAGCTAGTCTTCAGAATAACCAGAGATGACAGAAATAATCAATAATATGGTAAATAAATATATATAGAATTAATAATATATAATAAATAATATAGTTTTCTTTACTCTATAGAATAACCTAGCAGAAGATCTTTCAATATTATTGGCCACTGAGGTAAAAGAAAAGTTGAGATTGATGTTAAGCTTATGTGAAATATGCAAATCACACAAATCAGGGTGTAGTGAGCTAGAGCAATACCTACTATTACTTAAGTAATAGTAGGTATTGGCTAGAGCATGATCTGTGTGATTTGCATATTTTATAAGAGCTCAACTTCAATGGAGAATATTTCGAGAAGTTTTCTTCTCTACCAGTTGAAAACCCTATGTACCACATCTTAAGTGAGGTCCACGATATAATGGCAGTGGAGAAAGATAGGCGAACAACTTTGCCGATCCTCTGTCTTGTCAATGCCTTCTATAGACGGTAGCTGATACTGGTTTATTGAATATTAACTGTTCATTCTCGTTTAGAATAATCAATTCGAGCAAGAAATGATATTTTTCAATAATTCCATAATGAATTTCCATAATTAAGATAGAATATTTTGTTAACAAATTGATGTTTAATTCTACATTGTTATAACAAGGATAGCAATACCATTGCTAATCAAACACTGCCATTATAACGTGGACTTGTAAAGGTATCAATTTGGGTAGATAAAAAGCCCTAACAGAAATAGTAATAGGTCTAAAAATAAAGTAATTGGCTAATATCGCCAAGCAGATAATAATCAAGATAAGATAGCATCAGCTTGTTCTGGCTAAATGGTACAAGAACTTAAAAAGGATTTGAAGAAAGTTTACTACTCATAAATATATTATTTATAAAATATTGAAGATTGAGGTTAGTAGATGTATTCACAGATCGGTGACCTAGAGATCGATCAAACCGAAGAACGTAGAATCTGACAAAACCCCTTGGCAGAGCTTTATTGCAATCAGACGGTGTGCAATGTGAAAAAACACCCGTCCACGTGGCTAATTATTAGTAGCATGGAATTAATATTAATATATATAATATTAACTAGCATGCAAAGAGCATAAATAAAAAACCAAATAAAAATAATTAATGTATTCAGGAAATAAGAGTTACCAGGCGCATGAATACCTAATAAAATTTGCATGCACCAATAGTAAAACGGCAGTTAATAGGCGGCAACTGTAGGCCGATTCAAAATATTTATATATATTTATATAATTGTAGTAGATTTCGTGTAAAAATTTGTGTAATCTATGTTATCAATATGGCTCGAATGCAAAGAAATTATTAATCATATAATCTAAGCAATATTTTGGCATTTTTTGTAAGATCTATTTGAATTAATGGCGGAGGATTGAGATATTTAAATTTTATGCTAATTGAAAGTCGGAAAGAGGATCTGTAAAACTTGAGAAGGAAGAACCAGCACTCGCCAGCCAGACTCGCCAGCCAGATGCCACCATAAGAGGACCCCAAATATTTTAGAGCGAAGTACCTTATTAATAATTTTGTAAAAGTTAAAGTTAAAGTAAATTATTAATTTCTTAAAAGACTTCGTGATGCTATTGTGAAGCAGAAGTCATTTTTCATTTTATTAAATTTATAACCCCTTGGAGGAGACGATTCCGGCTACCATATTCCCGGACCGCATGGAGTTGGATCGACATCGGCGGCTTACAAGAAGATTTTCGACACGTGAGTGATTAAATTTGAATTTAGTGATGGGCGCCCTAGTGCTTCGAAATAATCTGATGATCAAAGCTAGCTCGCCGAAAGGGTTATTATAAATTAAGAAATTAATAAGAGTAATACTTGCGCAAGTAAAAATTAGTATTAAAGGTATTTAATTGAAAGAAAAATATAGATCAATATTTTAGAAATTTCTATTTAATCAAAGAAGTACGAAATCTAGGCTATCAAACGTATGCATACAATATTTAATTTTTTGCAATACAATTTGCGATAATTTATCATAGTTCTAATTCACTAGATGAATGGCTCTACCTATTCCGTCAGGTGCCGAATCTTGCACCCTGAGATAAAAATATATATTCGATACAAATAATCTACTAAATACTAGAGATTTTAATATATATATATATTTGGATTATTAGTGGCTAATTTATCAAGCTGATCTTAGAGCACATATTTATGATTGAATTATCCAAGCAGACAAGTATTAGCAAGTACATGTCACAGCTACATGCCAAAGAATGCATATGATTTCAAGATAAAGGCACATGGTAATGATTCGTGCCATAAATCTAGAATATAAAGTTAGCCTGTGATATTTTTATTGATTTCAAATATTGTTCTATTTTTATATTATATTTTTTATCGCTCTATATATATTTTTTGCCTCGACTGATCTTTGCATTATTTGTGTAATATATGTGTGAAATTTTCATGGTGTGCAATTTATTTTATATTCCTCATCTCTATAGTATAAGTATCATTTATATATATATATTTATTATTATTGAATTACAAGAGTTATTGGAGAAGCCCATATCTAGGCCTATCAAGATTTTTTAAGACTGAATACTATTAGAAAACCACGCCCTAATTATATTAAATCTCATGCTTTACCGACTGATGCCAAGCAGGAGGCTAATCGTTATTTTAATATAAAGAATAACGTGACAGAAAGACATGTCGTGCCAACGTGGGACTGATGATGAGAGCCAAGCTCATTGAATAATTATTTGAAATTAGGTCAATAACCATAGTGAAAATTATAGATAACTTATACGAGTTGTGAGGAAAACTGGCGAAGGAAAATTTGTATTACTTTTTGGGGAAACAAGAGCTTTAAATAGAGAGAAATTATGTTTTAAAGAAAATTTTATATTATTATTATTGTAGAAAATATATTTTATAGAGAGAGCTATTATATTTTATGGGCCTAAACTGCTAGTCAGAAATCAATGAATAGTATTATTATATTATAAGAGCTTAAGTAATAAATAGGTTACCTGGCTTGTAATGTCCATAGGCCTATCCTCATTTGTGTCCTTATTAATGCCTTGTTGGCCAAAACTTTCACTTTTTTAACAAACACTGACACTTAATCCATTTTTAAAATATGAGTCTCTTTTCGTCCACGCAAAGTAAGGTAGCAGACACACTGCAGACGGCGATAGTAGCGGAGATCGACGCTGAGGGGGGCGCGATGGAGTCCAACGCCCAGATATCTTCAATCACCGCCAAGAATCCTGTGAACAGTAATAAACCGTTAAATGTCTCCCAAGAAGCAATAAGGAGGGTTATAGTAGAGGGGATGATCAAGTCATTTTCTAATAGTTTAGAAAAAACAATGACCACAGTAATGAAGAACTTAAAGGCGGAAATGAAGGAAATGCGGGAATCACTGAAGGATACATCGGTAAGAATGGGTAAGGAGACTGCGGAAAGAATAGATAACCTACCAGCACAAAACACTTCACAAATTCATGAAATAGCTACAAACAGGAACAATAGTCAACTTATTTCCATAAATAAACAACAGAATAGTAAATCTACACAAATAGCTCACCTAAATTCTGATATAAATCAAAACAAAGTACAACTTAATTCATTGGAGACAGCCGTTGGAGAACAGCAATTATTTTCATCTGAATTAAATGCCGAAGTAGTAGATAATGAAACAGAAGCTTCTAGTCATTGGAAACAGGCCAAGAGAAGTTGGTACAACTTGAAAGTCAAATACATCAATTTCCGCACGAGAATATAGAGCTATTCCCATAGCAACGTTTGATTCACTACACAGTTTCAATGAATTAGGCCGTTTTGACAATACAGACCGCTATCTCCAACCTAAAGAATTTATAGATCAGATAAAACTAATTCAATCATTAACACCCACCTCTTGGAATTTTTGGCGTCTTCGTTTGACTAGTTTATTGATTGGCGAACCCCTGATGTTCTTTCGGAGTAGAGTCCATGAATTTACATCATTGGATGAGTTTGTAGCTGTCTTCCTGGAACAGTATTGGAGCAGAAGTAAACAGTTGGACGTGCTAGCGGACATTATATCATGCGATTTCAACCCTAACTTAGACGGTGCATGTACCACTTTCGTCACTGCCCTACAGTTTAAAAATTCTCAATTGAGCGAGCCCATTAACGAATCGGCATTAGCAAATATTATTTTAAAGAAGCTACCGTATCAAGTTAGAATGGCACTCGCCACACAACCCATTACTGATTGCAACAGCTGATAAATCATTATATGGCATACAGTCTGTGATGGCAATATCAAACCACCGTTCAGACCAGAGATACGCACCAAATCAACATAACTCAAAATTTAATCAATATAACAGCCAAAATTATGAATCAGTACCATATGATTGCTCACGACCTACTCCTCAATTTGAACACCGAATGATCATAAACACAATAATAATTGGAATAATAGAAGCTTTCAAAATTGTCAAACAAATCATTATCCACAGCAAACCTACAAAAGAATTATTATTATGGCCGTGATCGATTTAACACAAATAATGATTACACTCAGAATAATTATAATAGAAATTACAAACCGCCACCTCATCAAATAAGTACAAACTATACATTAGCACATGCAATAGGATTGAATCAACAAAAAATCCGGATCCCAGCACCCAACGACCCGCCACCAGATATACAGAAAACTACAGCTAATAAACCAGGACTATATGATACCCCCGATATAACAAGCACAAGCTCAAATGAAACAAACAAGAAAAGCAGGATATTTCAACGTCATACACCACATTCAGAATTGATTTACCGGAGACTTTGTTACAAGAACACAAGATAACCCACCACCAGACACAAGGATCCATACAAGACAGCTATCACAAAAAACCGCCGCCCAACATGCAATTAAAGCCAGCCGCAAGCATCAGCCTCTATTAAGTTTCCTGTTCCCCACCGAAGAGCAACCTGCCACCGAAGAATCACTGCTAAAAATAAACAGTTGCCAGGAGGAGACCGTCACCATACTATCCGCTTTGAACGTCTCACTCGCGCATCAAGAGACCGCCACCGCACCGCGCATCATTTGACCCCACAGCAGACCAAGGACCGGACCAAGAGGACGACACCAGAGAGGACGGCATGCAGGAGAAAAGAGGCATGCTCATAAGGCCGGAGACGGAGGCGCCCGAGGACACCGGACGGCCGACATCAGGACGGAGAGGACGGCATTCGGGAGAGGAGCATGCATCGTAAGGCCCGGAGGCGTAGAAAGCGAAGGAGGAACCGCGCGCGCGCATACCGGCCGCATGCACGCTTCAAGAGGCCAAGGAGGATTCCGGACCGGCACCAAGGAGGACAGGAAGAGATCACCGACGGCGTGCATCCGCGGCATATTCGTTTCAAGGAAGATGATCAACGATGTGACCGGAAGAATGGGCTAAGGAAACGGGATAAAAACGGATCGAATGAATGGGATAAAACGGAGCTACTACTATGACTACTACTGATTCATGCTGGATAAAAATAAAGTGGACTATTTATGGAGGTTGATAAAGGCTAGAAAGCTAATAAGATTGGAAGAATTAAAAAATAATATAAGAAAGTGGAAGTACCTTGCTATAGGTTGAGTGATTATATGTTAAGAAGTTGATAATGTTTTGATATGGTGTTTAATATTTGTTATGATGGCTGTGATATTAATAAACGACTGTGTTGTGGATAGAACGAAAATATTGTATTGTTGTTGTTAAATGAATCTATTATTGATAATTGGAAATTTAATATTATAAAAAGTTTATTGTTATAAGCCTATGAGTTATAATGAGCCGAGATCAAGAATATTAAATGAAAATAAGAGGAAAGGTGAATTAAAATTACAGGATGATTGGAATGGATTGAAAGGAACTACAATTAATGAATCAAGGAATTGTTTAAAAAAGTATATAAGATACCGGGGTTTTATATTCATGAGGATAGATTAATAATAGGACAGCCTCAACAATCAACAAATGGATAGCAGATAACCCAACCAGCCTACAGTGTAGCTACAAGCAGAAAGCCTAAAGATACGGGCAAACCACAACAATTCTACATGAAATATCATCGAATTTCAAATAAATATGATAAGAAGTCAAAGGAAAACAACACTATCAAGCCAATACTAACCTTCCTTAATAAATTTAAAATTGGTATAGGACTCGTGGCAACAATCCAATGTTTTAATTCCTTCCAGCCGTTAGAAGCCTGCAATAAGGAAAAGAACAATTTTTAAATATGTAATTAAATATATACATCAGATAAAAAAGGACACAAGCGGGGATAATAAAATTAAAATTTGTTAATTACCTTTTAAGAGAAAAAATCGAGCAGTTAGGTTAGTTATGAAAGTCGATAGCAAATTCTGATGTAACATGAAACACTATGAATTGTAGAACAGCGAACAGCTGACCAAAGCCACCCAAATCAAATGAATGTAATATCTGTTGAACATATGTTTATAAAAAGAAGTACAGTACCCCAAAGAGTTATTTATTATTGTTATTTATTATATTTATTAATGTCGATATATTTATTTATATGTTTTATATTTATTACTTTTAATTATGCCACGTTTGTTACCTGAAAAGATTTAAAGTGAATACCAATACCAAAACCAAAGAGCCATTAGCAAAAGAAAGTATTGTACCTGATGTATAGAAAATTATTTATATTAAGACCTAAGAAATACTATAAGATATAAGCCCAGAAGTTTATGAATCGAAATTATTGTCTAAAAGGAATCATTTATGAGAATATGAAATGTGTGTAGTTAAGTTGGCAGCCCTGCAAGCGGCGAATTCAAAAATTACTGTGTTGTAATGGTGTCAGGAGGAGTGCGTTTAGAAGTTTATATTTATGATATTTTTATGTGTGTTGAGGAGGAGAATTTGTTATTGTTTTTGATAAAGGTATAAAGGAGATGCAGCAAATATGACTGCGAAATGTGATAGAAGTAGGAGAGTATAATTTATAAATAAAGTATAGTGTATATCAGTGTATTGAAGGGTGGGTTTTCATTAAAAACATTGTGATTCTCAAATATTTTGAATTCAAACCCAGGGGCGTGTGTAAAGGTATCAAATTGGGTAGATAAAAGCCCTAACAGAAATAGTAATAGGTCTAAAAATAAAGTAATTGGCTAATATCGCCAAGCAGATAATAATCAAGATAAGATAGCATCAGCTTGTTCTGGCTAAATGGTACAAGAACTTAAAAAGGATTTGAAGAAAGTTTACTACTCATAAATATATTATTTATAAAATATTTGAAGATTGAGGTTAGATAGATGTATTCACAGATCGGTGACCTAGAGATCGATCAAACCGAAGAACGTAGAATCTGACCAAAAACCCTTGGCAGAGCTTTATTGCAATCAGACGGTGTGCAATGTGAAAAAACACCCGTCCACGTGGCTAATTATTAGTTAGCATGGAATTAATATTAATATATATAATATTAACTAGCATGCAAAGAGCATAAATAAAAACCAAATAAAAATAATTTAATGTATTTAGGAAATAAGAGTTACCAGGCGCATGAATACCTAATAAAATTTGCATGCACCAATAGTAAAACGGCAGTTAATAGGCGGCAACTGTAGGCCGATTCAAAAATATTTATATATATTTATATAATTGTAGTAGATTTCGTGTAAAAATTTGTGTAATCTATGTTATCAATATGGCTCGAATGCAAAGAAATTATTAATCATATAATCTAAGCAATATCTTGGCATTTTTTGTAAGATCTATTTGAATTTAATGGCGGAGGATTGAGATATTTAAATTTTATGCTAATTTGAAAGTCGGAAAGAGGATCTGTAAAACTTGAGAAGGAAGAACCAGCACTCGCCAACCAGAAGACTCGCCAGCCAGACTCGCCAGCCAGATGCCACCATAAGAGGACCCCAAATATTTTAGAGCGAAGTACCTTATTAATAATTTTGTAAAAGTTAAAGTTAAAGTAAATTATTAAATTTCTTAAAAGACTTCGTGATGCTATTGTGAAGCAGAAGTCATTTTTCATTTTTATTAAATTTATAACCCCTGGAGGAGACGATTCCGGCTACCATATTCCCGGACCGCATGGAGTTGGATCGACATCGGCGGCTTACAAGAAGATTTTCGACACGTGAGTGATTAAATTTGAATTTAGTGATGGGCGCCCTAGTGCTTCGAAATAATCTGATGATCAAAGCTAGCTCGCCGAAAGGGTTATTATAAATTAAGAAATTAATAAGAGTAATACTTGCGCAAGTAAAAAATTAGTATTAAAGGTATTTAATTGAAAGAAAAATATAGATCAATATTTTAGAAATTTCTATTTAATCAAAGAAGTACGAAATCTAGGCTATCAAACGTATGCATATAATATTTAATTTTTTGCAATACAATTTGCGATAATTTATCATAGTTCTAATTCACTAGATGAATGGCTCTACCTATTCCGTCAGGTGCCGAATCTTGCACCCTGAGATAAAATATATATTCGATACAAATAAATCTACTAAATACTAGAGATTTTAATATATATATATATTTGGATTATTAGTGGCTAATTTATCAAGCTGATCTTAGAGCACATATTTATGATTGAATTATCCAAGCAGACAAGTATTAGCAAGTACATGTCACAGCTACATGCCAAAGAATGCATATGATTTCAAGATAAAGGCACATGGTAATGATTCGTGCCATAAATCTAGAATATAAAGTTAGCCTGTGATATTTTTATTGATTTCAAATATTGTTCTATTTTATATTATGTCTTTTATCGCTCTATATATATTTTTTGCCTCGACTGATCTTTGCATTATTTATGTAATATATATGTAAAATTTTCATGGTGTGCAATTTATTTTATATTCCTCATCTCTATAGTATAAGTATCATTTATATATATATATTTATTATTATTGAATTACAAGAGTTATTGGAGAAGCCCATATCTAGGCCTATCAAGATTTTTTAAGACTGAATACTATTAGAAAACCACGCCCTAATTATATTAAATCTCATGCTTTACCGACTGATGCCAAGCAGGAGGCTAATCGTTATTTTAATATAAAGAATAACGTGACAACCTCAATATAACTGTAATGGCCTATCAAATTCCCACATCTGTCTTCCCATCTCGTAATAAGTTGTTTCTAGAAAGTCCACGTTACCTTACCGCGTAGGTGCTTAGACTACTTCCGTTTATACGAGTGGTCACTGTGCATCCCATATCAGAATGCACTCAAATTGCAACAGCTATATAGCCTACACAGCTGAATCAATGTTCGGAAAGTCATTGTTTACGATACAATGGCACATGAAAAATAAATATTCAATTATTTGTTGTGATTGAATCCCCAATCATTTTTATTAGAACAGATTCCGGAGTTGAGGTCATTTTTACTTTCCTTGCCCTATTATCATAGGTAAGGAAAGTATTGCTTTCCGAAAAAAATTAAGGTACCCCAATTTCTAAATTTCTATACGTTTCAAGGTCCCCTTAGTCCGAAAAAGTGGTTTTTGGGTATTGATCTGTATGTGTGTGTGTGTGTGTGTGTGTGTGTGTGTGTATGAGTGTATGTGCGTCAGTGTACACGATATCTCATCTCCCAATTAACGGAATGACTTGAAATTTGGAACGTAAGGTCCTTACAATATAAGGATCCGACACGAACAATTTTGATCAAATGCGATTCAAGATGGCGGATAAGATGGCGAAAATGTTGTAAAAAACAGGGGTTTTCGCGATTTTCTAGAAAACGGCTCCAACGATTTTGATTAAAGTTATACCTACAATAGTCATCGATAAGCTCTATCAACTGCCACAAGTCCCATATCTGTAAAAATTTCAGGAGCTCCGCCCCATCTATGCAAAGTTTGATTTTAGATTATCAATTATCAGGCTTCAGATACAATTTGAACAAAAAAAATCGAGTGGAAAAGATTGAGCATGAGAATCTCTACAATTAATGCTCAGTAACATTTTCACCTAAAATTAAAAATAAGCTCGAAATTCGAGAAAATGTGATTATCCAATTGCAAACTGTTGATTCTATTAAATGATCCACTATGAAGAGATAGCAGACCACGTGTGTCTCCAGCGTTATCGCCCTGTCACCAGCTGGCTCAGATCTTTGTTTATAAGTTGACTTGAGATGCGCGGGAACACTAGCGTCAGGTGATCAATTTTCATAACGGCAAGGAAAGTTGTGTGAGTGCGCCACACCAGATTTTTCTTATCGTGTTTCAATTGAAAGCTGTGTGGTCTAATTAATATAAGTTGATTACTATCAAAAAAAAATTTGATAAGTGAGTTATCATTCAGGTAAATATAGTATTAGGCATTAGAATATACAGTTAAAACCTGCACTTACACTTAGAACTTATCTTTCTTCATGGAAATTGATTGAACAGCAGGACGAAAGAAACCCCTTTCTACCCCTTTTTCACTTTCTATCTTCATTTTAAAAGAAATGCATTTGAAAAATTCATACAATCACACATTTATTCGTTATCATAACTCATAACTGTGTAGAGAACTGCAATCATAATGCAATAAAGTGTTGGATGTTTAGTCATATCTTGTGTGGAATTTTTAATATTGCAGCTTCAAATAGAACCAATAAATAATATTTCAAAGGGAATATTATTGCTTATTGACTGTATGATTTCATTCCAGCATCCAGTCAGTGCCATTTCGATCTCGTGGATTTTCTCTCCATAAATGCGGGCTTTTATTTCGTCTGCAGGAAGTTAGACTTTCTTTGTGTGGAAGCGACACACGTGAGCTATCTCGTGTCGATCTGCGATCCAGTCTTATTCAAATGCAACAATATTTGAAATATGCGCGCTCATTCCTCAAATTTATATGCACCAATAACGACAAATGCCATCAATTGCGCGCTGCTGACAAGTGTTATCCTGGAATCCATCAGTAACAATTTTATCGGTACATCTGAAAATATTTGTGATGAGACTATCGAGTTTTTCCAAAGAGAGATGATTCTGGTGGGAGGCGAAGTTCCCAAATAGGGAACGTGTAGTTATTTCAAGTTCACTGAGTCACTATAATCCTGTAGGTCTCATTCAATGTCTATCTACTGAATTTCTATAAATAGAAGATCTATTCATTCAAATGCACCATCCACTTGCGTTAAATATATTCTATTTAATTCTAAGTTTAATTCGGATATAAGTTTTTGATGCTGTGGAGCATCAAGTGAGAGGTGAATAGAGTTAATAGGCATATTAATAATTATAACAGAACGTTTTGCAAAGTTTGTCTAATTGATAAATTATGTTCATTTGGCTAGTAAACGTTGAAAATACAGAGATTAAATAGGTGCAGAGGCGAACAGAGCGAGTCTGCTAGATCTTCAAGCATTTCACGAGAACGCATTCATTCAATCATGCAATAAAGTCAAACATTTCATTAAAAATCGATGTTATAAGAAGAGTTTTGAGTTACACAATCTAGAGATATTTAGAGAATAATTGAGTGACCCTTAGATATATTTAGAGGCTTTCAGAGATTTGAGAACCAAGAAGAACTTGGAAGGATGCTATACATTTTCTAGGGTTCTAAATATTTGGAGGGTTTTCTTCATTTCAGGATCTCTATTTATCCAGAAACTTCACAAATGAAAATTCTTTCTCATGTTTAATTTATATTTTAAAACCCATTGTATACTCAGTGGGTGTCTTCAAACTAAAATGATTTATAACCACCTTGGAGAGCTAACTTAAGTGAGCTAAGCACCGTACCACAGGTTAGAACTTGAGGTAACATTGTAGAGCTATAATTATTGACTCAAAATGATTTTCGTGTAGTAACCTCATTTTCGAATTTCCACTTTGCATCCTTGCATATTTCAACGTCGAATTCTGATAGCTCATTGCTCATTTGTTCAAATGACTCTTCGTTATTCATCTGATTATAATTTCATACAATAATCTGGTTTTATTTTCCGATCTCTTCAACTAAATTATCTCCAAGAGAGGAACAAGATAATAGCCATTTAATATAATTGTATTTGGAGGTAAGAAGTAGGCAGAGGCAATCAATAATAATAGATTTATCATTATTATTGCAAAACATGACATCAGTTCTTACAAAAAATTCCTTTTCATTCTACATGTTTCTTTACATGTTACTGTACATTGTTCTCGCTTGAGGTAGATTTAAAAACGTTCATCTCTTGTCTCTTTAATAATTAGCGTAAATTGTTGACAACCGTTTACCGTGTGGATATTACAGATGTTGTGCTTTCCGGGATTGGAAGGTCAATATTTGTTGAGAATTTCTCGCTGTCATCGGACACGGACGGCTTTGACTGCCGGGGTTGTGATCCCCGATAAGTAGAATCTAAATCCGGATTCAGTATCCGGGACACACAAACACACACACCCAAATGCGATACATCAAAACGACGACAGGCATCGTAACGTACGATGTTCGTTACGGGCTTCAATCCACTCACATCCAGCCGTGGGTAGTTCTCCTAAGTGCTTGTTTCTTCCTTTCTATTCCCACTTGCATAAACGAATATCCATGGATGGAAAGCATTACTCGAATTTTTCGCAACATATGTCATCTAGTTTGGAAATGGCTCCACAGTTTCTGGAAAGCTCTACAATAAACAAATTGCTCCGATTTCTATTTACAGTAATAATTTCTCATTTTCAATACTAGTTATGCCTCTTTGTTTAATGGAGAATTCCAATCAAATCGTTTACAGCATTCTACATATAAGACTATAGTTCAATGCAAGGTACCTAGAATAGATGTATCTAGGTACATTTTTTTATCTTTGAACGAGCGTCAGGGAGTTGTTACTGCTTTTGACTCAAGACCTAGAATATCTGGGTACACTTTTTCAATGAAATCTTTGAACGAGCGTCAGGGAGTTGCTACTGCTTTTGACTCAAGACCTAGAATAAATGTATCTAGGTACATTTTTTCAATGTAATCTTTGAACGAGCGTCAGGGAGTTGCTACTGCTTTTGACTCAAGGCCGAAACCGTTGTCCGACTTTTTGGTTTGTACTACAATAACTTTTGAACGCTATTTGATCAATCAGCTTCAAATGCTGAACACATATTCTTCGAACCTTTTCACAGATCAAGTTCGTTGGACAATAGAATTTACCGAATCCTTTGTCCTTTTTCAGACAAAAAAGAGGAGCTTCTCAATATAGCCATGTATGGCATATGCTATGGATAGATTCAATAATCAGGAGAGGAAAATCATACAAAAGTTATATTATATTCATCCCAACTTCATTAACTATTTAACTATAGTTATTTGGATACTGTAATTCCAACTAGTGATTTCAATAGATCAACTGATACAATATCAGCGGCATTTTTGAAATTTACCATGCAAGATTTTGTCAGCCAAGAAAATAATTGAGTGAGCATAGTAAGTTCATACTGATGAATCAAGTCGAGCCTCAAGTCGATGTCAGTTTGTGGGTTTGAAGATTATTTTCGAATGGTTTCATCAATCAACTTCAAATTTCCAACACTTTTTCTTTGAACTATACAGAGGATCAAGTTCGTTGGCTAATGAAATTGACTCACTTCTTTGAAATTTTTGAGGATGTAACAGGATAAAATTAAAGTCCAAAAAAACTATCATCTAGCTGACTGCTGATTTGTGTTTTGGGAGCTATCACACAGACGGTCGTCTGTCCTTTTTGTGTCGACACTTGATTTCAACTGTCTTGAATTCTGACTACCCAGTCAGCTGGGTAGTCTCTCCCATAGGGAGAGAACTACTATGAAGTTACTATTGATTCACTTATAATTACAAGTTGCGGATTTCAAAACTCATGACACGTTCATGAGCGAATTCTCCAGTCAAGGGGCTCAATAGTTTAATCAAGGCTATTTGAGGTATTCCATGTGTCATCGGGAGTTAGAGTCAGAAATTTTATGAGGTGTTCAGCTACAACCTAGTAAATGGTGACACCTACTTGCAGAATTGAGAACTACACCAGTAGGCGTTCCAATCCACCAATCAAAAGACAGTATGGGGAGCTGGGAGGCGTGGCTTACTGTCATTGGTCCGTTATTCTTATGCAATGATCTTGGCATTCTCCATCATCCCTGCTCTCTTCTATACACAGTTCAAACACTCTCTTTCTTTTCAAGTAGAGTGTTGATGGGGAGGATATTCCTGAGTATCATTACTCAAGAAATATATTAATCCATTTCATACAGAGTAGCATATTAAGTTCTATTAATTCAGATAATATAATATAATTGTAATTATCACAAGTTGCGGATTTGAAAATCAGTACAATAGGCATCAGCGAGTTTTCCAGCACTTGAGCTCATTAGTTGATTATTGATCGATTCTAGACATTCTAGAGGCTGATAATAAAAAAGCTGAATGATAGAGATAAAGATAATGAAGAGCTGAATGATAGAGATGAAGATAATAAAGAGCTGAATGATAGAGATAAAGATGATAAAGAGCTGAATGATAAAGGTTAATTTATATAGATCAATGAGCATGAACGATATAAATTATAATTGATTGTGGATTGTGAAAATTAGTTTGTCTACAATTTAGAATTGAAAGCCTTTTCTACCAGTGGATTGAAGGAATAATATTCTAAATCCTCAATTCGTTACAGCCATAGGTGCTTTTAATATCTATTGAAACGATATATACTGTATAATATGATCTTGACTATGAATAACTTGGTGGACTGGATTTTTATAACTGCAAAAATTTTCCATTTCCATTTGAGACTGCTTCTCTGTAGGCCTATTCGAGTATCATGTATTTGTGTATTGGAAAAACGACATCCTCAGGCGTAAACCGCAGAAAAGTGCATTTGCAACCCATCGCAGAATTCTATTTTCAGATACATGCTTCTTGAAGCTGTAGAATGGTTGACTTGAGTATCTTCTTTGTTTGCATTATATTCTTACATTGCTTTATCTCAAGCCTTGTTATTCTTCTAGCTGTATTTCTCCCTCTATTTCGATCAATATCTTGAGATATTGGAATATGTTGAATTGATGAAAATTTATATTGCTTGTAAAAACCAGTCCGACAAATTTCAGAATTATAAGAAATGATGTTTTTATATACCTCCTGGATGTTGCCCCCGAAAAATGTTCATCCTATCGACACTAGTGTGATGGAATGACTCCTACATACTGTGATTTATCTAATCATTCTTCAAATTTATGATCAAATCAGCAGAGTTCATTTAGTGGAAATTCGCTCCATGACAATACTTATTGAGAGCAGAGCGTATACCGTATATGGTATTATTATTATTACATTCATTTCAACTTTAATTAATTGAACATTGCTTTTTTAACATTTTTACTTTAATTTATTAAGATAACCACATTTCTATTAGCCGTCATTCCTATTGCTAAATGTTTCGCGTTAGGGGTATCCTGTTTGCGGGAGGTTTCACGTTAGAGGTTTCGCTATACATGGAAGAAGACTTGATTTCAAAATGTGTATGCATCATTAGGGAATCATTCGTCAAAACTTCTGTGACAGTTATATTTTGCTACACCTCAACACAAAAATATGAAGTAGATTCTTCTGCCTGCTTGTTCTTTAGAATGCAAAATAGCATTACTAAGAATACCGATAACTGAGTACGGAAATAAGGGATTTGGAAGAAAAGAAAGTAGATTTTGAACAGAAGATAGCTCAAGGCCTGTTGAAAATATTGCAAACAAGTAATATTCTTCAGAAAAAACTGATAAACATTTTACGTCGCGAAACTTTTACTGAAGAGAAGCCTCAGGGTATCCCTTAATAGTTTGTTTTGTTTGTAAGAGGTGAGTTGTATATACTCCCCTCTGCAGCATCTAATCGATAACATTCAATACTTTACTGTTTAAAAATTATACTTTGTTCATTCTGTCAAAACCCATGGTTTATGACATCGCTTACTTTCCAATACGTCACAATTCTGATGAATATTTCTAGATAATAGAACTCATTTCTTGAGTATGAATTGTGGCTATCAGAGTTTCTACGGTTTCTGAGAATTTATTTTCCCTTTTTGTGTATTTGAGAAGTTGATATTGTGGTAATTATTCATATTAAATAAAAAGACTAAGAAATTGTCAAAAATTATATTTTCATTTAATATTTCTAAGAAATGGTTATGATGGTCCATGATCCATGATCTGGGAGTAACCTATTTCATCAGGTACATAATGTCAGGTACAAAATATGCCCACTTAATCATCTCTGAATTTATTTATTCAAATGATTATGATTAGGCTATTTAAATATTTATTCAATTGAATAATTGTTTTTATTGAAGTCATGAGAACCAGATAATGATTTACAATAAATTATTATCAACAACCCTGACATAAACGTTTAAGAGATGATGATCATTCATGAATGTTTGTGTTAATAATATTCAATATCGGGGCACCGAGCTTCGCTAGTTATTTCTATTTATTGATAAACAGAACACAATTCTCTACAATGATCGTGTTCATAATTCAAAGCTGGCTATATGTCATCTTATGAATTTCGGGGATGCGATATTTTGATTTTTCACATACTCATTCGCTCACTCACTTTTTTACTATCCACAGCTGTTTCAGCCAAGGATGAATTATCCTTTTAATGTCGTTCAGCAAGTTTTCCCAAGGATGAGACCTAGTGCAATCGAATCTTTATATCATAACCTACTATGTTCCAAATTTCGTGAAAATCGTTAGAGCCGTTTTCGAGATCATAAACATAAATAACCAGATATAAAAATACGGAGATTGCTAGCTTAATATAATAGGATGTATGCTGTATATTGTACGAATAACATATAATTATAAGATAAATATATTTGAATACCATGACGTAAATACGTATCAATACTTTCTCGAAGTCTCAAAGTTCAAGGGTGGATGATGTTTTAGATTATTTTTCAGCCCGGGAATAATTCATGGAGTGAATTATAAATTAGCCGGATTCCAGTTGAGGGTAGCTCTAATTAACTCAGTCTAGCCTTTCAATTTGATAAAACCATTGTAACGATAGCAGCAAAACCACAGGGCGTGCTGTGCTGAGTAATCTAATATTTTGTTCAGTTGAGGAAAACAGCTCTTTCAACTTTTTTCGTTCCACTAGAGGAAATGAACTGTTGTTTTCGCAGATTTTCCAACGATTATTTCACATCATCGAGTAGCGATTATAAATTTTGGAGCTTCGAAATACCTCTAGATATGTGGGAGGTTCACATGCTCACATTTATTTTTGAAATGCGTGTTAAATAGAGTTTAACAAAATATATTTTTCAGCTGCGTGTACATTTCTACACAAAGTAAGTTGAAATGAATGAAGTGCGTCTTTGACTAAAGATGTAATCCAAATATATCATGTATCATGTATCATGTTATCCAAATATATATCTTATATATGTTATTCGTTCGATATTATTATATTGAAATATACAGCATACATCAATATTAACACAAGCATACATGAATGATCAACTCTTGAACATTTATGTAAGGGTTGATGATAATTGTAAAACATTATTTGGCTCTCATTCTTACAATTCTTATAATAAAATCCTACTCTACAGTGAAACTTAATTGGAAACTGTTAAAATGACAGAGTATAATACGATATAATATGATTGGAGAATCAAGGTGCTTAAATAAAAACAGGACTTACTATTAAATCCAAATTCATCCATATGAATTTATCATCCATATGAAACGAAGAGTTTATTATTCGAATTATTTATTCGGATTATTCAAAAGCTGTGTAAATATAGAAATGATGAAGTGAATATAGAAATGATGATAGTAAATATAGAAATTACGATACATTTTATGATTTGTACATCTAAAATGTATTCAAATTACGTCAAATTGGGAATTATAAACGACAAATGACCAAATAAATGAATGAATCAGTATACCACTTTGAGTTTAAAGCTGAACTCTCACTCAAATTTTGAGCCTGGGCGTTTTTATGACTGGAATACTTTTCTCAGAGAATAACAAGTAGATTAGAATAGGTAATCCCTTCGATTATTTCCTGTAGATAATCAAAAGATAATAGATTGTACGAATCAGGTCTCGTATGATGTAATATATAGCATATTCTGATATCCTTGTAGGCATACACATCCCAATCAATCATTGAAAGAATAAGAAGTTGATGCTGTTAATAACACTATTTTTTCAAAATCAATATATTCAAATTGAAGATACTGTAATTTATAAAAAACAATATGAAAACTTGTAGTACTCTTTATTATTTAAAATTTTTGTAATTTATTTGTAATATAAATTAATTTTGAACAAATATAGTGGTATTGACAACATCTACGTCTTGCTCTTTCAATTATGGAGAAATACCATACCATCTCTTACCATACAATCAAATAAAATGGTCAATCAGTCAAGAGCTTCAATAAATCACATTGAAATCCGAGACTCCTCTGAAATATTATGCATTTTCCAATATCACCCGTCGATTGAGTGTGAGTGTGAGTGTGAGAGTGTGTGTTAATCGATCGCGACTAACCTCCCCGCCGCTTGGTTCAAGAAACGCCTCTTCAATGGTCAACTGTGTTCAATGGCCTCTTGTGTGCAAATTGACCAGAGTACAGCAAACAATCTGTGTGACTTTTCAACTGTTAATTTATCGAGAGGCTTTGTAGCTATTTACCAAGACTTGCAATAGAGTCACTAAGTATTGAGGGTATTATTAGCTTCTCAGAGATGTGTGGTAGTAGTGTCTTTATTGCTACACAACAGTAGCTTGTAGATGATTAGAATACAATATATATCATGTAATTGATTGGGTATTTATCTCTTTGTTGGAAAGTGGTAAATTATACTTCTAATAAACATTATTCATGTGGACGATACATGAATAATGTTTCATGTTCCATGAGAGAACATCGAAATACAACCTGAGGCGCACAATCAATCATCTAATATGCTTCTTGGGGTTTGAATCTTGCACTTAAATTAACTACGGTATTCATCATTAATAAAGTATCGATGTATATTTTGAATCATGAAACTATATTGCTGATTTGATTTTTGAAACTCAACCTCAATATTTTTCTGTTGATGCTGATTGTACTCTTGCATTTGTCAACTCAATTCAATCGTATTTATCTCTTTTCTGTTTAGGGCTACTTGTAATATGAATAGAAAGAGAAATAACAATCTCAGTACCCTTTTTGAAATACGCATATTTTATCACAACATGAAATGCTAACTCGAAAATGGCATCAATGTCCGAAACATCATGTGATAGAATATTTCAAAAAGGGTACTGAGAATAAGTTTATTCCTCTTTATATTTACAATTCAATCTTTACTCCTGAGAATTTCTTGATTGATGACATTTCTTGAAATTTATGACCTTCATAATTCCAGTTTCATTGATCTTAGGAGTCTAATGAATTTATTGTCCAGTTTCATAGATCTTCTAATGAATTTATTCTGGTTGACAAAGAAATGCAAAAATACCCTTCAACAAGAAGATCGATCATCCTAAGAAGATTGATCATTGCTTGATCATCCCATACTTCTTGAGGTACTCCCGTCAATATTATAATTGATTATTATTCAAGTTTTTTTTTAATTATTCAAGAAATCGGCAAAATTATATTTTTATATTCAGTCTATAAAAAGACAAGCCTACTTCATTCTGGAGTTGAGAGGAAAAATTGTTTGTTGCAGTCAATAAAATTGATAAATGAGTTTGAGATGTTTGTAGGAATATTAATTATCTCTTATAACACTCCACTCTTGAGTGATGACAAAAATTATGCTTGTTTACATTAAAATCTTTTGTCAAAAAAGAAGAGATTTTTCAATGTGAAAGTATTTATTTAAAATTACATATTTGGAATTAGGAAGAGGATTTTCAATTATTCTGTTGGTAAGAGCTTCGTCACGGTTCAAGTCTGCTATCATTTTTATCTCATTATTTATGCACAATACTTAGATTGAAGGAAACATTTTCACGTATAAATTGCTCAGCGAGGAAGTTATTAGGCTGATTTTGAAAATTTATGTAGGAGAAATGCCAAATTTAGCATTTTTAGTACTTGAACAGTCTCAGATATTCTCTGAAACGTATTGATAAACGATTCTCTCTCATTACTGATCTTGACAAAATTACAGGTTCATTTTGAGCCATTTTATAATCAGTAGCAGTCTTTATCTAGACTATCACGTATCAAAGCACAACAACGACACCTTATGATGATCCAAGGTAATTTATTCAGGAGACACGGCACTGTTTCCAAGCAAGTTCTCATCATTCTAAAGCAGGTGTTGCAGCTGAGCAAATTAGTTCTTTCACGCTTGTCGCTTCTCAATTAAAATTAGCATAGTCTAATACTCGGTAGGTGTACGATGCGTGGCTCAGTGGTTAAAGATCTTCTAGCAAAATTCAAGTCAATTATCAGCCCCAAAAACGGAACAAATATGCAATGGAATGGAGTATGTTAGCAGCTTAGTACTGAGATGTAAGGATGTACTGAATGTGTTAATGTGGCTTTTATTCTTTCTACAACAGTTCCTCTATTTTTGTAGAAAAAAAAACAATTAAGAGTATTGTGGAAAATAATAATTATTGACAGTGAATTGACTTATATTGTGAAAATCATAATTAAGAGTCAATAGTCAAGGGCTTCGAACTAAGAAGATGGCAAACAATCCAGTCAATTTGCTCAATATTTTCAATCTTTTCGGTTTCCAATCTAACTAAATTTCAAATTTTGGTTTTTATATTTCTGAACTCAAATTTGATTTAATGTGAAGCTACGTTTTAGACATACTTCTTTCAAAAATCGGAAAGGGGACAGTTTTGGGCTAGGCCTGTTGGTCCTTTTCTGATCATATATTTGATTTGTGTATCATAAATTATTGTGAATAAATAAATTCCTGTTAGTTATTGGTATATTATACAGTTTTGAACAATCATCTTTCTACTGAATCCCTCTTCTAATACTATAAAAACTCGTATATTCTAGGAACTGAGGAATTCTATATTTCATTTCCAATCAGTGAATTATAAAAGGAATTTCATGAATACAGCATCAATTTCTTCATTTGCTTATCAAAGTGACTTCCCAATTGTGTCCAGAGCCGCGAGAAATAGTATTTCTTGTTGAAAACCATTGAAATATCCCGTTTAGAGTTTTTCCAAAAAATCTCATTCCTTGTAGAGCTATACTGGATGTGTGATGTGGCTTTTTTTCTACGACAGTTCCTCTATTTTTGTGGAGAGAAGAATATTAAGAGTATTGTGGAAAATGATTATTATTGTGAGTGAATTGACTTATATTGTGAAAAATCATAATTGAGAGTCAATAGTCAAGGGCTTCGAACTAAGAAGATGGCAAACGATCCAGTCAATTTGCTCAATATTTTCAAGTTTTGATTTATAGTTTAGTGCAATATATTCAGTCTTTTCGGTTTTCTATCTAATGGTGGATGGTGGATGGATCATAATATGATTACAGGTTCATCTTTTGCCATTTTACGATAAGAAGCAAACTTTATCTAGACTATCACGTATCAAAGCTGGTAGACAAAAAGTTGAGCTCAATATGGAGCTTGGCCCATTAACGTGAAAGAAGAGCCATCAAAATAGTTTCTTACTTCTTCTAATTTTTTTTTTGAAAATTGTCTACTGTTCATGGAAAGGCCTACATGAAGAAGTATTGAATGTTTGGAACAAAAAGAATTGACGGAAGCAAGAAATTGAATGATAAGCCCTGTTGAACATGAAACATCGCTTTGTCATCGAAATCTCTCGGCTCAATTAGGAAGCTTACCCTGTATACTTACAAATGATTGGATCAATACGCTGCTCTCAAAAAGCCAATCTCGGTTGTTTGCTGACCAAGCGCGACCTTTTGTCTGATTTTCAAGCTCTTTCTTGCAGATTAGGTCGATCTTGTAAATATTCGAGCCGGCCGGCCCACATCTATCAGTGGACCAGTTCAGTGCATCGACATATGAACATCGAATCGAATCTTTCACAAGCAATAAATTCTTGTGCCTACCAGGCCTGACTCAATTTCAATACCATGATGCTTACAGCTTACTACTAGCGTACTTTTCTTTCATACAGTCAACCCACCAAAGGCTCCCTATCCCTAAAAATCAATTAAATCCCTTTTGTTTCTCATATGCGATGTATGTCTCTGAAACGAGTAACAAGAAATCAGATTCCTTGAAAAAAATGAAAGATCCAAAGACATTTACTTGATTATAGATTGCAATTCGCGATCGTAGATAGTGGCTGTATCATAAGGTGTTGGCTACCTGGGTAATAATTTTGTACCTGGGTTATTAAATAATTGGATTACCTGTTGAAATGATAATGTGAATATTAAACCCTTTTGACAACCAATTGACAACAAACATGGGAGAAAGAAGTTATCTGTTAAGCCGTGTCCACACTGAACACATGTTCGACAAACATGTTTGTAGAAACAGTTTTGGCAAATTTTATTATGTTTGACAAACAATGCTTGCCCGTGGCCAGTGTGGACGCGTCACAGAACAAAATATTTGTATGTGGGGAGAACACGTTTTATGTTTTACAGCAGTCAACACTGAAAATGTTAGAGGAAACAGTAATTTTTTGTTTGACAAACAATGATTGTCCAAACTTTTCTAAATGTTTGTCCCTGAGCTCCTCAACAAACATGTTTGCCGAACAAGTATGTCGAACATTTGTTCAGTGTGGACAAGGCTTATAACTCTTGACGAAGAGTATAGAGTGTAGAGTCCGTGATCAAAAAATTATTATGGAATATTTTTTCCTCTATTATAGAGTATTATTTATCTACAATTATTTTCATATGAACTTATACTCGTACACAGTAGACTAATAAGGCAACACTCACTAAGTTTGTTTTATGGGTGCTGTGGTGCTGTGTAAGCATATTTGGCCTCACTTCACCATTTCATGATGTGAAAAGAGGGAAAAGAAGCTGGCGCTCAAAATCGAAATTCTCAATTATTCATATCTATTTCACGAGTTCACAATTCATTTATATTGAACCATGCTCTTTGAACCACATTGGTGCAGGGTGATTTCCAATTCTTTTCAAATTATTCGACACAGTTCAACAGAATTTGTAATGAACCATCTGTGCATCAAACAGTATAAGGCATATTATCATACCCGTGCTCTATAAATTGATGTAATGTAAAGGGTTATAAAGTATAACGAATAGAACGTCATAAAATACTAGAACGTTGTTAACTAATAGAAAGAATCGCTCTTGAACCAAAAACTGTGAACTTGAATCAAGTGACTTGAACACTGTGAACTTGAACATTGGACAGAGTCCTGTGACATGCTTCAAGGTAAGATGGCGGAATTTAGGAAGACAAGACAGAATAGGAACAAGGAAGATCAATCACGTTGACGAATTGCTTTGGGATTGTAGATAAGCAATGTTGAGTCCAAACCACGGTCTTCATCCAGCTTTGATCGAAGAACTAGCTTCCAACTTGATTAATATTGTTAGTTTGTTTATAAACAAAACATTATTAAGGTATTCGATTTCTCTTTCAATAATCTGTTTTCATATTTTATTTGAATGGTAGAAAAAGAGTGTTATCCATAAACTTCATTTTGTAAGATCATCATCTAAACAGTCATCTGTTTCACATTCCTCAACCCGTAAATTTCCTATGTCAATTCCACTCAAATGCGGTTGAAACGAATGAGTTTGAAAATTACACTATAAACAGGATATTAGGCTA
The DNA here is from genome assembly GCF_014356525.2 of Nilaparvata lugens. Lineage (NCBI taxonomy): Eukaryota > Metazoa > Arthropoda > Insecta > Hemiptera > Delphacidae > Nilaparvata > Nilaparvata lugens. The sequence goes on along the minus strand of NC_052506.1, from coordinate 88,325,547 downwards.
CTTTAAATCAACAACCTTTGTTGAAAAATCGTTCATAACTTATAGAAATATTAGAAAATTTGAAAAATTACAATATATTTTACAGTGGGTGATATTATCACCAGAGACAACTGATACAAGTAGGTATCTTTTTCATCTTACGCTATCTTTCTTTTCTCTATGAACTAATTGCATGAGTGCCCACACCCCCCCCCCCTGTCGGTTGAACGCAGACTGCCTCCTTGAAATTCTTGGGGGGCGCTCAAATAATAAAATTAGGCTCAATTCAAATCTTGGAGGGATACCAGAAAATACGTCAGCAGTGTTCAGACAGGGGATAGAGGCTGAATTCCTTCTAAATTTAGGGGGGGGGTGCCATTTTGACTCTTTATTCTAACATTATTAATGTTATAATGGTATAATAAATCAATCGATTTTAGAAAACTTTCAACTTTGAAGGTTAATCGATCAAATAACTTAAATCATTTCAGTTGTTGGAGGGAGTGTTCACCTCTGATAATTGAAATAGAGACTTGTACACAGTTATGATATAATACATAAAATTTGAGATCTGTAGGCATTATCTCACACCTATGGTATGTTGATTTTCCAACCTAGTAATAACTGATTTCAATATAGACAAGAACAAATAGTCCAAAACTAATCGCACATACAGACTGAGTATACTTTTGGTGCTTACCTTATCTATGTTTATAACCAAAAGTATAAGTGGTATTCTATCTATTCTATGAATAAATTATAGTGAATATTTTTCCTCCAAGAATTGAAACATTGAAATGTTTAAAATATAGTCAACATTATAAATTATAATTAGGCTATGAATGCCCACCTGAACTCGTGTACCATTAGAACAAAATGTTGGTACTACAATACTAAACATTCAGTGAACTTGAAAAGAGAAAACTTTTATTGATGTGAATTAGAGACATTGGGAAATTGATTATATTTTGAAATGATATAACAACTGTGAATGGATATTCATAGGAAGGAAGTTTCACACGGTACTATCCACATTAATATAGGTTTCTTCAGTTACGGTTTCCCTCTATCAAAAGGAACAACTTTCCAGATCCGAAAACGAAAAAACTCTTTCGAATGACTTGGAACAAAAAGAAATGAGGTCCGGAATTGAACAAGCTCGGCTGCTTGTTTTTGGGAATCTCTTTTTTGTTGGCGTAGTTGTGATTGTCTGGCCTTTTATGCTACTAATAGGAAAATCTCTTTATAAAGCAGCTGTCCTCACCCCCATTGTTCTGCTCTCAGCCTCTGTTATCGCCATATTGAATTCTTGAAAGTATCTTTCCATTCATAAAGTTCATGAATGATACTTTGAAGTAAAAGAATTTCATAATACGATACTGTACTATTTACTTCCTTATAATTATTGGGATGTGATGATAACAGAGCTAATAATAAAGAGAAGTCAACTACTTAATATGCTACTCTATGTAAGTTGATGAGGTCTAGCGTGGGACAAATAGGGGTCCACACCTATAACTTATCACTTAGTGATAAGTGATAAAATAAGCTATACAAGCATTAGGCTATTCAAATCAAAAAACTAGATACGAGAAAACAAGTCTGTAAACCTAATCATACATACCTATAAATTTCATCGATTATTACAATACGGGAACCTAGAAGATAATTCAATAGAGAAAAGGTATTTTATGCTATCTATTCTCTAAGACAATACTTACCGCACTAATCTCATGAATCTTTCCAAAGAAAGATTCTAAAAACGAGAGCTATGTGTACAGTAGACTTATAACATTAAAATTTAGAATCTTTGATTATTTCTCATTCATACATAATGAAGCCCTTATCCTAAATTGATTATTCTTCCATCAATCTTGAATAAAAAGACAAAATACTGTCAAAACCACAGATTTATCTGCATTTTCATCAATCCTTAATCATTGAATGATATTCTCATTGGATTTTAATGGAATAGCTGTCATAATATTTTCAACTTTGTGAAAGTTGCTTAGAATAAAGTATCGTTCTGTATTGATGATATTCATGTTTTTTATTGGAGAAAAATTGGATTCCAATGTTTATACTGAAATTAGTTCTTGGACTCTCCTGAGAGTTTGTCTAGAGGAGCAGTTTTTACTTAGAGAGCTAGCTAGTAGCCTAGATCTATACAATCCAATTATTAGTTGGCTGGTAATCTTTACTGTACTAGAACCAGAAAAAATTATCAAAATGTGAATGCACGGAAGCTTAACAGTACTAAACCGCAAGACGGCAGTAAAATCGAAAGTTTCTGTCAAGAATGTTCGTTGAGCAATGCGTTAAATTCATGCGTTCAGTTGTGAGGCTAACTTAATCACTAAAGCCCTTTCGCCGTCTACAATATTTAAATTAGTACATCTCAAATAACAGACTGCAAGGCTCTGTTTAATCCTGACCGTCTTGAATGTCTTGTATAGTGAAGTACCCTAACGCCTTTGGTTGTTTGTAACGATTCTGCTGCTTAATTTGAATTGAGCCAGGCAACGACTTAGCTCAGACTGAATAACTTTTCTTACTTTGATTTCGAATGCTTCTAGCTCTCATTGCAATTTAGGTGGCTACCCCAGTATAAAGAATTAAGCAAATAGTCAAGATTTTATTCATAATCTTGACTCTCTCAGATTTAACCACCTCGAGTAATTCCCTTTATTCAAGTGGCTTTTCTGAGAAAATTGACCACAGCATGTTGCTTTTTATCCTGCTGCTACAGGAATATGTATGTTCAATAGTTTCTCATACGCTAGTCATTATTTTCAGCAGTATTAGTATATGAGTTTGTCGGAAAATGAATCAATACACTCCTCCTCAAATATTAAAATCTAATCAAATTAGTAGATTTAATCAATGCAAGAGCATTCTTTGCAAAGATTTTGTTATCAAACGATCAAGTTATCATCCCTTGATAGTTTATAATCACCATATTTTTACTATGGCACACGCCAGTTAGTCACGACAAGACAAGACATGATCAGACATGATACTTCACATTGTTGCTAATGACGCAACACACACTGATTAGTCATTGCTATTGGATATGTCTTCATAAAAGCAATAATGTGAAGTATTGTGTCTGATCATGTCTTGTCTTATCTTGACCAACTGGTATGTGCCTAGCCTTAATATGCACTCAACTATAATATGCTCTTTTGCATCGTGTTGTAATCATTAATCATTATGACGTGAATTTCATACAAACGCAAGAGATTGTAATGAAATTACAGATCGGGGAGTCCGATCTCACTGGGCGTCAAATCTGCAAAACCGTAGAAACCAATCCGAAATTCCGAACATAGAACTTCACAAATGATATCATTCCAGTGGTTGCTGATAATATGATTGAAAACAATAGTTTGTAACAAAACCTTAATAAAAAATGAGTTTGATTAGTCCTTAATGCGTTTTTGTATTGTTCGGGCGGAGTAATGACCTATAAATCACAATTTCCCATTCAGGTGATCTTGAAGTAACTGCAACTGGTCACATTTGGAGTATCATTAATGATAAATGATAGTTTCTGTTGAAGGAACGCACTTTTCTACTTTTGCCACTGATCGAAATTTATGTTCCTTGAGCTACGAGCCAGAGTCTTGTCGTATTATCCTCTGATACTTCAACAGGCCTGTCCTGTACTCTGTAATTGAGTATTCGAATCCTAAGGGACTCTCGGAACTCACAGTCACAGAATACTGATAACCTACGATTTCAAGAAGATGTTTCATCATTTACTTTGCAGTTGATTCAACAAATAGAGAACTTAACGTCATGACATGTGAGTTTTTCCTACGGCGGAAGAGTTTTTCCAATTTTTGTTCGAGTAGTCATCACAGTAACCCAAGACTCAAGGTTATGAATAGGAGGTTCTATTAGCCTATCAGTGACCTATCAATTCTTCTTTTATATCAAGAGAGTATTTTAGCACATCTCTGAAAATAATTGAAAACTTAATTTTCTCTTAATACTGCTTTGGGAAGACAGATGTGGGAATTTGATAGGCCACTACAGTTATACTGAGGTCCACCTTAGAATGGCAGTGTTTGATTAGCAATGGTATTGCTATTCTTGTCTTTCATTCAACAAAGCGGATAGCGCTATCTCTTTCTCGCTTTGCTCTGTTGCCAGATCGTCTTTTAACAATGCAGAATTAATAATTAATTAACAAAATATTACATCTTAATTATTAAAATCCATTATGAAATTATTGAGAAATATGATTTATTATTTTAAATGAGAATGAACAGTTAATATTACTATATTAATAAACCTGTATCTGCTACCTTCTATAGAAGGTATTATATAGAAGGTAGAAGCTATACAAGACAGAGGTTCGGCAACGTTTTTCTCCTATCTTTCTTCACTACCATTACAACGTGGATCTCATTATAATTTATTGTTATATATGTAATCTCTGAAGAATTATCTTTATTATAAGATTTTCAATTATTTTTTGAGTGAACAGATGAACGTGAAGAGACTTATATTGAGGTTATAAGAGTAGTTAGTAGTTAGTAAATATGGATATTTGTGGTGTTATTCTTGTGCTTCACGAACGTTTTATTATGCGCTCAAACATCAAAGTAGATCGTGGTTGCAATACAATGTCTAGGAAGACGTTTGAATTTCAAAAGCAGGACAAACCATAGAAATATCACAAAAATGTGAAGCAGTACTTTGGAAGCCATTTGCTAATGAATCTTGCATTTGCGGGAAGAAGAAGGTAAAGCACCCTCCTTTTTCGCAAAAAACAAGTGAAGTACTATCAAGCATAGGCCTATCATTACGGTCTTCAATAGTAATTATTGACTTTACAAGACATCTTGTAATGAACAGACTAAAAATTCAAATATTGTTGAATATCATTCGAGTTATTATCATGATTAAATGTGGCCAGTGAGTATAGAATGTACATTACATTCATCTTATCATTTATCTTATTCATTCTTCTATTCATTTATCTTACATTCTATACTCACTGAATGTGGCCACAGCATCAGTAGTTACTAGCAAACATAGTCTATATCTAGCAATCTCGCTTCGCTCGCCATATCCCTCTAGACAGGGTGCTCCGCCCCCTGGACCCCCGACTGGATCGTCCAGAAATGAGATCAGCGGGCTCGCTTCGCTCGCCTGCATTTTTCATTTGAGCATGCTTCATTCCATCAGAAAGTCAAAGTACTGAGAAAACGCAGAAAAGCTGAGAAAAACGCTGATTTTGGGCGTATCTTTGATGAAATATTAAAGTCACCTTATCACAACATTTTTAGACCCTACCTAAACCTCTGTACCAAATTTGAACATTTTCTGTCTATTACATGATAAAAGAACTGAGAAAACGCTAATTTTGGGCGTCCCTTTGGCTTTATTTCAAATTCCTTCTAACACAACATTATAACACCCTAGCTTAGCTTCTGTACTAAATTTGAACAATTTCTGTTCATTTGTTCTCGATAAATCTGAGAAAAAGCAAAAAAACGCTAATTTTGGGCGTATCTTTAATGTTATTGCAAACTCCTTCTAACACAACATTATTACACCCTAGCTGAGCTTCTTTACTAAATTTGAACATTTTCTGTTAATTTGTTCTCGATAAAGCTGAGAAAGCGCTAAGAAACGCTGGAAAAAATGCAGATTTTGGGAGTATCTTTGGAAATGTTTCCAAATCCGTTCTTAGTGCGCCTCTAAAGGGCCAACTGAACATACCTACCAAATTTGAACGTTTTTGGTCCGGTAGATTTTTAGTTCTGAAAGTGAGTGAGTGCCATTTCGCTTATACAACTATACATCCATAGTCGATCCAACAATATTTAAGTCAGTGCAAAATTGAAATTTTCAAGACTTAGTGAGGAAATGATAGAAGTACTACTTTGTGCTAAATAATGATCGATAGCTAGATTGAAAAACATTTGAATTCAAAATTAATATTTTCTCAACAGGCCGTAATAACATATACTATAGTACTGAGTAGTAGATGAATTGGGATTGAAATAACAAGCTTCAATTCAAACTCAGAATTCATTAGAGAATTCCGTTATATGGGCGTTCAAAACTTTATTCTCCATAGACTAAATAGATAATCATGTGTACTGCTTGAATCTTCTCACTGGAACTGAAGACAGAACTCACACAAGTATCCCAGTGACAAGATTTGCAACATTTATAATTCGAGCAATTTGTCTCTCGTTTACTCCCAGAAGTGATTAATGTGAGATTAACGTTTAATCGTGAAGTCGTTTGACAGTAAAAGAAGTGAAAAATGCTTCAGGGAGTAGCTTTTCGAGCATGGTCAGATCATTCTGGAGTTTTTCCACACACGATGTTTCTTGGAAGGAATGAATGAATACATAAGGTTGCATGTCAGTAACATTTACCGTGGTCTCCCAAGAGATAGACAGTTAAAACAGAAGATTAAGTGGAAGCTTTAGTCAGTACACGACTTCCTAACTGAAAAATGCTGCTACAATATTATATCGAATCATCAACTAACATTTAAAGTTAACTGAATAGTTGACTTTTTAGATGATGGTTTCTTGATCCATCACCCTCCAAATATCTATCTATATAATTTATTATATAAAAGCGAAATGGCACTCACTGACTGACTGACTGACTCACTCACTCACTCACTCACTCGCAGAGCTAAAAATCTACCGGACCAAGAACGTTCAAATTTGGTAGGTATATTCAGTTGGCCCTTTGGAGGCGCACTAAGAACGGATTTGGGAAAATTTCCAAAGATACACCCAAAATCTGCGTTTTTCCAGCGTTTTTTAGAGTTTTCTCAGCTTTATCGAGAACAAATGAACAGAAAATGTTTAAATTTACTACAGAAGCTCACTGTGGCGTGCGTGGCGAGCATGACAGTGCTCTCCAGTAGCGCTGCCACCACCAGGTTTTTAGGGTCCTGGGCCCTGCTACCATTTATAGGATAATATTATTAAATAAATACGCAAATTCACCAAAACAATCTCACTCTATTGAAAAAATCCCATAACAAACATCTACACTCTCTCTCTCTAAACATAATCACTCCTCAATCACATTACTAAAAACTACATCTCACTATCTCACGCACAACCTTCCTCTAGCGCGTCTCGGAACGTTCTCCCTCCAGTTTCGCCTCTACACGGTCATCACTCTCTCAGCTCACCAGTTCAAAAGTCCAATTTGGTGGCCTGAGTGATGACTCCGCTATACTAATAATTAATAACCTATGAGAGCGGGGTGTTTGAATTGTTACATATGTTAGAAGGAATTTGAAATAATGCCAAAATCAGCGTTTTTCCAGCGTTTTTTGCTTTTTCTCAGATCAATCAAGAACAAATGAACAGAAAATGTTCAAATTTACTACAGAAGCTCAGCTGGAGTGTAATAATGTTGTGTTAGGAAGAATTTGAAATAACGCCAAAGATACGCTCAAAATTAGCGTTTTTTTGTTGTAATTCTCATAATATCCTAACGAAGTTTTCCACCCTGCACTAAATAATTGAAATTAATCGATGATTGAACCGAGCGAGGAAGTACTTTTACTTTCCGATGGAATGAAGCATGCTCAAATGAAAAAATGCAGGCGAGCGAAGCGAGCCCGCTGATCTCATTTTTAAAAGATCCAGTCGGGGGTCCAGGGGGCGGAGCCCCCTGGCTAGGCGGATATGGCGAGCGAAGCGAGCCTGATGGCTTGTATTATTACTTTCCTTGCCCTATTACCATAGGTAAGGAGAGTATTGCTTTCCGAAAAAAATTGAGGTACCCCAATTTCTAAATTTCTATACGTTTCAAGGTCCCCTGAGTCCGAAAAAGTGGTTTTTGGGTATTGGTCTGTGTGTGTGTGTGTGTGTGTGTGTGTGTGTGTGTGTGTGTGTGTGTGTGTGTGTGTGTGTGTGTGTGTGTGTGCGTGTGTGTATATATGAGTGTATGTACGTCTTTGTACATGATATCTCATCTCCCAATTAACGGAATGACTTGAAATTCGGAACTTAAGGTCCTTACAATATAAGGATCCGACACGAACAATTTCGATCAAATGCAATTTAAGATGGCGGCTAAAATGGCAAAAATGTTGTCAAAAACAGGGTTTTTCCCGAAAACGGCTCCAACGAATTTGATTAAATTCATACCTGGAATAGTCATTGATAATCTCTATCAATTGTCACAAGTCCTACATCTGTAAAAATTTCAGGAGCTCCGCCCCATCTATGCAAAGTTGGATTTCAGATTCCCAATTATCAGGCTTCAGATACAATTTGAACAAAAAAATTCGAGTGGAGAAGATTGAGCATGAGAATTTCTACAATTAATGTCCAGTAACATTTCCACCTAGAATTAAAAATAAGCTTGAAATTCGAGAAAATGTGATTATCCAATTGCAAACTGTTGGCAACTGTTGATTCTATTAAATGATTCACTATGAAGAGATAGCAGACCTCGTCAGACAACGCTGTCTCCAGCGTTGTTGCCCTGTCACCAGCTGGCTCAAATCTTTGAATAGTAGACTCGAGATGCGCGGGAACATTAGCGTCAGTTGAACAATTTTCATAACGTCAAGGAAAGTTGTGTGAGTGCGTCACACTAGATTTTTATATTCCGAACTGCGATGTATTAACAAACTATATTCTATTACTAGTCTATATTATAATATAGACTATACTATATTACACACTATTCTATTACATTCTATTCTATTACACACTATCACTATATAAAATTAAAATTGAATAAGTATTTTTATCTTTTATTTGAATAGTTTTGATATTGTATTGTTCAATACTATTAAATATCGGTAGCTATCTATAATAGTAATATTACTTCTCTGTATCATAGATAAGTTATCTGTGTCAATTAAATTTCAATATACGTATGCGAACTCTTACTCACGAACAGACCGTCAGGTCCATGTGAGTACAGTTTCAATTATTTTGTGAAATAGTTTAAACATAGATATAATTTTCTTTAAATCAGTACATTTACTTATGTTTTATAAGTCTTTTTTTGTGAAACAATAAATCAATTCAATTCAATACAATTCAATTCAATTCTGATGTTTAGTTTATAAGCTGGTGTAGTTTATAAGTTTATTAGCTGGAGTAAAGACAAAATTGATATTTGGGATAAAAGCGGGGTGTACAAACTTAATTGTGATGATTGTAATGCTTGTTATGTGGGTCAGACTGGTAGAAGTTTCAAAAGTAGAATTAAAGAACACATCAGAGATTGGAATAAACAAAATGGGGAATCTAACTTTGCAGAACATTTGATAGCAAATAATCACAAGTTCACAGTTGAGGAGAATGTTGAGTTTCTGCATGTTAATAACAAAGGCAGATCTTTGAATATTCTAGAGGCTTTAGAAATAACAAGAGTAATTAAGGAAAATTCCCACTATAGCTTAAATGACCAGATCAATTTCAACCAATACAACACTACAAATTTAGTTTTATCATAAAATTGTAAGCATACATTAGTCAATAGTTTTCCATTTACATATCTGTTTTATTATCTTTCACACTTGTTTTCTTGGTTCTTATTTTTTACTGAAAGTAAATTTTATTATCATGGCGATTATGTTGCTTAAGCCGCCATTTTGTCACACCGTTGAGTGGGAGGAGACTGTCTAGCTGGGCGAATGGCAGGCGTTCATGCCCTCGACCAATAGCAGTACTCGCCTACTAGTATAAATTCTGCTGCTCTTGTATTTAGTTTTAGGTTATCAGAGATTGACAATGGTGTAATAACCGAAACCGGTCTTTCTAATTATCAATAAATCAGTGGTTTTTTGACAATTTCTTAGTCTTTTTCATTCAATATGAATAATTACCACAGGATCAACTTCTCAACTACACAAAAAATGTTTAGTTTAGTTTAGTTTGATTTCAAACAATTTAAAACAGCTGTTTCAAACAAAGACATGCAGTTAATGTAAATATACAACTCTGTTCACTCACTGACCCGAGTACTTTATTACCGCAGGAATAATATATCTTGTCAACTTTGTATAAAAAATTTTGAAAAATAATAGATTTATCAAGTTAATTTTTTTGACGGTTCATCTAATGAAGGATGAATTGGCTTATGTACATGTACGTGATAGGAAATTCAAGAATGATGACGCATCATCACGTCTGAACTGATTAACTTGAAATTTGGCATATAGATTCACGATTTACAGAGGATGATTATAAACCTATTCCAAGTTCTTCAAGATTCTAGTAGGTCGAGTTATCAGTTTGTCAAGTTTTTAATTAAACCCTTGCGGAGGGCGGGTTACCTTGCTAACTGTTGAAATTATTTGAACAACAGAAAAAATAAGCGCTTTGAAATACGAATTAATTGGTTCTGGTTTATTTTATTCCATTCCAATATCCCTTTACCTGTGGTGATATTTGATCCAGTGATAATGTTGTATAAGTCCGAGCAACTTTGTTTGACTATACATTTTACGACTCAGGATTAACTTGAATTATTACACAATACTCCAATTACATAGCTTTTACAAAAAAGCGCAAGTAGACTAAATAGTAATTCAAGAGAAAGAGGGGTTCTAGAGTTGTTCTCGCAAATCGTAGTCGAATGAAGGTTCTACAGAATAATTCCACAAAAAACTACTGTACGAGAAATATATGTATTTATGAACGAGAAGCATGTTGGCATTTACTTCCTCTCTTCAATGAGAATGCAAAGCATTGGAAATTATAAAGGAGCTATTTTCGAGCACATAGAAATAGAGTTATGCACAGAGCATGCTCAGAAAGGAAAACGTAACGTGAGTTTAGTCACGAGTTAGTCAGTCATTAATAAAGCATATATCTGGACAGAAGTTCGACGCGAAATTCAGGAACTAGTTGCTTGCAGATAACCCCAAACTCCCACCTTCCTGGACAATGACATATAGGTGGCAATGTCCTCTTCCTCTTTTTGGTCAAATAACTATCTCCCAAATCTCTAAATGCATAGGCTAAGGCTAAAAGAAACCATAAACATTCTCTTGGAACAGGAATAGGATAGATGAATAATTATTAGTTTTGTCGCAATGACAAAGTGTATGAGTAGTTCACTTGCAATAAAATGATCACTCCTTATGTCAATGGTCATGAATGTATTTTTGACAAATATTGAGAATCTATTTTCACCAATCATGACATATTGACACACCAAACATGAATTATTGACAAATTTATTTATAATTCTATCTCCGCAATAAAGTAACATCAGTATTTTTGAATAGCAATGTTTAATGTTTATCGAGAGTATTGTTCTTGTAGTTTATGAACCCCAAGTTGATGATTGATTTAGAAATACATAAAAATTTTAGTCTTGGGAGTTTTTTCTCTTGCTAAGGATGATGCCCAAATGAGCTCTAGGCTGGTGGATAATGAGACGGATGATGCGATGAGAGATGAGTGGACCTACAGCTTAAGGTGGGTTCTGAACCACCGGGAAGTGATCTTTAAACTCATAAATGGTAATTAGAGGAATTAGTTACTCACCCTTACAATGGAAATTGGTGAATAGTCAAGAACTCCTTAGAATCGAAAGTGTTCAAAATGGAACATGTTTCAATGTAACTTTTTGAAATGGATTCCTGTATCTCATTAAAAACGAAAGAGCTTTACTATTGTAGTTGGAACAATTCACTACAAATCCAAAACTCACTGTGGAATTCTATTGAGATAGAACAACTGTGGAAAGTTGCAATCACACGTATTCTTGAATGAATAAACATACTGTGGCTATTGCTTACTACTTTTCGTTTTCTTGTTTACAGAATGGTCAACCAGGGAAGATTCTGTCTGCAAATATTCTTGGGTCTCTGTGTGATTGCTGTGCTTACAAATATCTCAGAAGCCAAAGTGAATTGCAGGTACTGTATTCATAATAAAATTATGTATTGCAGGTACTGTATTCATAATAAAATAGGCCTTCAAATTAAATAAAAATTTAAAATATTTAAAGGAGAAATATATTTAAAATATTTAAAGGAGATTGTCATTCAAGGTGTCATTGATTCATTATATCAGTTCATTCAGATTTTTAGAGGAAATCTTTTTCTGGAATTACCTTCTGAATAACTCAGTGCGAGAGCAAACGAATGGGAAAGAGGGGATCTCACCTGAATTATAGAGCACCGTATTGTAAGATTTGTGGAAGAGGAGTGGAGTAAATCAAACAGATAGCTCCATTAATCTCATTCTTAAAGAACCTTTGAAAAAGTTCATCTTCAATGAGCATAATAAACGTTAAGTGAGGCTCGTTGGATGGGAAGCTTCAACTGAAATGGGAAACGTAGCTTATTTTCAGTCCAGCAGTTGCAAAAGATTTATAATTTTCATAGATTAGGTTATCAGAGATTGACAATGGTGTAATAACCGAAACCGGTCTTTCTAATTATCAATAAATCAGTGGTTTTTTGACAATTTCTTAGTCTTTTTCATTCAATATGAATAATTACCACAGGATCAACTTCTCAACTACACAAAAAATGTTTAGTTTAGTTTAGTTTGATTTCAAACAATTTAAAACAGCTGTTTCAAACAAAGACATGCAGTTAATGTAAATATACAACTCTGTTCACTCACTGACCCGAGTACTTTATTACCGCAGGAATAATATATCTTGTCAACTTTGTATAAAAAATTTTGAAAAATAATAGATTTATCAAGTTAATTTTTTTGACGGTTCATCTAATGAAGGATGAATTGGCTTATGTACATGTACGTGATAGGAAATTCAAGAATGATGACGCATCATCACGTCTGAACTGATTAACTTGAAATTTGGCATATAGATTCACGATTTACAGAGGATGATTATAAACCTATTCCAAGTTCTTCAAGATTCTAGTAGGTCGAGTTATCAGTTTGTCAAGTTTTTAATTAAACCCTTGCGGAGGGCGGGTTACCTTGCTAACTGTTGAAATTATTTGAACAACAGAAAAAATAAGCGCTTTGAAATACGAATTAATTGGTTCTGGTTTTATTTTATTCCATTCCAATATCCCTTTACCTGTGGTGATATTTGATCCAGTGATAATGTTGTATAAGTCCGAGCAACTTTGTTTGACTATACATTTTACGACTCAGGATTAACTTGAATTATTACACAATACTCCAATTACATAGCTTTTACAAAAAAGCGCAAGTAGACTAAATAGTAATTCAAGAGAAAGAGGGGTTCTAGAGTTGTTCTCGCAAATCGTAGTCGAATGAAGGTTCTACAGAATAATTCCACAAAAAACTACTGTACGAGAAATATATGTATTTATGAACGAGAAGCATGTTGGCATTTACTTCCTCTCTTCAATGAGAATGCAAAGCATTGGAAATTATAAAGGAGCTATTTTCGAGCACATAGAAATAGAGTTAAGTTTTGCACAGAGCATGCTCAGAAAGGAAAACGTAACGTGAGTTTAGTCACGAGTTAGTCAGTCATTAATAAAGCATATATCTGGACAGAAGTTCGACGCGAAATTCAGGAACTAGTTGCTTGCAGATAACCCCAAACTCCCACCTTCCTGGACAATGACATATAGGTGGCAATGTCCTCTTCCTCTTTTTGGTCAAATAACTATCTCCCAAATCTCTAAATGCATAGGCTAAGGCTAAAAGAAACCATAAACATTCTCTTGGAACAGGAATAGGATAGATGAATAATTATTAGTTTTGTCGCAATGACAAAGTGTATGAGTAGTTCACTTGCAATAAAATGATCACTCCTTATGTCAATGGTCATGAATGTATTTTTGACAAATATTGAGAATCTATTTTCACCAATCATGACATATTGACACACCAAACATGAATTATTGACAAATTTATTTATAATTCTATCTCCGCAATAAAGTAACATCAGTATTTTTGAATAGCAATGTTTAATGTTTATCGAGAGTATTGTTCTTGTAGTTTATGAACCCCAAGTTGATGATTGATTTAGAAATACATAAAAATTTTAGTCTTGGGAGTTTTTTCTCTTGCTAAGGATGATGCCCAAATGAGCTCTAGGCTGGTGGATAATGAGACGGATGATGCGATGAGAGATGAGTGGACCTACAGCTTAAGGTGGGTTCTGAACCACCGGGAAGTGATCTTTAAACTCATAAATGGTAATTAGAGGAATTAGTTACTCACCCTTACAATGGAAATTGGTGAATAGTCAAGAACTCCTTAGAATCGAAAGTGTTCAAAATGGAACATGTTTCAATGTAACTTTTTGAAATGGATTCCTGTATCTCATTAAAAACGAAAGAGCTTTACTATTGTAGTTGGAACAATTCACTACAAATCCAAAACTCACTGTGGAATTCTATTGAGATAGAACAACTGTGGAAAGTTGCAATCACACGTATTCTTGAATGAATAAACATACTGTGGCTATTGCTTACTACTTTTCGTTTTCTTGTTTACAGAATGGTCAACCAGGGAAGATTCTGTCTGCAAATATTCTTGGGTCTCTGTGTGATTGCTGTGCTTACAAATATCTCAGAAGCCAAAGTGAATTGCAGGTACTGTATTCATAATAAAATTATGTATTGCAGGTACTGTATTCATAATAAAATAGGCCTTCAAATTAAATAAAAATTTAAAATATTTAAAGGAGAAATATATTTAAAATATTTAAAGGAGATTGTCATTCAAGGTGTCATTGATTCATTATATCAGTTCATTCAGATTTTTAGAGGAAATCTTTTTCTGGAATTACCTTCTGAATAACTCAGTGCGAGAGCAAACGAATGGGAAAGAGGGGATCTCACCTGAATTATAGAGCACCGTATTGTAAGATTTGTGGAAGAGGAGTGGAGTAAATCAAACAGATAGCTCCATTAATCTCATTCTTAAAGAACCTTTGAAAAAGTTCATCTTCAATGAGCATAATAAACGTTAAGTGAGGCTCGTTGGATGGGAAGCTTCAACTGAAATGGGAAACGTAGCTTATTTTCAGTCCAGCAGTTGCAAAAGATTTATCATTTTCATAGATTATGTCATTACAGAATTGAATGATATGAATATTACTTTGAAGTACAGCATTTCATGTATGTTGTAACAAATTTCGTACAGCCTTCACAACATAATATAAACAAAATATAAACTACTAAAAAAATTTCCTCTTGTTTAATATAGATGATTGAATAAGATTCAAGGAACTTTTGTTCAAGGACATAAATTTACAATAATCGATAAATAACAGGAATAACTACTAATATTATCAGGAAAGACTAAAAGCATATAGTCCGTGTAAACCTTAGTTTGGAGCACGGAGCTCTATGCCCAATTCTATTTCAATAAGACAATAGTAGCACACTGTTGTCGTTTTTATGCTGGTTCTATCAAAAAGACCTACGCTCTTTTTTCGCTCGTTCTCTCAATAAGCTCACAGGCTCTCTAGATTCTGTGAAATCTGGCAGCACTGTACTCTATAAGAAGTGCAATGCTGCGATCTAAGGTAAGGACTAGAAAACTATGCTGGAGACTAGGCCATTTTCACCATCAGAATCAATATTACAAGATGATTAATATAACAGAAAATTTGTCCAAGGTTTGTCTCGAAATTGAGTACGTATATCAATGGGAATTCAAATTGAAATGAATTCCAATGGTTTTTACTCCAAAGTTCTCAAATGTTACAACGATTCTCTTTACAGATTTCTCAGTGAAATCAAAAGTTAGTTTTATCTTTACAGAATCAACAATTTCAAGCTTGTAATGTGATAGATAAATTGGTAAAACTTGAATATTTCTCTCAATTTTTGTCTCTGTATCATTTAGGAAATTTGTCTATGCACCTGTGTGCAGAGGAGTAGCAGCTAAGAGGGCATTTCCAACTACACTGGAGAAGAAACTCAACTTTTACATTCCAGACAGGTAATAATTATTGTTAAGGTTTCAAAGCAAGAATAATCGTTTTCAACAAATTTTAAAATGCTAAGTGAAAGATGAAATATCAGCATGTTGATATAAATTAGATGATAAGCTGAAGTATACGAGCGGATCAGCTTTAAAGAGAAAGTCATTGTTCAAGTAGCTCTGAAGAGGTATTGTTGTTGTTCAAGAAATTGCTGAACCACTTGAAACTGAAGCATCCCTGCCATTTAAGCCCGAGTGCGTCCAGAAGCAAAAGAGAAAGTGGAAGTTCTGAGGTGCGAGAGTGAGAAGGTGACACTCTTACCTTCAAAAATTAAACATTCACCTACGTAAAAAAACTCACGTACGAAATGTCACTTCCACGTAAACTATTTTGAGAGCGAACTTCTACCTTTGTAAAGTTAGGCTACCTTGAATGCTCTCTTTAGCACTTCATTTTCCAGTGGAAATTCAACTCACACAAAGTAATAATTCCTTACTTTATAAAGGCCTACCTAATATTTTATCCTGTGTAGAGCGTTACAATATTCCATGTTTGAAAATTTCCAATTTCTCGCACACCAAGTTATTATGTACGTAGAACATAAATTCATGTATCTCCATAATACCAGAGACAATTAATGATTACTGCAAGTGAACGGTATCTTTACTCCATGATAATACTGACTAGCAAGTACTATTCCTACGATATTTATTATATTTCATGAGTTCTCCAAAGAATATTACATTCATAAAAAACTAAATAGTAGCTCTGTGAACAGTTGACCTCACGCAGTTCTCTAATCCACAAGTATTTGATGTCACCTGTTCCAGTTGAATCACAATTCACAATTGAATCATAATTTACTCTTAAAAACTGTTACCTATTAATTTGTTTTCTCCAAGATCATAAACTCACTTATGTAAATAAACTCAGTTCACGTTTGAATTTGTATCCCATAATATGATAATTTATCCAGTTCCGTGATAATCTTTCTATCTGATAAAAATATTTCTCAACTATTTTAAAATTGATTTTTTTCAATCAAGAATATTATAATGTCTTCAGCATTATTTAGTTTATTTAATCATTTTATATTTTATTTCCAATCATCTATTAAATTTTTTCAATTGTGAGAATATTGATACTGATGGGCACGCATCATAAAAAATATTGAAACCCTACCTCATAGAAATAACACGGCCAGACATCTGTGTAATGCATGCAATGAATAATCCACTTGTCAGCTGATTGATTATGAATAATTCTATAGTCTGATTAATCCTATCTTCAAAGTAGATGATGATATATCATCATCTACTGATATATCATCAATAGTGATATCAGAGTATGGAGGAATTCCTTTTCTTTTCATATTATCCTCAAAATGAAAAATTTCAAAAAACCTTGTGTATCATAGAGGCGCAGTTGAAAAAGGAATATTTCTGCCAAATCTTATCGAATTCAATCAACGCGTTTGGCCGTAATCGCGTTACATACAGACATACAAAAGAAAATCCGAACTAAAACATAGACCTCACTACGTTAGGTCAACAATTAGATTTACATCAATTAGGTTGTATGACTATAATAAGAAAAATATAATTCCTATGAAAATAGAATTATTAAGATTCTTATAATAGTCTATATCAGGAATAATAATTGATCAATTTTACAAATACCCAACTCATAACTAACTTTCTATGGAGAGATATAGATCTAATCTGGTAAAACATTGAAGGAAAAGATAAAAATGTTGAGAAGCATACCTCAAGACTAATTTTACTTCTGAATGGTGACGCAGATAAAAAAGAGCAAAATGGGCCACATTGAGATTGACGTTCTCTCCACAAAAACTTTGATTGTGTGAGAGTGGGGATGCGTTGATGAGAGAAGTGAGAGAGGGAAGTCCAAATTGGGTCAGGATATAAAAAATTATCGCCGGAGATCGTCTATTGTGAGGGACAATGACACTATCACAGGTGCAGACGGTTGGCTTGGATCAAAACCGCTCTACGTTATATAAAACCAAAGCAAATACAAATTTATAAAAATTAGGCTATAGCCTTGAATATAAATCCATAAACATTATGCTACATCATGTTACCTAATTATATAATATAGACTACTAGCCGTTAGGCTCGCTTCGCTCGCTATATCCGTCTAGCCAGGGGGCCCCGCCCCCTGGACCCCCGACTGGATCGTCCAAGAATGATCGCTTGCCTCGCTTCGCTCGCCTGCATTTTTCATTTCAGCATTTTTATCATATGTTAGGACGATCCAGTCGGGGGTCCAGACTAAACGTCTGGCTAAACGGATATGGCGAGCGAATATAATATTCCCAGGAATAGCTCTGATTGAAGTAGCAGTGCCCAATCAATTTTTCCGCGATAAATGCATTTCAATCTTCAACTTGGTGCCAACCTAACAAAGTCAACTCAACTTAATGCCAACCTGACAAAATTATTAATTTAGTTACCAGTTAACTGTTTCGAAGAGGTACTCTCTCTAGATTATACTTCTATATTAACATATGGTATGGACATTTTTCAATTATAATTAAGAGAATAAGAAGAATATACATGCTAAAAGACGAACTTTAAACCCTTAAAAACGACCCTTGGAGTTAAAATATTGCCAAAAGAATTCTTAGTGCGCCTCTAAAGGGCCAACTGAACATACCTACCAAATTTGAACGTTTTTGGTCCGGTAGATTTTTAGTTCTGTGAGTGAGTGAGTGAGTCAGTCAGTCATTCAGTCAGTGAAGAAGTGCCATTTCGCTTTTAATATTTGACTATATAATATGATATAAATTCTTCCTATTCACTAGTTTTTTACGAATTGTCCGTTCAATGAAAAGCTGCGTACATACTTATGCGCCACGAACACTGCACGCTTCACGCGTTTCATCAGCTGACGAAATGATTATTATAATATCTGTATCTTACTGTATCTGAACAGATACTGATATAAACAGTTGACGAAGAACTTAAGGCATGTATTCGTGGCGTATAAGTAAGTTAGGCCTACGCAGCTCAAGATCAACTACTTCCTTGTTGCCGTTCTTTTTCGTATTCTTTTTCTCCGCGTTCAGCCCAATTCGTCGTTTCCCACTGTTCAGTATTTAGTTTTTCGAAAAAGAAAAATTAAACACGTTTTTGGAAACACGTTAAACCAATTCTTACCCTATCCCGTTTCCCCATTAATTTGAATGTAATATATTAATTATCATAGAAAGAGTACAATTGCAAAACAGCACATGAATATTTTTGAATATAATATTTATCATAAACCATAGAAAGAGTAAAATTATTGCAAAACAATACATGATAAAGGAAAATTGAATTGAAGGAATCTACTATATAATAAAACTCTTTTGCTGCATTATGCCATAGAGAAACATTAGCGTAAGTAGATATCCCATGGTATAGGGCGTTTAAGTCGCAACTTTTACTGTTATCCCAAGCCGATAGTTCACTTAGTTCTTTCCCATGAAGCTGTGTGACGCTGGTAGCCTCTCAAATTGTGCCGTACATACACTCTCACCCCAACAGAACAGTAAAAATTTACAATAATCGACAGTAATCGGCTTGAGATAACAGTAAAAGTTGTGACCTAAATTCCCTACACCATGGGATATCTACTTACGCTAATGTTTCTCTATGATTATGCTCACTCAAATATTTTTCTGGTTCACCCTACCATGAACCACGTAGCCTGATTCGCATTGAGTCTTGAATCTCCATTATTGTAAACTGAATGTAATCACCAAGTCTGTAGAGTATCTGGGCTTAGAACTTGTCGGCAGCTAATCTCTTGCTTCCAGAACTCTTGATAGGGTGAAAACTTTACAAGACAGAAACTTGAATCTCACGTTTCGACTTGCAATGTATGGAATCGATTTGGTTGCCCATCCTAATGTGGCTCGGAAAGGCCATGACACCAACTTTGCAAATTCATTTTTATAGAGTTCCCATTGGCTGGGAAAATTGTTTCATGGAAACATTGTTCATTAATAAATATATCGATAGTAGACTACCAATAATGCGATTTCCTTCCATCTTCTCACCCTAGCCGGTATAGATATGAATCAAATGAGGACTACTGTTCACGAATATTCGGTTGACATGTGGTTGAGCCACCGATCTACAATCAGAGTATCAGTGGCGAGGTATGCAATTTAATTCTACAATGGTCATCGAAAACCAACCCTTCCCCTTTTCAGAACTGGCATCCAAGTTGGTGCAATTGACCTAATCCGATAAATTGAATAATAAATGTAATGAGAATATGTTGCATGTGTAATTCTGTGGAGAGATTAATTATGTAGTGAAATCTCCACATTTATAGATATAAGTAACTGGAATTGGATGAAAAAAGCACGTTTGGATGAGATTCATTAGTTTGATGATATGCAAAATAGGTACTATTCTCTTTTTCCATAATATCCATCGTTCACTGCATTCATACAGAGACAATACACATATTTAACATTATAAAAATACTCTGTAATTATACAAAATTCTATGAACTAGCTTTAAACAATCGATTGATTGTAAAATACACATATATTGTAGACCTATGAACAAATTGTAGGCCTATGTCTAAAATACTATTGTATTGCAATACTGCAGTTTACTGTATTGTGAAATACAGTATGACCACTGTAACTTGAGCTTTCAACTAAGCAAACAATAGCTTTAGCTGATAAATAACAAAGACAGATGAGTTTGCTTGGCATATTACGCATTCATGTACAAGATAAATTATATGTCTCGAATCGATTGATCCTCAGAATTAGAGTTCTATGTTTTTTCTATCTGTTTTCATAATCCAGGGGTGACAACTTCCCCAAGCCCAAAAACACACCCCCTCCCTGAATATCAATCAATCAATCAATATCCGAAACTTGGTAGCATCCCCCACACAAGTAAGGTACCCTCGAAAAAAAGTTTTTGAACCACCCCCCAGCCCAATAATTTCAAGGACGTAGTCTTCAATCCAAAAAGCAATTATTAACAAATTAGAAATGATTCATCATGAGTACAGTTCCGTATCAGGTATACCCAAGGTATCTAGAATAGAAGGTATGGGTCACGCGCATCTCGATCTTTCGATGATCGGTGTGACGTCATTGGTGCTCTAAAAGTCTATTCTTCCTATATTTTCCATGTTAAATTCAGCAACTTTGTAAGTCTTTTTCTCAAAAAGTACATTACTTTCAAGTCCCATCGACATATCCTACGATTCATACGATATTTATCTTCAATTTTTCTAGAGTTTCAATACTTTTGGAAGGCTGGATCATTCAGAATGCTCGATTTTGTAAGAGCATGCACATCGAATACCTGTTGCTATCTTATTGAAAAACCTTGTATTCTAGATACCTTGGGTAAATACCTTGGGTATACCTATTATCGATATTGGAATTAAGATACTAGGTTCATCAAAATATAAAATCACACATTGGTTCAGAACCTAAAATTTTTTGTTTATTAATGTTTGAAAGGTAAAAAGGTTTGTTGGGGAGGCTAGGATTTGGCTTTGAAATGACGATATTTTGATATTATTTAAAATACAGTAACAGCTATAATGGTGCTACATCCGACATTTTCAATATCGATAGTAGGTTTAGGAACTGATCCCTTCATGAGTGTTCATTATTAACATAAGAATGTAGGATCAGCAACTTGTTGATAGATTTTTTTTAATTTGTTGCAGTAGTAAATTTGACAGCGACCTACCCGATGTGGAATACACAGCTTCTTCACCTGAGAACCTGTTGCTGGTTCGCGGTCTGTTGCAGGGGCACAGGGGTGGCCAGGGTCCCTCCCACCTCTCCTCGGCAACACAACAGGCTCAACAGCTCCTCCCCTCCCAGACGGTCGATCAGTTCTACGACTATGAATGAAACCTCACCACCCCACAAATAATCGAGATATTCTGATTTTGTACAATATTTCAAAAGCTCATTCCGTTTCTAATGTTTAAGTCTTCTTGTCGAAACTGGTTGTCAACGCTACCTAGTTGTGTAATACCAAATATTCTTGTTTAATTGATTTTATTAGTACCGTACCGTAGATTATTGGATTATTTCCACAAAAAAACATGATATTATTAACTTGATAATGTTAAGTTATAGTGTGATACATCACTATTCCTTAACTATTCATCAATTCAACATTTGATGCAGTTTATTGTTTACTGTTCAAGCTAATTCTATGGAATATTATGACTATGCTATTAAGTCTAGTTGGAATGAATTAAGATTAATGTATCAATTTGATGTTCCCTTTTTCCTTGATATTCTTCAACTGGGCTATTCATAATTATCCTCAATACAGGTACTCTATAAAAATACTAGAATGGAATTTTTGAAATAATTGGAACTAGCCTACACAGTTAATAAATTGTTCAATACAGGTGATTTGATTTTAAAATTATTATTTAATCAGATATTATTTTGAAACTGGATTTAGAATTCATCCTAGATCAGTGAGTATACTATCTTAAACTTTTTTTGCTGAAGTGAGTTTATTGAATAACTTTCTCTTTCATGATAAAAATACTTAATTCATTCAATACCTTACCGTACCGAAAAAAAAGTTTTTTTCAAATCATAAAAGCATAATATTGTATTGACTGAACAACAACCCTCACACTGGAAACAAATACCGTACCATCGAAATTATTAACTGTTCAATTCTTGTTGATTCTTAGTAATGTCCATGATTGGTCGATTAGTATGTCTTTCAGTCTATTTGGTTATTTATAAGATTAAGTGCATATTATAAATAATAATAATATAATGACATGAACGATGGAATTCAAGAAACGATCACTGATTTGTATTCATGCGTATTACTTTTCCATTCTACATATTGATACTTCGAATTTCTAGGTAACTCAAACAATTTCCAAATAAATCACATCAGTACTATAAGCACAATGTAGTCTTCTCAAAAAAGTAGTTGTTATTAGAACTTGAAAAATTTAATTGTTTTGAATTTCATTTATTACTCTCAATAGTCATTTTAGTTTTTGATCTGGTGATTTAGAATTATATATGGTAGAATAAGTTGAAACTATATCAATTTCTTGTTAATAAATGTTATTATTTTTCTATCGTGTATGGTTCTATTAATTTGGTACACCCCAACATCTCCAAGCTTTGGGCAACAGAACACAACAATATTAACTTTTATTGGAGCTTGAGTCTCTAGGTAGCAATACAGGTTGGCTGAAGCAATAATATTTCAGCAGCCTTATTCACAAGCAATTGGATGATATTTCCTTGATAAGTAGTATCTTTTTTAATCTTCTGTTACTATATGTATAGAAAATTTCATGAAAACTATATTCAGCTCAAGGAAAATATAATTTATATGTAAACGGTTGTTCTATAAATCGGCAACTATATAGCATTTTCAATAATCAAGCATCACAATAAATTAATTATTCCACTTTACAGATGGAATTAAATAGAGAATGCATTTATTCAAATGCTAATTAATATATAATTATCAATTAACGAAAATCCTAAATAAATGCTGTAAATCACCCCGAAGACTTCTGCTACTGCAGACATCGACAACAGGGTTAACAGCTAGATGGAAATTCGATGAGAACTACTATCCAAAAATTAGTTGCCAGCCCGGGAATCGAACCCGGTACCTCCCAATTCCTAGTCAGGAATGCTTACCCTTACACCAAATAACTGACAATCTCTGGATAGCAGCGCTCATTTTATACGAAGCCACAGCGGCCAACCAGTTTACAGATGGAATTAAATAGAGAATGCATTTATTCAAATGCTAATTAATATATAATTATCAATTGACGAAGATCCTAAATAAATGCTGTAAATAAAATTTTTCAATCCAATTTTTGGATAGTAGTTCTCATCGAATTTCCATCTAGCTGTTAACCCTGTTGTCAATGTCTGCAGTAGCGGAAGTCTTCGGGGTGATCTACAGCATTTATTTAGGATTTTCGTTAATAGATAATTATAATTATTCCACCACTCCTACCTAGGCTATCAAGCTGCTTGGCATGTGCAAGTTATAAAAATATAGCCTAGCGACTGACTAGTACAGAATTTAGTCAATTACATACCAGAAGCTTGGTATGTAACAGCACTTTCAAGGTAAGCACCCAGGTGGCAGAAAAAACTCAAGGAAAGCTATCCAAAAACTTGCAGTGTAGTGGACTTGCCCATAGTTTGTCATGTCAAACAAGCACACTTGTGGCAAGCGTAATGCCACAAGTGTGCTTGTTTGGCATGCTTCCCATCTGAAACACTTGACAAAAGCTTTCCTTAACAAGTTTAAGGACATTTTTGAGGAAAAAAGGCCTTTAGCAAGCTATTGAAAATTAACACTTGTGACAAACCTAGCTACATATGCTTTTAGCAAACTATCTTGGCAAGTCTAATATTTTTTCAAAATCACTAAAAAAGATGCCCATTATTTGAAGAATAACATATATACCATATATATATATATATAGGTATGCGCACTCCAATTGAAAACAATGCATCAAATCTAATCGTCCAATCCGTGCCGTCCGTCTGATGACGATCTGTGTGCGCCTACCTTAAGGGCTCATTAGTGGAGCATAGTGGATAAAGATTAAAATTGAACGTTGATAATAAATTTAATAATTATGAAAATTTTAATATTGAAGAATGTAATAAATTTCATCAATATCTTGAAAAATAATGCTACTATCTTCCTGCACTAGAATGTAAGGTTGGCCACTAACAACAGGACGAGTGTGGGCATGTGTGAACACACATGTTCATCATTCATGTTCCTTGCTGAGCCAGCCTAATATGCTCATAATATGGATATCAAAAGAGATCAGTTTTCAATTATATCTTCAGCTGGAGATACGAAAATGTTTCCTTTACCACCCTAGAACCGTTTATGGACAAACAGCTCCCTTGGCAGGACACCCAGAGACTCTGAATTTGCAAATTTAGTAGGCTACTGTTGCTCCTTCTAGTTAGTATATTATTAAAAACTATTTTCTTGAACGATGCTATCTACTCTGTTGATCACAACATGTGCATTTACCCAAGGCTTTCAGCTTCTTAATTGAACGAGCACTAGTATAGCGAGTTCATTCTTCTTGGCTCAAAGCCAAAATCGTTTTCCGTATGTTTATATGTTTTATGTGTGTGTGGAAAGTTTATTGCTTACTTCTCTAAAGAACTCTTATTGGTGCTACATAATGAAAAGGGGTGGGGGGGGGGTATGAGAGTTACTAAATAATTAGTAAGGGTTTAGAGGGAATTTTTTTGGGATGAGGGGTAGTGGAAATCTCAACCCTTACCGCAGGGGGTGCCTTCAAAAATGTCAACCGCCCCTAGCTCGGAAAGAGGGGGGGGGGGACGCAACCTGTGGTGGTTGGAATAATGTGATTTCACAACCTATCACCTAAATCATAGGAGAGGGATAACCTCTCACCCTCGCAAGTCCAAATCACCCTTTAGGGGTTGAGGGGTAAGGTAACAAATATGGTGGTTGTGGGGGTGTAACCAGAAAGTTTCATCAAAAGATGCTAATTAGTGAACTATATAGCATTTAACATCATTCTTATACTATATTTAAGACAGAATATATATAATTGTAAATATTAAGAAAAACATCCTCAAATTAATCTAAAAACAATTAATTAGTGAAAAACTCCTATCCTATGTATCCCTATTGAACCAAGAAAAAAAACTAATTAGTGAAATCACCACACCAGTCAATTAACCTAAGAAAGGTTTATTAGTGAAACTATTAGTAACATATTATGTTCAAGACTAGATGAAAATTATTTCACAAGTCCAAAAACAGCTGACAGAAAAAAGTCAGCACTCTTAATTAAACTGAAAACTATCTATTAGTGAAATGCTAATTGAACTAAAAACTATTTATTAGTGAAATCCTCCAATTAAACTAAAAACTATTTATTACTGAAATCCATCTCTCAACTGTCTGAAAAATCACAAGTCCAAAAAATGCAACCATAAAAATGGCTTGCACTTTTTTCCCACTATAAAAGAGAATTACATTAAATTAATTCTACCTCTAATTATTTCCTATCAAAATGCAAGCTTGCACTTTTATAGAAGAGAGTTGATCAGGCCACTCATTGATTTCCTATCACTTTTTTCTTACTACGAGTACTACACTATTATTACTATTTCTTTATAGGTCACTTAATTCACCAGAACTTAAAAAAATCCTCCTGCCCTAAGGGCAAGTAATTAAGGAGTGAGACCAATAACAATTAAAAATAGACCTTAAGTACTACAATAAAGTCAAAAACCAAACCGAAATGTACAAACCCACTCACAACACAGGCCAAAAAGCAATTGAGATTATCTTCCTATGCTAAAGCATAGGCTTAGCAAAAGTCAAGCACTCAAACACTTATAACTTAGGAACCCCAAGTCCGACTGACTTGAAATTTTGCACACTTACTCAGCTTTCCAATACCAACAAGATGGTGTAACTTTCAACTCATAATTCCAGAAAAAAAAAACACTTTTTGTCACTTAAACACAGGAGCTCCAAAAATAGATGTTATGCCAGCTCTGCCAACTCCAAACTCCATTGGAGTTTTCACTACAAGGATGAAAGTTGGATCACTTTCATCATCTATCTCGAAATCGCTGTTATCCAGTAGCTCTGCAAGCTCCTCATCTGTGAGATAACGTTCAGTAATGTTTACCTTCTTAGTCTTCCTTCCTGACACTCTGAAATATAATTTTTCAAATCACAAATCTATCAAACTTGTATTTACTTGTGATTCAAACTTCCTTGATACTATAAATTTGTTTAAAAGTATTCTCCTAAAATTCAAGATGATACAAACATATTTTTTTACATCTGCTCAACCTAGTGGTTAGGTCAGTTTGTCTGTCATAATCATCCTCAAATTCTAACAATCTTTTACTCCTCAGTTTATATTAATTAGTGACTCTAGCTTAGTTTTCTCCTTATTGTATTCAATTTCTTAATAATTATATTTTTCAACAAACCTGGCCTATTATACATAACCATTATTATACATAACCAAATTATTCATGCACAAGTCTAGTACTTATGTAGGCATCATCCTCAAAAAAATATCAAGCTGGGTCCTTTATTCAACGTTTACACAAGTAGTAATGAGAGTGAACATAATAGAAAATGTTTAGCTTTGAGACCCAATGTCAACACTTGTGGACAAATTCTGATTGATCACTTTCATTATTGAAACCCAATGTCCACAAGTGTGGTCAAATTATTTTTCCTATCAACTGCTACTTATAAAACTATGATAATGGTGTGAAAACAGCTTAAAACGATTCAATAAACATTTAAACATTAAAAAATAACATTAACACTACGGTACTTAGATTGGGCTAAAAGATAACTCAGAGCAACAAACTTACCTTAGTGTTGGGCTAACCTCAAAACTACGTGACTCTAGTGGCAGACATTTGCATCAAACTGGAGTGAGTGACAAGAGATAGATGAGCTTTGGTAAGGATGTAGTGAATAGTATACCGAAGGCTGTGGCTAGTAACATGGCGGTTAATTTGAACTCCTACTTCGTTTAAAAATCATACAATTGTTTGTCCACATATGTGGACAGTGGGACTACAGTGTGGACAGTATATATATATATTCTAGTTATAGCATTAATTTGCACATGACAAATCTATCTATTGTAATATTACATTTTTTCTCAATTAAAATCGAATCTTCAATTCGAGATCTAAAAAACTTGATAGTAAATATCAGAGTAATCGATATGCAGACAACTTTTTAACTGAGAATTTATTGTAAATAATTGTGTTGCACATTCCATGGTATCACCGAAACTGAGTTAACAGAATTAACAGATAAATAGATCATTATAAATATGGAGGATATATATAAATTTAAAATAACAGTTTCGAAATAAAGTTTTATTGAGAGCAAATGTAAAATGTAAATTCTAAACTTGTAATTTATAATTTTTTGGAATTTAATATCGGTGACGTGTTCATGACGTCAACACTGGTTTTGAGGTGGGGCTTTACTCTGTACTTGTTAGGTCTTCTCTCTAAAAAATGGTGGCTGGCTATGTGTTCTAATTTTGTGTTCTCTGAATATTTTTCTGTTTAATTAAATTTTTAATGTTTTAAATTGAGTTTTGAACAGTTTTATGGTGTTTTATAAGTTGGTTTGCTCTGAAAACTGGATTTCTCATTCATAAGCAATAGATCCATTCATAGTTTATCAAGAATCTACATTTTGGAGCCGATAACTTCCTTTAGGTTAATAGGTGTGAAATGCTATTCAACCTATTTAGGAGAAATTGGTAGCACGCCACTATGTATGCACTAAAGGAATAAAAATCATTCTTATTCTTATTCTTATTCATAAGATAATGTTATCTCTATAAAGAAAAATAGAAATCTCAGTGCCCTTTTTGAAATGTTTTGTTGCATGTTTTGGGCGTTGATGCCATTTTTGGGTGATATGAAGTGGATAGGTAGGTACTGCTGGAGGATTCTTGTTGTGATCATGTGTTGGTGTTGGCGTGCTACCAATTTTTCCTTAAACGGTTGGAATAGCATTTAACACCTATCAAACCAAGGACAGTTGTCGGCTCCAATAAAATAGATTCTTGATAAACTGTGAATGGATCTATTGCCTATGAATGAGAAATCCAGTTTTCAGAGCAAATTAACTTATAATCTTCAGATGAAATTTTGGCAAAACACAGAAATATACAAAGAACAATAACTTACAAGCCTAATTATTTCAAGTAACTACGAACTAAAATACTTATCTAGTTTACAGTTGAAACACAGTGGCTATTGGCTTTACTACACTAATAGCTAATTTTGCACAAAAATTTATATAAAACTCAATCTAAAACATTAATAAACGAAAATGATTTAGAGCAAAACTCTACGACAACAATACTTGTAGCAAGCCATTTTTCAGAAGAAGAGCTGAACAGGAAAAGACACAAATTGCAAGTCACGAAAGCCAACGCCCCGTTCAGTATCGATTTTTACAGACACGTCAACACAACATTATAATTTACAAGTTTAGAATTCACATTCTACATCTGTTCTCAATAAAACTTTATTTTGAAAATGTTATTTTAAATTTTTATATATATCTCGATTTAAATAAACCATTTATCCAGTAATTTGTTAACCCTGCCTCGGTGACATCATGGAACAATGCAACAAACATTTACGATAATAAATTCTCCGTCAAAAAGTTTATCCGTCTATTGATAACTCTGACATTTACTATAAAGTTCCATAGATCTCGAATTGAAGATTCGATTCCAATGTGAGAAGAAAAATGTAATATTACAAATACCCCCCTCTTGACATAAAAAAAAATTTTACTGTTTGAAAATTTAAAGAAAAAATTTACATTGACCCTAATGAAAATTGTTGAAATTTAAATTTGAGAACAGTAACAATTTTTTCTAGAAAAAACAATACATGTCATCCAAAAATATTGAAAATTATTATAAAAATTCATCAATAGCGTTTGTTATATGTTTCCAAACAATATTTCAAAATATAGAATATCAATATTACTTTTGATTTAGCTTTATAATTTAAAGAAAAATATCTCAACAGAAAGTTTAATATGTAAAGAATAGTTTTTTGAAATTGCACATAAATTTAATAGATAGAAAAATTTAATTTTTATTGCATAAAAAAAAAATTTTAGTATGTTGAAATAAAAAAAATTATTATTATTATTTTTTTTTTTTAAATGAATTGATGAATTGTTACATTTAATTTTCACATAAAATTTCAATAAATCAAAAAATGTTCATTTCTTTCACTATTGCCGCGGTTGATTTTATTGATGCACATTTTGGAAAACAGTCCGTTAAGGCACTCAGTATGATTTTCAGTTAAGTGTGACTCCAATGTGATGACGTTAAGTGTTGGGCTGATCTGGATGCATGTAGTGTTGGGCTGATACTTGTAGTCGACTGCTGCATACCAAACTCGATACAGGTGACATCTCAGTTAGCATTGCTTCATGTTTGTAGTAGACGGCTGCATTCCAAATTCATTACAGAGTCACATAAATTTTGTATCATATTTGTAATTATACAATGTACATTTCAGGCTTGAAATGACAATGTAATTCGTTTTTTGGAAAAGAGATAGACGCTGCATACAGGATTAATTTAGGTAAGGTTTGGTTTTTTGATGTTTTCAGCTTTCAAGGTTTAGAGTTCTGCATACAGGAATAATTTAGGAGAGGATTTTTTGAATCAATTCTTTCATGATACTGTGACTGTTCTTCTGAATTCCAAGTTGTGAATGTGAACATGGATGGCAATTACCTCCAGGTAATGCAGTAGTGTTGAAGTTTGAGATACAGAGTCAGCAATAAGCATTGGCATTGCTATTGGCGTATGCTTTGGTGTCTGCTTTTGCATTGGCGTTGATATTGGCATTGGCGCAGGCATTGGCATTGGCGCAGATTTTGGTATTGGCATCAGCATTGGCGCAGGCATTTGCGTAGCTATTGGCATTGGTGCAGCATTGGCGCAGATTTTGGCATTGGTGCAGGCATTGACGTAGCTATTGGCATTGGCGTTGGCATTGACATCAGCACAGGCATCGGCGTTGATTTTGGTGTTGGCATCAGCATTGGCGCAGATTTTGGCATCAGCATTGGCGCAGATATTGGCTTTGATTTTTGTTGTTGGCATCAGCATTGGCGCAGATTTTGGCATTGGCACAGGCATTGACGTAGCTATTGGCATTGGTGCAGCATTGGCGCAGATTTTGGCATTTTGGCGTAGTTATTGGTGTTGATATTGTTGTAGGTATTAGTGTAGGCATCAGCATTGATTTTGGCGTAGTTATTGGTGTTGATATTGGCGTAGTTATTGGTGTAGGCCGCAGCGTAGATTTTGGCGTAGATATTGGCGTAGTTATGTCACACTAGTTTGAAAATCACCCAAATGTTCTTAACACTCTTCATGGCGTTCACTTGTTACTGATTTCGAGATTCACATGATAACTATTTCAATGTTAATGTCTGTGCTGTACCTGTTATCTTAAAATGCTTATAAACTAAGAAGAAAAACTTGATTAGGCTATCAATACAATCTAATACACATAAAAATTATTTTAAGTATCTATATAGTCAATATAAAATTGAAATTTGTTAACATCTTATTATACAGTCAGCAATACATAAATTGTGAAATATGGACATATCAATGATAAATTTAAAAAAAAAAATCATTCATTTTCATCTATTCACTGTTCAAATATCAAATTTTAATCCATTCTTCAAAATAGAAATATAATTTCATAACACCCTGTATCATTATCAAAATTGTAAAAAACAAACATCAGATTATCACAACAAAAAAAATAATTTCAATATATATTTCAATAATTTCAGACAATTGGTCTTCTATTCACAATCATTTCATAATATATCTGCATTTCATTATCATTTAGTATAACATTTCATTTATAGCATGTTCATTTCACATTTATGATTTATCATTCAGGGTTTCAAAATTATTTAGTTTTAATTTTGTTCAAAAATTGTATAAAAAGCAAATTATTTAATATTATTAATCATCGTTTGTTGGGTACTATAGTTTATTTCGACTCTTCAATGTTCTAAACACAAACTACATTTCATGACAAAACTTTACTATCAATCATTAAACAAGAAACCATTCAAAACATCAATAATATTTTGCTTCAAAGGCAAACAATATTCATAAGTAATCATCATTTTGCATCTATGGCAATCAACATTATTAATCATTATTTTGCATCTATGGCAATCAACATAAGTAATTAACACAAAAAATATTATCTCATTACTGCCTCTCTAAGTCATAACCTCTGTTATTCCTTCTTTAGGCAATAATGGGTTTCCATCTCAAAAAACAATCACATACCAGCAAAATTCTAATCAACAAACCCCACTAAAAATTCTACATACACTCCAGCATCCATTTCAAACGATAATCAATCAAATCAAAATTTATAGAACAAACAGTTTTAAAATAAAAAAAAAAAAATCAATTACAAAACACTTATTTCAATTAATAATATAACAAAACGTTTTAAATTAAACCAATTATTTTTTTAAAATAATTTAAAATTTAAAGACTGTATAATAAGTACAAACATTTCAAGATTATAATACAAAAATGATCAAGATGAATAATGGGTAAATAAGTTCCCTAAAAAATACAAACAAGAGAAAAAGAAAACTGGGTAAATAAATTCCCTAAAACAATACAAAGAAGAGAAAGATTAATTAGAGCCTATCCTACATGTCAGTACTGAACTTTCATGAGGAAGTATATTTAATAAAATATACTACTATGGAATTTTGTAATTCCAAGTATGACTCTAATTTGTTATAATTGTGAGCTATCACTCCCACAAAAACAACTGGTGAAGGAAAAAATGTTGACTATTGTGACTGGGTGGAAAGTTCCTAGATGTCTGTAAGGCAATGTGATAGCAGACTCTAGTATCGGACCACAAAAACAAAAGTATGCAAAAGGTTTTACAAACATTTGATGTTGCAGTCATAAGGTTTTTATATCGCAAACAAGTAGGTCAGATAATCGAGTCCAGCCGTATGTGGTTCATGCCCACACCTCTAAAAAAATCACACCTACTTGTCTACCAAAAATCCAAAGTATTGGACAGCAAAGAAAAAATAAAATGCAAAATGGGTTAAAAGCCAGAAGAAAACTATAACCTAATTACATATGGCTTATGGCACAATATGCAATGAAAGATGAGAACATGGGACATAATTGCTCTGAAAAACCTAATTACCTAATATGATACCTGAAAAAAATAGACATGATTAAAATATGTAATACATGATGAAAAAATATACCACAAGCAAACAATTATTTACACAACAATGGATAGATTTTAGAAAAGTTAAGTTTTATCAACAATTAAAGATTAGGAAAATAAGCTACTATTTCAACTTCTAATATTATTTCAGAAAAAATACAAATTTAAATGACTATGGACAAGATTGGTTAAGATATGTATCATAGAAGAAATTTACTGAATATTACACAAAGACAGGAAAGAATTGAAATTTGAAAAGATCAAGGGCCAAGAAAAATAGGCTATAGGAAAGAAAAAAGACACAATTATGGACTCTTACCATACACTGTGTAGCGATTATGCTATTCTGAATCCCGGCATAACACAGGATTCCTAATCATTGTGTACTGGGGAATACCCTTTCATCATGTGATTCACTGTCATAATCTTGTAAATAAGCAACTTGAAACAACCTTTGAATACTAACACATCAATGGAGACTTTGCGTTTCGTTTTCTTCAAGAACATGATATTATTCATGGGTACATTTGTTTTAACAAAGCCATTTTGCTCACAAAAGTCAATCATGCTCACTTGAGAATGCATTGCATACACCTTTTCAATTCTCAGTTGAAAGTTAAACTCATCAGCTTGACTCAAAGCAACATTCATTTTGTTCACATTGTTTCTAACCTCCACAGAAACCTGTCTCATGTAATCATTCATTTTGTTTACAATCTTCCTAACTTTTGATGTAGTAATCTGATCCATAGAAACATTTGATTTGTTTACTGTTTTCCTAACCTTCAATGTAGCAATAGTACTTTCTTGATAGTTGACTTTCAATGAAGACAACTCCCTACCTACTTCTTTACTCAATTTTACACTTTCACTATGGTTGACTTTTTCAACAACAGTAACTAGGCCTACATTGTCAGAAACTTGAATGAGTTGATCTTGTAACTTAACACTACTATCATTCTGCTTCAATTTGTTTTCATTTTCCTGATTATCACTCAATGTTTCAGCAAATTCTTGCTTCATATCATCAAACCTAGCATTAAACTTAGCATTTTGCTCATCAAACCTTGCATTTTGCTCTTGTTTAAAATTATCAAACAGTTGTGTTAAGGCAGCTATTAACTCATCATCTTTATCTTTTTTAATAATTTTCATATTATATGCCATTTTGCTAGTCTGCACAGATAATATATTCATTAGGACTTGATCTCTCTTGAACTGATTTCCCACTCAGCAACAAACCATTCATAACCTATCAAGATATCTATCCTACTAATAATTTTTTATAACCAGGGATTTCATAGTGTACCATTTGGGACATATTTATTTTGTAATTCTGTCCCACCACAGGGGTAACATTTTGGCGTGCTACCAATTTTTCCTTAAACGGTTGGAATAGCATTTAACACCTATCAAACCAAGGACAGTTGTCGGCTCCAATAAAATAGATTCTTGATAAACTGTGAATGGATCTATTGCCTATGAATGAGAAATCCAGTTTTCAGAGCAAATTAACTTATAATCTTCAGATGAAATTTTGGCAAAACACAGAAATATACAAAGAACAATAACTTACAAGCCTAATTATTTCAAGTAACTACGAACTAAAATACTTATCTAGTTTACAGTTGAAACACAGTGGCTATTGGCTTTACTACACTAATAGCTAATTTTGCACAAAAATTTATATAAAACTCAATCTAAAACATTAATAAACGAAAATGATTTAGAGCAAAACTCTACGACAACAATACTTGTAGCAAGCCATTTTTCAGAAGAAGAGCTGAACAGGAAAAGACACAAATTGCAAGTCACGAAAGCCAACGCCCCGTTCAGTATCGATTTTTACAGACACGTCAACACAACATTATAATTTACAAGTTTAGAATTCACATTCTACATCTGTTCTCAATAAAACTTTATTTTGAAAATGTTATTTTAAATTTTTATATATATCTCGATTTAAATAAACCATTTATCCAGTAATTTGTTAACCCTGCCTCGGTGACATCATGGAACAATGCAACAAACATTTACGATAATAAATTCTCTGTCAAAAAGTTTATCCGTCTATTGATAACTCTGACATTTACTATAAAGTTCCATAGATCTCGAATTGAAGATTCGATTCCAATGTGAGAAGAAAAATGTAATATTACAGTGTGTTCATGTGATTTGATGGACTGGAACTGTAGGTTTTGGATTTGGATTCACATGGGTCTGTCAAGGATGGGGTTGTTGGTGTCTGGTTGGATTGAGTTTGTTGTTTTGTCTCTGTTTAGTTTTGCTGCTCTGTAAATGTGGGGTTCTTCTTTGGCATTCAGTTTTCCACTTCTGTCACCATGGTTTGGTGTTTTCATGTTGGAGTTCATGTCTGTGGGGTTGTGGCCTGAGTCTGTCGGGTGTTCAGCAAATGCCGACTTTTGTGTATTTTAAACAAATGTTGTTATGGAATGTTTCAGGAAGGGTGCAGAGATTTTTGCTTTTCTTTATATTTATATTACAAGTAGCCCTATACAGAGAAGAGATAATTAATGTTATCTCTTCTCTATAGTTTTAATGACTATCATTGGGAATTGGGAAAATGTAATTGAAACTTTTACTGACCTGTTGTGTCCTGTTGTGCTTGAACACACCACTTTTCTGGAATGACCGGTATAGGATTGTTAGGCTTTACTACCGGCATTTTTCTGGTATCAGCTGGTGCCGCTAAGATTCTGTTCTCGGATAGTGGAACCCGTGTCAGAGTTAGAGAAGGCACTTTTCTGATGTCCTCTGGATCAGGGTTACGGTTCTCATCCCCTCTGAAAGTTACAGTCTTGCGTTTCTGTTTTGGTGGAGCTGATTTGCCGCCAGTTGATACATGATGTTGCTTCCTTGACTGAGATTTCTTTCTGGTTCTCTAAAATCAAATCAAGAACATTTATTTCCCAAATAATCACAAAACATACTTGATACACAATAAAATTGATACGTGTGTATTTGTCGTACTGTATTCAATATTTGACATTGCCTATTGTTCTAAGAATTTAACAGCAGAAATCATATTTATTATTATTTATTTATCTTGGAATATTATTTTAACATATCGTTATTGGAATTAGAATGATGAGCTTTTGGAATGATACTCGAATTATCATTATGAACAAAATAAGCATAATGTGAGTAGGCTAAGCATAAAAAATGAAAAATGTTAATAAAAACTTACAACTGAGTGGGCCTTCACCTGGAGGTACAATACTTTCCCAATCGATTCTGGTTCGTCATGTGGTGCTGAAAACAAATAAATCATATTTACAAAAAATGTACATTATTTATCATAAAAACACTTCAGTTACATGGTCTACTTTTGAACAAATTAATAAAAACAATATAAAAATCTTTCAGTATTACCCATTATTTTGCAAAACTTTAAAATAGTTTAAGTAGTTTCAAGTTGAAAATGACTCAAGTTAGGTTTAAACTAGTCATTGAACTATTTTAAAGTTTAAAAAAAAGGGTACTACAAGATTTTTATATTGTTTTTATTTATTATGTATATACTATATATCATTAAATAATATTTAAATATTAATATATATATATATATATATAATATATATATATATATATATATATATATATATATATTAAAACAGGAGACACAAGACATAAATAGATTGGAAACACTTAGAAACTTACATTACTTACTTACATTGACTTACTTAAAGTTAGTCAGCTCGGTTGAGGAAGGAAACTCAGTTTCCGAAAATTTCCGTTTCTAATGTAAGTTTCTAAGTGTTTTCAATCTATTTATGTCTTGTGTCTCCTGTTTTAATTTATATTACAAACTTCAAAGTGTCTTCTGTTATGTGCTATATATATATATATATATATATATATACCACACCATTATACATTGTATTCAAAGACCTTCAATTTTTCATTCCATTTCTTGCTCAAAAGAATCATCTCAGTTCACATTTATATGACAATTCTCCCCGAGTGAGTACTGTCCCATTCTATTTTTATATAAAGTGGAGTCTCCTGCACTTGGATATTTGTAAATGCCAGTTTTTTGGGTATTTCAAAAAGGACAGGGCCATTTGACGTAAATCGCCTACTTCACTGACAATGCAAACTTTTTTAATGGTTGCAAATTTGTGAACAAAGTCAGTTAAAGCCTCAGTATTTATAATGTCTGGAAAAATTACCTCCATTTCTGAAATCTGTTCAGGGGCAAATTGCTCAAGCTACACAAAGCACATCAAAACTGTGTGGTAATATCAGCCGACTGGAGGGTGTTGAATACACAAGAAGAAATCATGTTAGAGTGTTTTGAATACTGATCTTGTATCCAATAATATGATGATGCTTTTTATGGGCTAAGTTTCAACTTACTGTGTCCTCTGTGTTGGAAGTAGAATTGTCTGCTATGATGAGTCGAATGGTCTCTTTTTTCTGGAAAATCAGTGTAGACTCCTGATTTGCTAATTATTCTCGTTGGTGTTTCACTCAAAATATTGGGGTAAGGACATATGCATATTACATCATGAATAGTATATTATTTCCTTCAATCTCGAAATGAAGATTAGTTGATGACACTCCTAGCATTTGCATTGCCTAGCGATTGCAATGGGTGGTCTCTCACATTGAGACCAGTTTTGAAGATTTATGTTATGGTCTCTCTGACAATTTGTTCTAGTGCTTCACTTTTTGTAATGTTACAAGAGGAGAAGTGAGCAACTGGCAACCTCCATTTGACTTTGAATCCTCTTATCATTAGGCCGATTTAGTCAATGAGATATCACCATGATTTTGAAAACCTATTATAATGTTATTTCCTGAGTCATATTCAAGGCCTCTCTTCAAATTCATTTCGTCCATGATTAAAACTAGGCCTACATTTCTTTCTGTCTGGCAAATGAGGTATCACCATGATTTTGTAATCATATTACAATGTCATTTCTTGAGTCATATTCAAGGCCTCTCTTCAAATTAATTTTATCCATGATCAAAACTACATTTTTTTCTGCCTCTGGCATACATCAAACTCCATTGGAAAGTTGATGAAGAAAATCTACATTCCAACCAGGATGAACTTTCAAGTGACTCAGCCATCTAATAATCGTTTGCCTTGATGGTAGGCAAATCTTAAATCCATTTTTTTTCTTATAAATTATATGATGATGGTAATTTATAATACAATGAGATGACATGGCTCTTTTTTTTGCATCAATGAATTTACACGTTTTCATGTCTGCACCATAGGCAAACTAAATGTCTGGAACCTACATGTCTGCAACCTACTTATAAAACTTTTTGCATTGCAGAATCCAGGATTTTTTTAATAGTGATGCATCAGAGATCCAAGTCACTGGATTGTTCTATCCATTCTTAAACTTTGTTTTCCCTACTTGTACGTATTTGTTGTAAAACCGTGCTGATGAGTTTGTTGTTGGATATTTGATAGATTTACTGTTATCTGGTTTCGTCTTCAGCCAGCCTGGTTTGCCTGGAGATAATAGTGGCCTGCCTTTCCTCTAGCACCAATAATAGCAGCCATGTTCACTAGGTACTTTTGCAATGTATAATTCATGTGAGGCCAGCTCCCCAATTTTCTTTTATATGTCCTTGGCATCTTCAAAAGCTGAGCCACATTTGGAACTTTGAGATGTAAATGTTGTAGTTTTAGATTAGGCTACTTGCAAACCCCCATGACAGTTCAAAATCATTGTGACAATACTATTGTGCTAGATGTTTTGAGTGAAAAGTGATGTAAGTTCATATAACACTACCAACTCATTGGAATGTACTTCAAAATACCAAATATTTCAATTCCTTGAATGCAGCGGTCAACATGAATTCTAACACTTGCTATATTGTATGTTGTTTCAACCTCTTCATGAGTGAGGACTCCTTTGATGTAGAGACGGTGTTGTCACAATAATTGAGTTTTGAATAGCTGTCTGAATCCCTGGAAAACCCATATCAGCTAAAACAATGTCGCCCAGCTCCAGTAAATTTGGGAATCCACTGTCAATTGTTATGAAAGTGTCAGTGGCTGGCTCTACCTCTATAACATTACGACACAAACGAAATAAAACCATTAGGACAAATTCCCACTAGAAATTTTACTGTGTAGCAGCCCTTATAGTTTGAGTACAACCAATATTACGGTGGTTTACTTTATATGGCTGCTTGCATTTCATTTCCGTGCAATCAATTATAACCCTTGTCAAGAGGTAATGGATTTTGAATGATGGCGGCATAGTGAAATTTACAGAAAAGCGAGATGGTCAGAAGATCAATTCTTTAGTTTTCTGGGCAATTTCCTTTATCATTTGTTTGAATACAGAAGATGCTGTTGTCGAATGAACCTGGAATAATACACCCACAGCCGCATAGGACAAGCCTAACTTTAACTTCATTAAAAATAATAAGAGCCTATTCTCCTTACTCATCTGCTTTTTGGTTGCAGTTAACAAGTTTAAAATGGTGTGGGATACCCACATATACTTGTTAACTGTTTTTTATTGGTAATTGACTTGAATCCATAGAACCCATTTATGAGATCTCCCTCGTCAGTGAATGTTTTTGCATCTTTGTTTGGTTTTGGAATTCTGCTGGTCCC
This sequence comes from Nilaparvata lugens, assembly GCF_014356525.2. NCBI lineage: Eukaryota > Metazoa > Arthropoda > Insecta > Hemiptera > Delphacidae > Nilaparvata > Nilaparvata lugens. The sequence goes on along the minus strand of NC_052506.1, from coordinate 88,286,215 downwards.
TGTGAAGTAGATGTTTGCTTGTGTTGTTAGAGAGTTTTCAAATCTCTCCAGAGAAAATACAAATGTGCAAATTTGTAAATGTGGCTTGCCTGTAACAAAAATCTAGGCTGTTTTAAATTTAATCCACCCAGACTTCATCATACTTCAAGATTAACCTATTCCAAGATTCCATATAGGAATCGAATTTTACTCAAAAAACAGTTCACACATCATTGTAGTCCGAATTACACAGACTGTCCCATAAAAATTGCTATTATGTCTGTAATTTATGAATAAATAAATTGAAACAACTTATAATAAAACAATGTTAAATGACCTTTCAGTTGTGTTGTGAGTGATGTTGTGGTACTTTTCCATAATGAAAACACAAATTTGAAATTGTCAACCACTTTTTATTATTATAAATTATTATAATTATATTATACAGAACCGGTTTCGTGGCTTCACCAGCCACATCTTCAGCTGTTTGTTTACAACTCAACGAGCTATTATAGTAAACTAAAATTGCTTAAAACTAAAAAATAGTTTACTATAATAGCTCGTTGCCCTGACGCCAAAATCCGCCATCTTGTTAGGAAGCGCCGCATTGTAATAGTATTGATGTTAGGTTTGGATCACTTTAATGATCCGGATCAATTGTACTCGTTCACTGCCACGAGCCAATCAGAAGACCAGGATTGGAACTTTCCAAGGTCACGTGACGTGTTTAGTATTGGGGTCATGTAAAAAGCATTGGCGTTTGATTACAAGTTTCCATTCTGTATCTATTCTGTGACGTAGATTCACAGGGTCTTTCTTTTTCTGATGCAAGACGTAACCACAGAATAAGTACTGTTAAAACTCAATTTGCATCATCCTTGATTTTTGAACTTAGCGCGTTGCCAGTATAGCCAACGTTTGGCAGATTTAGTCTGCATTGTTTTCAATATTTGTATCTTTGTAATAATTTCAATTTGTTGTCTAGTATTATTTGATTAATTTCAAATTTGTCCTTTTTCACTTGCTTTTGAATAATATTTGTGTTTTGTATCTTTATTCTTGCATTTCTCACTTGCGGGAATCGTTGTAGGTAGGTTTAGCTCCACTCGGCTTGCCGTGGCGCTGGTGTGCTGCTTCTTTGTTTTCAACTCGATTCCAAAATGTAAAAATTGGCCAACTCTTGTTTTCAATTTTCGAATTTGAATTTATTCCAGCTGAATATTCAATACTTTCATGTTTCATTGGCATATTTGCGATAAATATTGGCCTAATTCAATCAAACAACTTGTATGTCTTCACGGATTGTGTTTGAATCTCAAACTTCTGGTAGGTGTAACCTCACTTTCCATTTGAACACGCTTGTCTGAACTCAATTTTTAGAATTTAGTTTAAAGCTCTTTCCAATTTTACATTGTTCATCTATTTCAATCTTTTTTGAAAAATGTCAATTTAGCATTTTGATTCCATTGAATTCTCAGTAATCTACTTGTCAAGTTGCTATTCCGATTTTGTCTTTGTTCGGACATTACGTTTCAAGAGCATTCAATTATTTGCATTTCTGCAAAAATCCAAGATCATCAAGATTGCTTGATGTTTCTACAAATCTTTATTTCATATTCTTGTTTTCAAACTCTTTGTACTCTGAACTCTGTGTAGTTCAGAGCGCTGTTGCTACAGTCAACATATTTTCTTACTGTAGGGTATTTTCTTTTCCTCTGTCCACAGTTTGGATTTTGGGAAACTCAATCATTCTCTCTACATCTCTCGAATCAATCTGCTACCGAATCTGTTCTACAATTCTACCTACGATCGAATCTACCGATAAAGGTCTGCAGTCTCTATTGACAGTCGAAATTGCATCCACTTTGGGGTTCCATATACCCTCCCACTCACTTGGTCGATTGTGCAATTTAGCATTCCACTTTGGGGTTACGTATACCCTCCCACTCTCTGGCCGGTATGGTGATGATGATTTCCATTGCCGGAGCATTTCTTACAAATGCCTACAATCTTCGACAGCTTTCGACATCCTCAAGATACTCAGGTTGAGTAATTGTATATTCATCATAAATTTGTAATAACATCCATTCTTTTTCATTCATTCATTATCATTCATACTGCTATTGTTCATTTACTTATATAGATTTATCTTACTTATGAGCTGTGCCTAAAAAGGCAATCAAAGAGTTTGTCATTTCAGGACATTGAATAATATTCAAAATTTTGAATACAAAATCATTCTATTTTTTTGAATTTGTTTCTTTACAATTTGAAAGTCTTTACAATTGGCATCACATTCAACTTATGTATTTTGAAACTTACATCACAATTAATTCAACAATAAAAATAACAATTATTCACTACTTGATTTTGCAATTATTCGCATTACCTATTGTTTTGGTAGGACGAGTTGTATTCAGGACTCAGCGTACCTGGTCCTCTATTAATTTTGCTACCAGAAAAGTTATTTTGATAGATATCAGGCGCATATTTATCATTATAAGTTTGGCCATCTCCGGTCCGGATATTTCATATTGACATATGCTTAGAAAATACATTTATTCTTATTCATTATTTTACATCAATTGTGTAATGATTATTGTCTTATAATTTTATTCAAGGGTAATATTTGTATGGAGTTGCTCATACTGATACATTCAACCAAGCACTTATGTCATTGTTCCCAACAATTGGATACAACACCAGTAGCCATCCAGTGTAAGAGGAGGTCGAACATTTTCAATTGAGGTATTGTTCCAATTTCCAATATGCCTCCTAAAGGCAAACGAAACAGCCTTCTCACTGTGAGAAGTGGCATCATTAAAAATCTATCTTGGCTTTATACTGAATATTTCAATTTTAAAATCAATGATGAAAATGATTTTCAAAAACTACTAGCAGTCAAAACTAAATTGCTCAACTTCGAGCAGTGTTATGAAGAGATAAGCCTGGAATTTGATTCAGATGACATTGATGACAATGAACATCAAATTGTCACAGAAAAATGTTTAATGTTAATTGCTAATGTAAATACTATTTTGAAAAATTATGATTCACAGCAGCAAGTTACTACATTTCAAGCACCGGCAATGGAACATCAGTCACCAAACTCCTCTCCAGTTCCCAAATCACCGGGGTCTGTAGATCATAATAGTGTAATCAACACAAATCAATCGCCATCTGCTTCAGTGACTGCTAATAATGTCAATTCTCTGCCTTTGCAACCCACTATGCCTATTTATCAAGGTCTACAATTACCAATGGTACCGTTACCAGAATTTTCAGGTTCCTTTGATTCATGGCTTGAATTCTGTGATACCTTTTCCAATATGGTTATTGAAAACCAAACTTTGGCTCCAGCTACAAAGCTGTATTATTTGCGCAAAGCTCTCAGTGGTGAAGCCCTTGCACGCATTCAGAATATTCCTCCAGGGAATGGAAACTTTGAGCTTGCATGGAATCTGCTTACACAGAGGTACAATAACCCCAGATTAATTGCAAGTACCCACATTCAAGGTATTGAATCACCCCCAGCACTCAAGAAATATTGTTCCAAATCTCTTAGAGCTTTCATTGATCACTGTAAATGTCACATTAATGCTTTAGAAGCGCTCAAATTGGATGTTCAAATTAAAGATTTACTTTACATGCAAAAAATCACTTCTCAACTTGACTCCAATATCTTGCGCGAATGGGAAAAACGCATTGAAATAAATGAAATCCCTACTATGGATAAACTGTGGGAATTTCTTGAGAATCAATGTAAGGTAATGGATGCTATTTCATCTCATAGCCCCTCAAATCCACCAACTAATCAAAAGGTTTTTACTCAAGCTACTTCAAATGCACCCAATGTTAGGCAAAATACTCGTCCTTTTGCTCAAAATAATACTCTGAATAATTTTCAGCCATCAGTATCCTGTCAATTTTGCAATGATCGATCTCATGGGATTTTCAAATGTGTCAATTTTTCAAAGATTCCCATCAATCAACGTTATGATGCAATCAAAAGGAAAGGGTTGTGTTTCAATTGCCTTAATCCTTACACTGACAATCACAACTGCTCTTCAAAGAGATGCCAAAAATGTGATAAGCGACATCACACTGTTCTACATGATTCCTTTACTAGCAATTCAGGAGGTAAGAATGTTGTTTCTAATGTGATTCAGTCTCAGAATGAGTGCACCGTTTCTAGTGCCCATTCATCTTCAGCATCAAATTCAGTTAGTTCACAATCTGATAATTCAGAAACAACAGTTGTTTCACATGCTGCTTCATCCATCATTTCTAATAATAAGTCATCAGTTCAAGTATTACCTACCGCAGAGGTTCTGGTTGTTAGTTCAAATGGTGAATTAATTGCATGTAATGCTTTAATGGACACAGGAAGTGATTGTTCACTCATCACTCAAGAGTTGGCTGATAGATTAGCTCTTCCTTCTCGTCATGTAACTAATCTGATTAATGGAGTGTCCAGTATGCAAGCCAAATCTACAGTTGTTCACTCAGTATTAATAAAATCATCTGATCATACTTGGTCAACGCAACAAGAATGTATTGTTGTTGAGAAATTTGCCTCATGTATTCCTCGTGTCACAATTGATCTTAACTATTACAAGATTCCAAGCAATATTCGACTTGCAGATCCAAATTTTCATAAATCTAAGAAAATTGATATCCTATTGGGTATTGACGTTTATGCCGCAATCATGACTGGCAATCAAATTATTGTGTCACCTGATGTTCCAATCCTATAAAATACAAAACTTGGCTGGATTGTTTTTGGCTCTTGTCAATTACCTAAATCAGTGTCACTCAAAAAATCATCTAATCAATTTGTTACCAATTTTGTCTCCACAGCTGATGTCTCCAATCAGTTGGAAACCTTCTGGAAGCTGAAAGAAGTCTCTTCAGTTATTCCTGTCTCTCCTGAGTGTGCTAGGGTTGAAGCACACTACAAAGAAAATACCATCAGGCATGAAGATGGTCGTTTCCAAGTGTCCTTACCTCGCAAGGATTCATTTGCCACCCTTGGTCATTCAAGGACTCAAGCTATGAAACGTTTCCATTCATTGGAAAAAAGATTTCTTGAAGAACCTGAGCTCAAACCTCAATATGTTGAATTTATGCAGGAATATGAAGATTTAGGTCACATGCACCCTGTACCGCCACCAGCCCCTGAGGAACAAGTCTATTATATTCCACATCACGCTGTCTTCAAGCCCGACTCCACTACAACCAAAACAAGAGTTGTAACCGGAATTTCTCTCAATGATGTTATCTTCAAGGGTCCTGTTGTTCAGTCAGACCTTTTTGACATTGTCCTACGATTTCGTATGCGACCATTTGCTTTCATCGCGGACATAACTAAAATGTACCGCCAAATTCTTTTAGATCCTTCTGATCGTAATTTGCATCGTATTTTTTGGAGAGATGATACTTCAAAACCTTTTCAAATAGTTATGTTTATCGATGTTCTTAATGTAAAAGGGGAGGTTGAGGTTTCGGTTTTTGTTTTTAAATGACAATATGCTGACTTGGTTATAGTGTTTTTTAACATCAGTTAAATAACTGTTATATTTTATTAATTATATTTTTCAAAAGTACTCTTTTTTTATCAAATGGAATGATAATATATTGATTATTATATTGAATTTAATGATAAATCATCATTGGATAATAATATCCTCATCAAATAGAATGACGATTAGCTCCAGTTACAATGCTCGGTAACCATCATCACAAAGAACGTTACATTCAAAGATCTGACTGAATGGAACGGGAAAAACCCGTTGCAAACGCATGCGCGATACGGTGCTGTCTGAGACAGAGAGTGGTTTGTGCTATTACAATGCGGCGCTTTCTAACAAGATGGCGGATTTTAGCGTCAGGGTACTAGCCAAGTTTCCGTACTGTATGTATACTGCGACGTAACTGCAGGTGACATTCAGTTCATTCTATCTGTATTTCAGTTTGTCATGTACTCTAACCTTTCTTTCTAATTTTGTGTTTATTATAAGTATTTTAGATTATCAAAACATTTAAATAATCTTAATTTGTTATTGCCATTAGAAAGCGAAAATTAACTTGTCCAATCTTTACTCTTAAACACACCTCAAACATGATTTAGAATAAACAAATTCTATAGGTTAAGTTTATTGTATTACATTGCAAAACAGGACATATTGTAATCTTGCCAATCTGAGTCCCTCATGCAGCAACTATCAACAAAAGAACAGGAACAGAGCAAAGTGTAATGTATAGGTTATAATGGAGGAAAACGTTTCTTTCTAAAGTTTCGATTTTTATAAATTTAAATAATAATTTTTTGTTTCATAATATTTAACAATGTTCTCAAAAAAGAAAGAAACATCAGGTAAAAAGCCGCGTACATCAGGTGGATTAGCTCAGGTAATTAATCAAAAATCTCACCCAAGTAGCCTACTAATCTGCAAATAATTCTAATGAATCATTAGTTTTTCAAGATTAGATGTCTGAGTATTTTTTCTCTGAGTTCATTTGATTATATTTTGTATAACTTGAGTTATATAATAATGACACAAAATTATTTTATAATTCCAATGAATATTTTATTGAAATACTCAATGAAATGGCTTTGAACTGCACGAAGTTTTCAACTTTACAAGAAGTGTCATTGGATAAGATTTTATTTGAATTTTTCTATTGAAAGAAAAAAGGAATATTTAAGTAGGGTACCAAAAAACCTGTGGATTAGTAACTTACATTAGTGCCGCATTACAAATCAAAAGTTTCATATCAAGGGATCTAGACCTAAGTAGTAGCCTACGGTATGAGTATGAATAATTTTGTACCAGATTTCCTCTCCAACATAAGATATGATCATATATAATATTATGACGTTGTAAATACTTCAGTCCAAATATGTAGTATCAAATGCAGTTGCATATTATTGCGAACTATTAGAGCATGATCGAACATCTAGCATCTTAGGTACGATACTATTAAGATGATAGAAGGTCATGAACCACCATCACCATATATTAATCAAGAAGCCTTGTTTTTATGGGGTTGTTGACTCTGCTTTAAACATCTTGGAGTCATACCTGACTGCGAGATTTGACACGATCTATGCGGGGAAGCCTGGTCATCGATTACGATATTAGAACACATGTGGTGTCATTGGGAAGATCTGCTTCCTGACTTCCTGTTCACACCTGTGAATTTTGGGGTAGTTCAGTGTTCAATACTGGCGCCGGTCCTGTTTATCATAATAATCAATGGCTCTACTCTCCTCTTTGCTTCATTGCTGTCATGTGGCATCGACCTTCAACGGGTGTTGGAGATGTCGGCGAGACATCAGCAGTCTTCAACTTTAAGGTTTCAGGTATATCATCTCCAACTGAATGAGAGCAAGACAAAAAACATCATCTGCAGTTTGTCTCAAAGTCTCTCTCATAATCAGGATCCTGTGAAGCTGCTGGGCTTTGTTTTGGATTCAAAACTGAGCTGGTCCAGCCACATCTATCAAGTCCAAGTGACTAGGAGACTGTCCCAAATCTGCTTACTGTTGCTCAAGCTGAAGGGACATGTGACTGAAGAATATCTGGTCGTGGTGTATCATGCACTTTTCCACTGACATATATTTCCTATGGTCTACTCATGTGGTGTCATTCAGTCAAGGTTGTGGACATACTGAAGCTGCAAAAACGGGCTGCTAGGATTATAACTGCAAGCGAACATAATGCACATTGCAAGCCCATTTTTGTTAGGCTAGGTATCCTGACAGTAGTCAGCCACTTCCTATTTTCTGCCTCATGCATATCAAAAAGACTCGACATACCCAGGGTGCGCCTCCAGAGATCGCCGGTATGCTATAAAAGTGCAGCTCTAAGCTACCGTACTTCAACAGGGTAACTGCAGGAGTGAAGCAATTGGATACCAGCAATTTCGAGAAGGTTGTGACCTTTTTTAAAAGCCAGGGCTAAAAAAATCATCTAGTTAAAAGTGTATACAAATTTATTTGTTCTTGTACAAATGCATACATAGTCACATAATATAAACTATAATAGATTTATCAATAGTACAAAAGAACTTGTAACTCACAAGACTATTGTCTGATCGTGAGCTTGTACAGTATTAAGAAAATAAAAGAAAAAAATATAAATCACAAAAGAGCAAGCTAATAATAATAGTAAGATGAAGATAAAGATAAAAAAGTAAGGATAGAACTAAATTATGAAACAAACTTAACCTACTAGGCTATATTCTTGATCATCAGCCCGTTTTGAGTAATTTGAGCCAACCAGTAATGGTTTATCCCATTTAATTGGATTTCACAGTTGACAAAGGACTCAATGATAATGAAATTATTTCTGTTTAACTCTAGTATGGATTGATGGACATTCCAAATATCGGCAACTTTGACAATATGAATGATTTTGATGGAGATGATGACGACGATGATGATGCAGATCTTGAGGCAGAATTGATGGCGTTGACTTCGGAGTCTGCTCCAGCGCGCCGCAAGCCTAAGCCCAAAGGTAACATATCTTAAGATGCGTACAGATTTACGCACCGCGAACATGAGAAATTCACTTTTAATCAGCTGATGCCAAGCTTTTTATATCTATATGCAATACCGGTTCTGTAAAAATACAGATATAGTCAGCTGATAAAAAGTGAATTGCTCATGTTCGCGGCGCGTATATCTGTACGCACCTTTACATTCATATTTTTTTCACGATTTACCTTTTTAATCGGTTTATTTATTGTTGTGCATTATTTTGTAAATGTAGGCTATTGTGCATAGGTGTTCGTTACACCAGATTATTAATTTTTCATTTTATTGAACTTCATTTGTACAATGTAATATTTTGGTCGAATAAATTATCAATATTTATATACAAATTTGTGGTTGAGATTTACATGCTTAATATTACAGAAAATTCACAAGAGACAAAAAAGTTAGCAACTTTTATCAAGATTTCAAGGATACCTCATTTATTAAGATTGGTCAGAGAACAAAAGAGAAATTAATCATTCTCTTACAGCATGCATGATCATGAACAAACAAGATCATCTGAAAAACATTGTAAAATCAGCTGGATGGCCATATGGAGTCATACCAAGTTTCAAAGCTTCATCGTAAAATATACAATTGGAATTAAAAATGTAATATTGATGTTTAAATTGTGAAAAGTTGTCATGCATGCAATACGAAAATAATTAATTTTTCTGTTATTCTCCTACCAATCTTAATAAATGAGGTATCCTTGAAATCTTGATAACATTTTCTAACTTTTGTGTCTCTTGTAAATTTTCTGTGAAGTGAACGGTTTTCGTGAAATTTGCAATCAAAAATTTAAAATGACCGCCATTTTGAAAATTTTCATCGAAAAGTTTTTATTTTATTTTTTAAAGTTGAGTCTTTATAGTATAAATATTTTTGCCGAATTTCAGATCAATACATTTCGTTCCTGAGATAAAACTTCCTAAGTGAAAAAAAATGGCAGCTATAAGGATAACCGCTGAGTTTTAGACACTTGAAATACGACATTAGTAGTCTCCTATCATCAAAGAACAATACCGTAAAATGTTCGACACTACTTCTGAGACACTCTATTTATCAATGTGATATGAGCCTTAGATTCATTGAATTCTTCTCTTTCAGCTGCTCCCCTACCACCAGAGCAACTTGACAGATTAGTGGCAGCCAGCTTACGAGATGTGCCATCTGATGAATCAGCAGGAGATGATGATGATGATGACGATGATCCCGAACTTCTCGTGAGTCAAAAAACTTATTCTTTAATTAAATGGCTTATAACTTTTAAAGTAAAATATGCACATTCATGGGGAAGCTTTTTCAATATTAGTGTAATGGTGTAATCTCTACTTTGAAGAAAAGTTTTAAAACAAACTACAGTACTAAGGATATTATACAGTATCGACAGTAAATTATTATTATTAGCATATGGCTTCTAATGGTGGGGAGACTCAAGGGTAGTTCCACCTCGCCGTATATAGTCCAAAGTTACCTAATGGGAAACCGGACACTAAGGTTATAGTGAGCAAAATACTTTAAATTTACACTTTTCACTTCGGAGTTGAGTTCATTTTGATGTTAAAAAGTCCAAACATATACAAAACCGAAACAAAACAAAAAACCACTAAGCCAAATCGACTGTAAAGATCAGTGAAGATAGTATACAGATATATACTATCCTTGTTACATTACCTCTCAACCAAAGATAGAAATGAAAATTACTGAGATATTGCATTTATTCAATTGCTAATGAATTAGTAATTGTTATTAAACGAAATTCCAAATTAAATGCTGTAAATCACCCCGAAGACTTCTGCTACTACAAATATTGACAACAGGGTAATTTTAACAGTGTAATAAACTGATAAACAGTAAATTTAACTGTCAAGTAAAAATAAAGTTCACTGATAAAGTTCACCTTTCAAGCAGCCTCTTTGAGGTTCGCTTAAGGTAGCTTATTTATTCAATAAACGTTATTTCTATTCTATTCTAGGGTAAACAGCTAGATGGAAAATTCGATGAGCGCTACTATTCAAAAACTATTTGTCAGCCCGGGAATCGAACCCGTATCTCCTAACTGCCGGTCAGGAATGCTTACCCTTACATGTAAGGGTAACACCCTTAAGCATTCCTTAGGAATGCTTACGTGTAAGGGTACTTAGGAATGCTACATGTACCCATACGTCCTTAGGTGTAAGGGTAAGCATTCCTGACCGGCAATAGGAGGTACCGTGTTCGATTCCCGGGCTGACAAATAATTTTTGAATAGTAGCGCTCATCAAATTTCCATCTAGCTGTTTACCCTGTTGTCAATATTTGCAGTAGCAGAAGTCTTCGGGGTGATTTACAGCATTTAATTTGGAATTTCGTTTGATAATAATCAATAATACTTTTTAAATATTTTTTTGTGATTGTGAAGGAAGTTTTATGTTTTGAATTTTGGAATTAATTAACAATCTGTTAAATTCAAAATTATTGTAGTACATACATTTTTTGGACTCAAAATAGTATGTGAATTAAATTATCATTTACATAACCTCTAGACTGTGTATTCCAAATAAAGGTTTAAAGCAGTTTTGGGCAAATGCCTGTTGTTTTTACCTGCATTGTATCTATTGTCTATGAATAATAAATAAATAAATAATATAAGTTGAGTGGAGCCTAAAAGGCACAATTGGATTCCTTCTTGAATATAGCTTTACTATCAATCCGGTATACTATCCTTGGTACTGTAATTTGTTTAAAAAATGTTCTCCAATAACAAAGTCACATTTTTTGATAATCCAGGCGGAACTTGGTGGTCTTATTGGGAGTGAAGAAGCTGACGAACCTGTTGAGAGTGTTCCGGAATCCAAATCTTCAACTTCAATCCAAGTTCAACCAGCAATGAAACAAGCTCTAGAATCAACGATTGCCGAGCGCTTGGCCATGTACCAGCAGGCTGAAGCTAATGCCAAAGCCACTGGTGACTCTTCAAGAGCTAGAAGGTTAGTGAAGGTTAGGTCGTGTAGCGTGTGACTTTTCAAACTCATTCATTTGCCGTACAAATTATATAACTTAATTGACCGAGCGAAGTGAGGTCTAAGATTCAAGTCGACGGTTTGGCAATTCTCTTAATGTTTATATGTTTATATGTTGCGCATTTACGGCGAAACGCGGTAATATATTTTCATGAAATTTGACAGGTATGTTCCTTTTTAAATTGCACGTCGACGTATATACAAGGTTTTTGGAAATTTTGCATTTCAAGGATAATATAAAAAGAAAAAGGAGCCTCCTTCATACGCCAATATCGGAGTCAAAATCAGACTATAGAATTGTTCATCATAAATCAGCTGTTTAGTGGACTATAATACTACCTGTTCAAAAACATCGAATATCTTGAAAAATGTATCTATCCATCAACGTTGTAGACAGTTACAGCAATACCTTCTATTACTTCTAGTACTATAGGACAGAAAGCTCTATGTTTATTTAGGATTTTTTCTTGACATTTTAAATTGATAAATTATTTATTAATTTTTGAGAAAACATAACAGGTCAATGTAACTTACTGAGCGCGAGGTCTACTGTTCACAGAACTACTAGTAATAATATTTTATTACAACATAATGACACACACAGTAATACACAGAATGAAATTTATATAAGAAAAACAATTCATAACTACTTTACAGTACATTACGAAAAATAATTAGGTTGCCCCAAGGTTAGCAACCTGCTTTGGGTCAACCATCAAAATCAATAACCATTTTAAATAAAAGCAGAGATGGCTTTCTAGTCACTGTACTCCGCAGTAACAAAGAAATTACAAAGATTATATTATATTAAACAAGATAAACAAACAATGTTATCCTTACAAATCAACTTTACAAAATGTGTATGTATAATAAGTATCTAATACTTCGAGTCGTTTTTTTATTATAGCAGTGGTTATACCTTGTTTCAAGTGACCTGTTAATATAGCATTTTCTTCAGTGACTATCGGATGATAAATCTCTGTATAATTGCTGAAAATTGTTTGATTTACCGTAGAATGAAATTTGTGGAACTCAGGAACCTGTTCCATAAGAACTTTGTAGTCTTTCATCATAGGAGAGAGACTCCATTACACTAAGGGCCAAGCCTTACGAAGCGTTTTATCAGGCGTTTTCAGACGAGTCGGCAGGGCAGGAAGCTCTTCTATTGGTTGATTATCAGCAGATTCCCGAACGCCAACCCAATCAGCTGATAATCTGCCAATCGGAGAGCTTCATGCTCTGCCGACTCGTCTGAAAAAACGCTTCTTATGGCTTGGCCTTAATGTTTCCAACAGCGACACTATACTACATATAGTAAAACTCGCTATATGATAATTTCTAGTGTGTGGGAGCCTTTTTCTTGTATTACAAGAATTCTCAAAATCGTATTAGTCAAGCCCCTGATGTTAATAAATTTTGTTTCATTGTAAGGAAAGAGTACTGATTTCCAATATGCCTTACGATTAACTACTCAGATATTCCTAGAGTTCCCTGTTGTCAATATTTACTGTAGCTGAAGCCTATTCTAGTTGATAGCAAATTTTTTTCGATTTTTGTCATTTTTTCAGCATTTGAATTAATACATTTATTTGTATTTGGATTCCTACAAATTTTTACGAGTATATATTCATATTTTTCATTCGTTTTTGTTTTGCTTTGTTGTATAAAAATCAAAATTCCTTCAATTTCTATATTATTCCAATAAAGTATTTTTATAAGGCTTCTTGAATGTTTAATTATAGAAAATCAGTTCCTAGTACTCCTGTTATATTCAATAAAACACGTTTAGTTTCGAGCACTTATGCCATTCTCAAGTGTCATTTTTAACATGTTTTTGTGTTATGAAATATATAACAAGGGTACTAGTGATTCTCTATAGTTGATAGTTCTATATTCCTATTCATGGTAGGCTGTCGTTTTTCAAATTATTTCTAGTTAACAAGTTTTTTTGGATATGCGAATGGAGAGGACTATCTAACAACTTTCTGAATATTTTTTTCTTTATAAATCAGTCTACACATTTACAAACCGCAAACAATGCCACAAAATTAATTTCAATATTTTCATCACAAAAATCAATATATCAATTTTTCACTGTATCTTTCTCTCATAGAATTTATTTCGAAAACAATTTCCAAAACACACATTCTTTATTGATTCATACAAAAAAAGTACATCATCAAAATGTCAGGGAGAGGAAAAATAAGGTAACCTTGTGCTATTTCTCTCCCAAATTTAGATAAGGTTGCACATAGTCCGAAATAGTTTAAGTCTTGTAGTTGTTCACTTCACAAAATGATGATTTTTTGTAATGCTCTTCAGGGTATGATTATGATTTTTTAGTTATCTTGTAATTATTTCCGTAACTGGTAATTTCATGCTCTGTACATATTGTGAAAAAAATGGAAAATAAATTGATTTGATTAAAAAAATGTCATTGCATTTCAAAAGTTTTCATTTGGTAATGTGTTACATTATTTTCCATAACTTATGTTTGCTTAATGATTTCAGATTGGGCAGAGGAATAAAAACGCTTTCGGATCTCTTGAAGCAAGCCAAATCTGGTAGGCAGGTGAATGAGGCTGACATTCCGCCCCCAGTTGTCGTCCAGATGACTGCGCCCCGTAATGTGCCGCCCGCGCAGGAGCAAACTGGTAATTAAACAATCAAAACACACCGTCTCCAACATAATTGTCTAATGAGTATTTTATATGTAGAATGGGCTCGTAAACAAATGACTGATACCCAGTACACTAAACTCATGCAAGCATTTTGTAGTATAAGTTTTCTCCACTCATATTGATTTGAATAGAATAGAAAAACGTTTATTGAATAAATAAGCTACCTTAAGCGAATCTCAAAGAGGCTGCTTGACAAGGTACCATATACAAAACATGTAAATTCAAATATAAATATACATATATCAGTGAACTTTATTTTTTCAAGAATTTACTCAACAGTTAATATTATCATGATACTAACTAATTAATTTTTGGCTCAGCTCTCAAAAGTGTTATAATGTGTCAACCTGAACTTACATACAAAAAATAGAACGGAATAAATTACAACAATACAATACATTAGTAATGAATTTCATTATTCTACATCTAAAGAAATTTAAGAAAAAGGGGCACAAAAACTCAGCACAATTATCGGGTAAATCATTGAAAGTTTTTGGTACAATGTAGATTAAGGTGTTTCTGGCTAAATTATTCGAAGTAAATGGTACATCATACCTCTCATTCCATAAACTCATCAACATCATAAAAAAGAAGGAAAAATAACAATCTATAATAATATTAGTAGACCTACTAATCTTTTATGCCAAAATATTTATTTATTTATGCCAAAAATTTACAATTTAATTTGATATATGATCATGCCAAGATTTTAGAAGCTCTTTTCTCAGAATTTGCTCTTCAGACATGGACTTTTTACATAGAGCTCTTCAATTCCTTTCATATCTACTGTATAATAATCAGTGTTAATGCATGTAGTCTTTAGTCTCTGCGGAACTTGTCTCTCGTTTTAAAAAATGTTTATTTTATAACTTGAACGCTTCATATCATTCATGTATAATCACATCAATATCATCAATCTAAATCAAACTAAATAAACATAAAGGTGTATTCCATTTCAAATAGGTACTTTATTTACATGTTCATAATACTTGGCACCTTCGTGTCTCCAAGAAGTCACACAGAGTCACTATCAAACTAGCTGTGATTTAAAATTCTGGCATCACTTCTCTACATGGAGACGAATTTTCTTATTCCTTATACCTTCTTCCTCATCCGTTACCCACACCTGTAGGATCATTGGTGTTATATCATGAATAAATTACAAAAATAATCTAAAAACACTAATTGATCAAAATTTCAGTGATAAAATTCAAATAAAAAAAATAATTATCATTCAAGGCTAGGTGCTCTTTAACTTAATCATGTAAATTCTATCCATCTATTCTTATTTTATGTTAGTGCTTGAGTACTACTTCATTCTCTTACAGGGAGTGAAATACGATTTCAGTTAGGCTGGCCAAATTGATAAGTCTCATGAAAAAAATCAAGTGATTTAAGAATTGAGAGTATTTGCTAATGAAAATTTATAATTTCAGGAGCACCATAGAAGCATCAATGTGATTAATGAATTGAGTGTGTTTTCTAGCAAAAATTTATATTTTCAGAAGAACCATAGAATCATTAAAGTAAGAGTGATCTATGAATAATTCATATTCTTACTCTTAATTATTGGGTGTGTTTTCTAACAAAAATTTCCACTTTTAGGAGCACCATAGAATCATTAAAGTAAGAGTGATTTATGTATAATTCATATTCATACTCTCAATATTATTGAGTGTTTTCTAACAAAAATGTATATTTTCAGGATCACTATCAGACACATCGGTTGTAGCTGAGCAACCAGCTGAGCAACCAGCTGATACACCCCCTCCTGTGCCTGCAAGACGAGCTCCACCCCCCACCCCAGGAAGATGAGTACATCATTCTACGCCCCGCACCCCCGCCCGAAGACGAATACTGTGTTCTACGCCGCGTGCCGAGTCGGACCCCCGTCAAATCACCCCAAGACGATGACTCCTCTCCACCGCCCGTGCCTAGTAGAAACCCCGTCAGATCGCCCACTGCCTTTCCTCCACCCCCCGTACCCACTGAAGCCCCCCCAATACCCCCCCGCTTCACCGACCCCTCATCACTTGTGCGATCACTCAGTGCAACTGCAGAGTCGGACCCAGCCAGAACCGTCCAAATGCTAACTTACCGTCGCAATGCCTACAAGCTGGCTGCCTTGAAAGCGAAAAAGGCCGGAGATGTTGATGGCGCTGTCAAGTATCTGAAAGTTTCTAAGGTAAGTCATCCTTGTATCCAGCTACAAGATTTCTTAATACTCTCCATTGAGATTATCAGTATTCTTCGTTGTAGAATTAACACTTGACCAGAATAAAAAAAACTTGAGTTGAAATCTCGCTAATTCATGAAATTCCAAGTTTACTCTTACAAACTACATAAACCAATACTTCAAATCTCTGTTCAGGAACAAAAACTCTGTTCAGAAATAAGGCACTATCAAAAAGCTAGATTTTTGCTTGGTACAACATTTTTACTTTAAATAAAAAAACTAAGAAATTGTCAAAAATCACAGATTTTACTGAAAGTTAGAAAGACCAGTTTCGATTGTTACACCATTGTCAATCTCTGGTAAACTGGTTTTCATATTGTCTGGTTTTTGACGATTTTTAAGTCTTTTTATTCAATATGAATAATTACCACAATATCAACTTCTCAACTACACAAAAAGCAACCTTTTTACAATCTTCATTGCAATGCTATCCACTTCTGAAAGTAAGGAGAATGTGATGATTTCAACACCTCCTGTCTAGAACTGAATAGTAATCTTAATCTTTGTTACAAGGGCCATGCCCTATACAAAGAATTGCACATGAACATCTATTTATCTATCTATAGTAATATAAAGTAAAGAATTTTCTTATACATGGACGGGATTATACGGACGGGTATTTTCGGTGATTCTTCAAAATTATATTCTTAATATGTGAATATTTCCTATTTTAGTTATAATAATGTGGAATATTTCTCCTATGTTTAGTTTTGAAGCATCTAAATTTGAAAATTTAATTTGTGAAAATACTTGAGAATTGAAAATTTTGTGAATTGAAGAACTACCTATTTCGGACTATGAAAATACTTGAGAATTGAAAATTTTGTGAATTGAAGAACTACCTATTTCCGACTATGTGTTATCTAAATTTGGGAGAGGAATAGCACAAGGTTGCCTTATTTTTGCTCTCCCTATCATTTTGATAATGTACTTATTGTATAAATGAATAGAGAATATTTGTCTTCTGTTGCTTATTTTTGTTCAGCAAAACATCCGCTTATAATGAAGACGTCTCAGGTTTATTATACATTTTATAAAGAGCTAAAGCGTTTATTAGGAAATACACGTCATCACGTATGAACTACTGACTTGAAATTTTGCATAAAGATTCTTAATTTATCATCAGGTAACGATCAGATTTAGCTGCACCTGTATAAATTATTGTAACTTATTTTAATCGCATTCAATAATTTTTAGTAAAAAGTTTGTCGAAGGATGTCTTCTTAGCTCTTTCAATTCAGCTATTTCCCGGTTTCTTGGACACTTATTAGAACAGATGGACCTAACGCTAGAGATTCAAAGATCCATCAGTTGTAATAAGTGTCCAAAAACCCGGGCATAAATCGCTATTTATCACTGATTTTGAATAAGGTCCGGTTTCCGAGCTCGGGATTTAGCTAAGTTCTAAACTTTAAACAGCTGGAGTTGGAAAATTGGCTTTCCGAAATGGGGCGTTGTAGCAGTTTTTATGATAATCTTTATTTTCTCATTTCTATAATTGGAAACGTTTTTCCTTGACGAAATAAAACATTCCTAAATAATTCAAAATAGCTTAAACTTTTAAGCTCTCTATTCTATTCTCATTTCTATAATTGGAAACGTTTTTCCTTGACGAAATGAAACATTCCTAAATAACTCAAAATAGCTGAAACTTTACACTATTTACTCTTTATTTTATTTTGTGTTCAATTTTCTAGTTTTTTGAAATTTAATTTAAACGTGGACTGCGACTTCGCCCCGTTTCGGAAAGCCAATTTTCTGACTCCAGCTGTTTAAATTTCCTTTCACGGTTTCCTTTCTGTGATTTGTTGCAAATATTCGAGTGACGCGATAATCGATTTGGTGCCTGAAGTCACATCATTACTCAATAAGTATGATTCCGCTATTAAGGTGAACAACGACTTACAGGTCTCTGTAGCTAATATACTTGAAGAAAATAAATTATTAGTAAAATCCATTGAGTCAGAGAAGAACAAGAGACGAATTGATTTTGGGGAGTCATTGCAATGTGAAGAGGTAGCGGAGGGTGAAATCAAATCTTTGAAGATGGAAATTGAAGAGTTTAAAATGAGTCTGCTTGTATTGAAAAAGAAGTACAAGACAAGGATACAATAATCGATCTACTCCGAACTGACTGTGAGAAACTTTCTTCCACAAATAAATCGACAAATTTTAATTCCGGGACCGAGTTTGTTTTACCCAGACACACTGCCAAACCAAAGAAGTGTGACTCTAACCTGACAATACCGACTAAGAACAGATTTTCCATATTAGAGAGTAATGATTCGCATGACATGCAACCTGCCAGGGAAGATGTTCGGAAGCAAACTAGTTTTCAAAAAGAAAATTCAACACCTTCTGCTGTAAAGCAATCACGAAGAAAGATGTCGTGTAATGTTCGTTTATATGCTGACAGCCAAGGCAGGGATGTTCACAGGAGCTACAAGGGTGACAATAATAACTTCACGGCCATGATCAAACCAGGAGCTCGCTTCAGGGATGCTGTGGAGGAGTCTGGTCAACTGAACGACAATGATGTCAATGTCTACTTGGCTGGCTCAAATGACATAGCCTGCAATGAGAGAGAAGAGCTGCATTCTGCTCTGAGAAATAAACTGCGTGATCTGCAAAACCGGAGGGCTGGCAAAGTGATTGTGTTTTCTGTGCCTCACAGGCATGATCTTCCACGATGGTCTGTAGTCAACAAGGAAATTCGGAGGGCAAATAAGGAGAACTCGAACTTGTGTAAACATTTTAGAAATGTCACTTTCGTGGATATCAGCAACTTGGGTAGGAGATTCCACACATCGCAGGGCTTCCATTTGAATTCTTTGGGGAAAAGATACGTGAGTGACAGGATCATGGACGTGGTGTGTGAGCTAGCTCAACAAGAAAAAACATCTGACTCAATCCCCCTCAACTATTACACTAACTCTTTTTTGGGAGTGGATCGAGTTCTGTAGGATTGTCATGCTCTGAATCCCAAAACATTGTTAGTGATGCGGAACAGGCAGACCCGGAATCACAGGTTTTGCAGTCTGATTTTGCAATGTTTCATTGGAATGTGCAGGGTGTCATGAACAAAACTGATGAGTTGGGTGATTTGATTAGAGAGCATAATGTCAGCGTTTTGGGTATTTGTGAACACTGGTTGAAAGCTTGTGAGATAATTGAGGTTGGTTTGACTGGCTATAGATTGGCTAGTGCATACAGTAGACCTATAGAACGGAGGGGTGGTACGGCTATTTATGTAAGAAATGATCTAGAATACTGTGAGCTTACTTACTTGAAGGAAATGTCAATAGCCAGTATATGTGAAGTTTCTGGGGTTCTTGTTTCGAAATGGAATGTGATTTGTCTTGAGGTGTATAGAGTACCAGATAGGTGTAATTTTGATTATTTCATTGAGACGCTTCACGTTGTTTTGAATGTTGTATCACAGAAAAATAAGTCAAATGCATCCATTATTCTCAATGGAGATTTTAATGTTGATTTACTGGTGAATGATGTACATAGATCTATTTTTGTCAACTTATTAAATAGCTTCAATCTTAATTTAACTGTGTTTGATGTGACAAGACCAAGCAGGATATGTATTGACAGAGGAACATGTATAGACAATATGGCTACTTCCATACATAAAGATAGAATTAAGTCTGTGTCTGTTATACCGACCTTAGTATCAGATCATCACTCATTGCTTGGCTTATTCACGTTGTCTGGTGGAAATGACTTGAAGCAGAGTGATAATGTTTCTCGAATCATTCGTCCGATTAATAATAGTTGTAATAAAAAGTATTTCACTCTTCTACTGAGCAAAGTTAATTGGTTGGATGTATATGCAACAGGCAATATTAGTGAGAAATTTGAGTACTTTTTGAACAAATTCCTAAGTATAGTTGATACAGTTTTTCCTCTAAAAACGGTCAAGTCCTCCAAATTGAAGAAAACCCCAAAGTCTAGATGGTACACTGATAATTTATCAGCTCTCAAAGAGGAATGTTTGAATATGTATAGTCTTCACAAGTACACGGGTCTGGCTTACCATTGTGAATTGTATAAGATATTGAGATCCAGGTATAATACATGGTATTTCATGCTAAGCGTGAGTATTATTGTAATAAAGTATTGCAGACTAAAAATAAATCACATGCTATTTGGTCAGTTATAAAAGAGAATTTGAATGTTAACGATAGAACATCGGTACCACAGGTAACTGATCTCACAAGTGATAAATTTAATAAATGCTTCCTTGATAATGTAGAGTCAACAAAACAAAATATCCAACAATCAAAACATGATATGCCATATTATTTGAATAAATTTGTTCATGCTAGACAGAATAATATCAACTCTGTTTTCTCAGTTGGCCATTTCAGTGTTGAAGAGGTCTATAACGCCATTTTTTCTCTCAGTAATAGTATGAGTTTGGATGTGTATTGTTTGAATTCTGCTCTTTTAAAACTTGCTGCACCTTATATAGTGGAGGTATTGTCATATTTATTCAATCAATGTGTTAAAGAGGGTGTAATTCCTGTGTGCTTGAAATTGTCAAAAGTTATTCCACTGTATAAGAGAGGTACTAAATCTGATTGTAGTAACTATCGACCAGTGTCAATCATACCAATTATTGCGAAGGTTTTTGAAATATTGCTGAATACTCGACTAGTTAAATATTTTGAGGGTGAACAGCTTTTTTCAGATAAACAATATGGTTTCAGATCCAAAAGAGGAACCAATACTGCAATTCGTAATTTTGTGAAAGCTTGTGTGGATGCTTTAGATAGTAGAGAAAAGGTCATGGGGAGCTGGTATGATATGAGTAGAGCATTCGACAAAATATCCCATGATATATTGTTATATAAGTTGAAATACTATGGCTTTGATCGGTCTGCTTTACAACTTTTTAAAGAATATTTGTCAGGGAGGTACCAATCGGTTTATTTTAACGGGTCCTTTTCAGCATATCTGCCTCTCAAATCAGGGGTACCTCAGGGATCCATATTAGGACCCACATTGTTTATAATATATGTTAATGACTTACCATTAGCGATAGGAGACGATAGAGTGAATACATACATGTATGCTGATGACTTGGCAATTCAGGTAAATAATAAATGTTTAAATTCAGTTGAACGTTTTATAAATGATGCAAATACTGTTATAAAAGACTGGACAGCAGCCAACTCACTTAGTCTGAACAGCAACAAAACCCAAACGATGAATTTTTCCTTGGCTAATTATTCAGAAAATGGGGAGGTGAAGTTTCTGGGTGTGACGTTAGAGTCAAACATGAAATGGGGCATACACATTGAAAATATAAGTAAAAAAGTTGCTAGGGGTGTATTTCTCATCAGGAAATTTAGACCTTTTGTCAATGTTGATGTATTGCTGTCAATTTACTATGCACACATTCAAAGTCATTTGTCATATGGCATAGTGGTTTGGGGACACTCGTCTGAAATGAAAAAGCTCATGATTTTACAAAAAAGAGCTGTGAGAGCTATTTTTAATGTCCACTGTAGAACTCATTGTAAACCTTTGATCAGAGAGCTAAGAATACTCACGGTTCCATCTCTTTTTATTCTTGAGTGTCTGTTGTATGTAAAAAGTTACATGCATGAAATGCAGACAAATAATTACATTCACAATTATGGAACACGCCAGAAGACATTGTTGCATAGAAGTCAATGTAACTTACAACTAACTCTGAACAGTTTTCATGAATTTGGTAAGAAAATTTATAACTTGTTGCCAACGGAAGTCAGAGAATTAAATATGAGCAGTTTTAAATAATGTGTGAAAGATATGTTGTGTGAGCTTTGTGTCTATAGTGTTAATGAGTTTGTAGAATGTTTGACATTTGATAACACATCTATAGACATATAGAATATTATTGTTCTTGTCCTGTTTTTATATTGTTGATTTGTTATTACTATTATTATTGTTAGTGTTACAAAACGTTACCATACTTATATTGTATTGATGAATGAAGAATGTTATATTGTGAATGTACCTGACCTTGTTATACAATTTGTTTTGTAATGACAATAAACAATTTTGATTTGATTTGATTTGATTTAAAGTCTAGAACTTAGCTAAATCCCGAGCTCGGAAACCGGCCCTTAATGACAGAATAGATACAGAATGGGAACTGTCAATCAAACGCCTATCCAACCAATACTTTTTACATGACTACTATGTATACTGTGCCTTAATCTCTTATTAATCACTAATAAAATTATTCAGTACGTTGTTAACATTTTATTCCATTTCATCACGACAAACACAGTTTATTCTATTATTCTACATGTTTGTTGTGTTCTGTTTCAGCAATTCGACAAGGTAATTGAGGCGGCTGAGGAGGGCAAAACGGTGGACCTGAGTGAGATGCCGCCACCTCCCGATGCAGATGAGGGAACTGTGAAGCAACAGCAGTCGCCCAGCTTCATCCCGACTGTTTCCCCCAAGCAACAAGACGAGAAACAGCACTCAGCTGATCAGCCCCCCATGTCAGTCCAACCTGCCGAGGAACAGCAACCTGAAACAGCTGGTATTACTTTGTTTGAAGCCTCAAACACCTCATAACTATCCCAAACAATGCAATCAATTCCCGAATAAGAAGCTCCTCATAAATTTTTAATTCAATTCAGAAGCGTCAAGCACCTGATAACTATCCCAAGCAATGCAACTAATTCCCGAAAAAGAAGCTCCTCATAAATCTAACTGAATTATATTATGTTTAAAATTGTTTTAAATTTCAGTGAACCTCTGCAACACACAATGTTCGATGAATAAGTTTATGAATAAATTTCAATGTATTTGATCCAAACAGTTATAATAGTCTGGTTTGTGTAACTAGATGAAACAATGTGACAAAATTTATATTCAAAGATTTTTGTATTTATCGTGTCACATTGTTTCATGTGACAAATTTGGAACTATCGAATTAAGATCTCCTGTATGGGTAAAAACTGAATCATATATTATTAGTATTATTATTAAACGAAAATCCAAATTAAATGCTGTAATTCACCCCCAAGACTTCTGCTACTGCAAACATTTACAACAGGGTAAACAGCTAGATGGGAATTTGATTTGATGATTTCCATCTAGCTGTTTGCCCTGTTGTCAATGTTCGCAGTAACAGAAGTCTTCGGGGTGAATTACAGCATTTAATTTGGATTTTCGTTTAATAATAATGATGAATTCATTAGCATTTGAATAATTGCAATATCACAGTAATTTCCATCTGAATCATTTTTTTTTCAAAATTGTACTGCAATCTTTAAATGTTACCTTTTTCAATTAACATGATTGCCTTGCAATATGAGCAAACAGCTAGACAAATTATTGTTAGTAATTAGGTTAAATTATATTCAATTCTAGTCGGGTATCTGATATCAGTGAGTTAGTGGTTAGCTAATCTCTACACTCTGGTTACAAATTTCTGTCGTGAAAGAACTATATCTTTAGAAGATAGGAGATAGAAGTTATTGAAGTTGCCTTCTGCAATCCCTTTTTGACTCGATTATATACATTATATTTTATTGCAATTATTAAAGTTATTTTTTCATTTCTATTTTGGAGATTTAATTTAAATTCATTTATTATGAATTAGCTATGTCTGCTACAATTGGTTAGTGAATTATTTTTTATAATTGAGCTGTGTACAATCTTTGTGGATACTGGTCTTTGGAGTTGCAAAATTGCAGGGAGCTTTTGAAATTAATGTTTGCATGATCACGTGTGTGAAAGCCTCACAGCTGATTTGATAACTTTCAACGAAAACTACCGATTGCGAACGAACAAAGCCGAAGTTTGACTCCAAGAACGGGAAAAATTCTGGGTTTCATCCATATTGTCTGCTGTTTCAAATCCGCAAGTATTTCAATTCTTCGTTATTTGTGTCTATTATCTAAAATTATAAAAACATTTAAAATTATATTACCATTTAAAGTCAAAACCTAATCTACCCAACCTTTCCTTTTACCTTTTAAACATAATTAATTAGAACCGTTCTAGATATGTTCATCTAATTTTTATACATTAGACAATTTAAGAACTGGCAGATCTGAGGAACTCCCCAAAATTTGGTTGTATTTTTATCTATTCTACAAGGCAATACAATTGTTTCCATTATTCCATGGTTTTCATCCTTAGTTGATTGGTATTGATTAAGGTAGTATTATTATTTTATTTGTACACAAACAGTAAGATACATGCAGCACATAAAATAAACAAGGTATAAAATTAGCGAAATAATAGACTCTTTAGAGTTACAGAAAACACGGTACAGATAGATTTTAGAACTTCATAGTACAGGAATTTTCTATGGCTATACCATCTTTTTCAACTGGTGAGTCGTAGCTATGTTGTGTAGTTTGAATTTCAAACTACAGTTTATAAATCCAACTACCCAACATCACTACGACTCATCAGTTGAAGAAGATGGTATAGCCATAAAGAATTCCTGTAGTATGTAAGTTTTCAAGAAGTTTTTAAAAATCTATATATATCCTATTTTCTCTGTATATAGAGGGTCTGTATAATAAGTAACCGGACTGAACTTAAGAAAAATGTTATTGGCAAAATATGTACAATTTTTCTTTAGGAATCTTCAAAGTAGTCCCTATTGGAATCGATAACACGCTGATACCGGATTTTCCAATCCCTGAACACTCCCTGGAAGTCGGCAACCTCTATGCTGTCTAGAGCCCTCGTCGTAGCAGGTTGAACGTTTTCCAGAGTCCCAAACCGCGTCCCCTTAAGTTGTCTCTTGATCTTGGGGAGCAAAAAGAAGTCCGTTGGTGCCATATCCGGGCTGTAAGGAGGATGTGGCAACATTACCCTCGACTGTTTCGGTGACGAGCAGGCAGGTGTGCGACGGAGCATTGTCGTGATGGAGTATCCAAGAATCGGCAATCCCCGGACGGATGAACTCGGGCGGTTAGTCGACGGAGCATCTCTCTGTAGTACTGGCCGTTCACAAAGATTTTGTGCCATCGGGACAAACTGTGAATCCTCGTCACCGAGCAGCTGGCCAAACAGTCGAGGGTAATGTTGCCACATCCTCCTTACAGCCCGGATATGGCACCAACGGACTTCTTTTTGCTCCCCAAGATCAAGAGACAACTTAAGGGGACGCGGTTTGGGACTCTGGAAAACGTTCAACCTGCTACGACGAGGGCTCTAGACAGCATAGAGGTTGCCGACTTCCAGGGAGTGTTCAGGGATTGGAAAATCCGGTATCAGCGTGTTATCGATTCCAATAGGGACTACTTTGAAGATTCCTAAAGAAAAATTGTACATATTTTGCCAATAAAAATTTTCCCAAGGTCAGTCCGGTTACTTATTATACAGACCCTGTAAATGTTACTTTTGCAGAAGTGTACGAAGTGAACTACAGTAGCGTGGGTGAAGCGTTGGAGGCGCGATTGAAGCTATACGAGTCGCAGGAAGCAGCCGCCCAACAGGCAGAAAACTCCAGGAAGGCACGACAGATGGGTCGCATAGTCAAGCAATACAAGGATGCCATCCGATTGAACAATGCTGGCAAACCCATCCCTGTTGACGAACTGCCCAATCCTCCAGGTAATTCACACATTCTTTCAAATTCATTTATTGCTTCAGTAAATAATACTTGAACAATATATAATATGAAATGATTCTAAAGTACAAAAAAGATCATGTTAAACTTCTCAAAACTATTTATAAAATAGTATTATAGTACCCTTTTTTGAAATTATTATAAAATAATAGATTGAAAATACAAATTAAAGCGACTAGTTTCGATGTTCCACACCATCTTCAGGTTTAAAAGGGTACTATACTACTATTTTATAGATAGAAATAAGTAGCCCTGATTACATACTTTTTTTAAGAAGATATGGAACTTCTCGAAATTAATCTGCGCAAAATCCAGCAAAGCCTTATTGGTTTATGAGCTGGCGACGAGTATCAGAATAGTTCGAAATTTAGAATCTTATATTGTACTATTTTCATAATATTTTAAACAATTTGAAGTAAAATAATATAATATTCGTATGGCTTGCGGTGGTCAGTCTTGCAAAAAAATCCCACCTAGTCTGAATATTATTTAATTTCAAGTATTTTGCATTCAATACAGAAGTACAGATTTGAATTCAGAAATACTCATGTATCTTATTCGTAATTCACTGAGTTCTCGTGAATCACATTCTCAATTTTACAGTTATTATCACAGTAAAAATCTAGGTTATTATTTTTATTGAGATCTTTATATTATAATAAAATGTATATCAATGTAAAATTTAAGGAAATCGCACTTCAACTAGTATGAGTTTGTGCGAGCTTTTAAACAACTTGAATGTATTCGGTAATCAAGAAATAATGAGAAATAAAATCATTTCCAAGTAATACATAGATAGTTCTAAGAAAATATAAGTCGATTTCTTTTTCATGCAAGCTTTTGAAGTGAAAGCAAATTCGTGCAACCGAGGGTGTTGCATGAAGAAAAGCGTTCGATTTCACAATTTTGGTCAATTATAATTACAAGTGAGTAATAATTCAAAATATAAATTGATTTGAAACAATTTCATATTTACAAGTTTTCTTAATCCAAATCGTTGATGTCAAGTTCAATCTATGATGTTCAAATCCAAGACAAAATAATTATTTTCAAATCTAATTTAATTCATTGTTTTGTATTTGTAGTGAAACACAAATGTAGATATCTATCTATTATAGAATAATAATTGGAATAATTTTTTGTTATTTTTGAAATCAGGTTATGCACCTATTCCTGTAAAGGGAAGTGCAATAGTGAAGCCGCCTCCGTCAGCCCCAGTGGTGCCAACTGCCCCCGCATCCACATCCGCACCACCTCCAGAGCAGCCAACCAAATCGCAGCCCGAAAGTGCAGAGGACAAAGAGGCACCTCCAAAAGAAAACGGTGAATGCTCTTGATTTTATCAATAGGAAAAACGTCACTAGCTTTTTTTAAAAAAAATGATCTATCTTAATTATTATTCTCTATTTAATAATATTGCCTCTTTCTCTTTTTAATAGAAAACGTTTGAAAAAATCGTGCAATTACTTCACAAATAAATGTCTCCAATGTCTAAATAAGTACAAAATGTGCAATAAGTACAATAAATGTCGCTCAATGTATTTTAAATTAATGAACATGAGGAGTCAGCTATACTCATGTATTTCCTTTTAATGCATCATATTTCATTTTCATATATTTCTTTTATTTCAATAACAAATATCACATATAACTAGTAGTTCGGAGAACAGTAGAACTCGCTACACTCACTAACATCACTACTCACACACGCCCGCCTATTCACACACAAACACACATACAAATCGGATTTAGAGTATGATGATATATGCAATAGGATCGGTGGAGGACGCTGAGAAATAGAAGTTCATTTACAATTTTGAGCTAGTATGTACGGTTGAAGAGATAAAAAATCTGAAACTTGAAATTTGGAACTTGAAAATGAGCCCAATTTGAACCTGATCCGATAGAAGTGAGGTTGATTTTTAGGGTTAAATTTCCGAATAAAGGGCCGCCATCTTGAAACGGGGATGAATTTATGATATGTTTCTGCGCCTTGTTTCAAAGTACTTGTACAGCAAATTTTATCAAAATCGGACCATAACTGCGACTGTAACTGCGGTACAAACAAACAAACAGACAGACAAACACCGATTGACTTGAAACATAGAATTCGCTTCGCTCATTCAATGATTGGGAGTAAAAAAATTAGGTTAACATGCTAACATTAAGATTAACATTCTCTTCCAAGTTTTCTTAAAATGACCAAGTTCAAAAAGAGATATTATTTTTGAATAAAAACACAAATATGTTGTCAAATTCTACACTGTTTTATTTGGCACACCGGTGTGGTCAAGAAACCATGGTCGTGTACCAAATAAAACAGTGTAGAATTTGACAACATATTTGTTTTTTTATTCAATCATGGAACGGTTCTACAATATTAACAATGACTCAGTCGAATTTTTAGATATTATTTTCACTTTTCCATCATTTTCAGTCTGAAAATATTCATAAAAACCAGAATTTTGAACTTAGATGCATTAAAAATCAAATTAGTAATCAAATTTGAATAATCCATTCAACACTGAATTGGAAAATATTAACTTATTTGGGAACATTTTAAACCTGACTTTCCAATTCAACTTCCCTTCATTCTATTCCAGTTCGCAAGAAAGCTGGCTCCAGAGTAGAACGGCAACTGAGCTTGTTGACTCTACGACAGAAAGAGTTTAAAGTGGCTGCACTGGAGGCGAAAAAGAACGGCGAAATCAACCAGGCCAAAGAATATCTACGAGTTGCTAAAGGATTCGATGCACTCATCGAGGCTTCCAACAATGGGTTGCCTGTCGACATGGACACGGTAATTAAAATAAATCAGTACATCCTATTTTTTCGATGTCTACATACGTCTGTGCTACATTTTGAACACATTATCATGTGATCGGGGAGTCCGGTCTCACTAGGCATAAAACCTGCATCGAAATGTAGAAATCAATCTAAAAAAAACATATTTGGTTATAAGTAATGAGTTAATGGTAATTATGCTATAACAATATTTTCCGTTTGCACAAAAGCCGGCTAAATTTAAACTGTGATTAATTTCTCGAGAACCAATCAGAGTAGGCCTTTAAGAATAGACGGCGTCTCTGATTGGTTCTCGTGAAATTAATCACGGTTAAAATTTAACCGTCTTTTGTGGTAAATTAAACGAAGACTGGAGCAGCGGTAGAAGACTGTAATGCATACCGGTCAATTTTTTCTCATCTTGTTGAAGATTCATCAAAAACTGATTCATCAAGATTGAATAAGATGGTTCAATCATCATCAAGATGAAGATTCATCTTCAAAGATTATGTTCTCAATTTTTTCTCATCTTGTTGAAGATTCATCAAGGTTGAATAAGATGATTCAATCTTCATCAAGATGAAGATTCATCTTCAACGATGGTATTCTCATATTTTTGAGTACATGAATTTGGTACGTATTTTCGCTGTATATTCTTCAAGAGTGATAACAGTACTGTACGTAGATGCCCTCACTGTAAAATTGCATTGCAGAATATTTTATTCAGATCAATGTGAGCTGAAGCTTCCAATATACGAGTTGAGGCAAACGCACACAGTACCAGACGGACGTATGCAGACAGGAGGGAAACATCCCTCCCCAGGTGTTCGAATGTTGCAACGCACACAGCAGTCTGTCTGCATATGTCTCTTACGTCTGCAGGCAGACGTTTGATATTTTTGTTCGTCTGTATGATGCTGTATGCGTTGATCTTAACTTGCTCTTAACTCTATTCAAGTTACAAGCTTCTCTTCATAAAAACGTACTATGTCGACAAGCTCGCTAATTTAAATTTAAAGCTGGGGTTTAGTTTGTGCGCATTTACGCCACTCCCGTGTTTCGGATGGACACGTTAAACCGTCAGTCCCGGCTGCCTAAAAAGCAGTCGTCAGGTCATGTCAGAGGCCCTGAAATTGATCAGTTGCGATCTGAAAGTCTGACACCAGACCTGAGCCAGCCAGGTCACTCGATATTATTATTATACCTTAAGCTGGGGTTTCGTTTGTGCGTAAATGCCGTCGTCGACCACGACAGGGAGAGGATCTCAGATTGGGTTGATTTCAATTTGTCTACATAACCTAAAAGATTATGTTCAATTATGTTTTAATGGGGCAGGTTGAGCTTATACTTTTTTAAACTTTTAAATGACAATATTTTGATATTATTAGAAATGATTAATTCTTTAATAATAAAGACAAATAATGAAAAGTTATTCGATCAGCTGTTTTAGCACACTTGAAATTTGGACAATATGAATGTCAACAATGCTTGTCTTCGTCTACTGCGGAAATTTACGCACAAACGAAAATGCGCCTTTATTCGGCAATAAAATTAAATCTTGAGGTAGATGCATGATCAACATAGGTTAACCTGATTTTTTTTTATTGAAAGGTGATTGAGATTTTTCTCTCAAACATTTAATTTTCTTTGTATTGCGATTATTTCAATTTTCTCGATTGGGGAGCAATTTTTGGGGATTTCCTTTGTTCTCCCATATTGATGTGAATAAATGCATATTGTTAATAGGAATCTATCCTGATGAAATTGATTATTTTGTGATTCTTATGAAATATTGTTTGGCATCAGGTTCCTGCTCCACCTTCGGCGAAGGAAGCTCTCGAAACCGAGTTTGACGTAGTATTGGCGGAAGAGTGTGTTCCCAACTCAGACACTGACATCTATGTAAAACTCGAGAGTGATCTAGTGAGCCAGCTCAAGGTAAATTCATACTAATTTACAATTTTTTTTACTATTCCATTTGTAAGCTGATCAGTTAGTAAAATAATATATTGAAGCTGCTTGGAAGAAATAGTAGTGCCATTTTCATCTAGAATAATGTTACTAAACGATAAATTACTAAAACTATCTAATTGAGAGATAGGTTTTCAAAATAAAATGTAGACATTATCATTCAATGATGTTAAAAGTCATCAATTATAGACCTTATTGTTGTAAATATTGTTCAATTATATTGTATTTTTATAAGGTTGCTTGATAATTGTATTACATAGTATCACAAGTACCTTTTTGAGACGACCGTTCTCTGGTATTTATCCGAAACCGGACGTGTGATCAAAAAAAAAATAGAAAGGCTACTTACTACCGTAGTGATTCTATTAATTTCTAATTAGATTCTAATTACGAGGGTAGGCTGATAAGTAATGCACACATGCTTGTAGAGCACAAACCAAATAACCCCCAGAAGCAAGCCTGGTGGCATGTGGAAGTTCTATTTATCCTCTACACGGCTGCATAGTTTGAAAGTGTTGTGTTCATCCAGTTTGGTTTGGTTAGTGAAAGAATGGCATCGTGTTCTGGTGTTATGTAAACGCGAATTAAACAACGCGCTGTTATCGAATTTGTGACTGCTGAGAAAGTGAATCCAGGTGAGATTCATCGTCGTTTAAAGGTTATTTAATTCTTGATTCTTCTCAATAATGATCTATGAAGTCGTCTCCTTCCTAATGGTAGCACTTCAAATTGTTCCCAGCATTCCAATCAATGCTGTTTATTCTCGTCTGTCAGACGGCGTGGTACCCATCGTGCACAGATTTTATGGTATCCCAATTGTTCAATAATGAGGCCGACATGTTACTTGGATATTCCAACTTGGTTTGCGATATGCTGTTGAGTGATTCGCCGGTCATTTTGAATCGAGTCTTCGACGAGTTTATGATGATTATCGTCTGTGGCAGAGCTTGGACGTCCGCTGCGTGTTTCATCAACAATTGAGGCTTTTCCAGGTTGGCAATCTCAGAATTTTATAACCCATCGATTCACGGTAGACCTTTCAACAGTATCGTCACAATAAACAGCCTTTAAACGACGATGAATCTCACTAGGATTCACTTTCTCAGCAGTTAAAAATTCGATAACAGCGCGTTGTTTAATTCACGTTGACATAACACCAAAACACGATGCCATACTTTCACTAACCAAACCAAACTGGATGAGCACAATGCCTTCAAACTGCGCAGCCGTGTAGAGGAGAAATAGTACTACTACATGCCACCAGGCGCGCTTCTGAAGTTTATTTAGTTTGTGCTCTACAAAGCATGTGTGCATTAGTTATCAGTCTACCCTCGTAATTTAGCTTGTTTGTATAATGTGTATTATTTAGCCATTCTCTATTTGAATTGAATCTTATTTTTCTATTTATGATTTTGTTGTCATGCACTATTTCTGAGTCTGAAGCCTATTTCATAAAAATTTACAAGTCTTGTATTAAAAAACCACATTATTGATTACACCTATGAATTTATTACTACAAACGCCTTGAAATTTACGTCTTGTGTGCAAGATACTGAGTTACAGGACTTCTTAATTTCTATTGAACTGGTCTCAGAGAAACAATAATTATTGTTCAATCTTGTCAAAATAGCTCACTTATCAAGCGAATTGAAACTTTGACATGAAACTCAACTAATTTTATAAAAAGAATTTCAGTTGCCCTACCCAGCGCTGTTTGTTTTTTAGATGGACCAATAGTTAGAATATCAAAATTTGACAATCAAATTATAGTGATCCTCAGAATAAAATTGCCTCCATTGAAAGGTTTTGAGCTGCAATTTATATTCATGGAGTAGTGAATGAAAATGAACTAGAAAGATATAGTTACTGTTTCCATTTGGAAAAAGTAATATACAAATGACATCAATACTTAAGTTACGACATAGCAGTCTGATTATAACTGAAATAACTCAAGTATTGAAAAGTGATCATTTAACAAGCAGTTCGTGAAGGAAAGTGAAATTCAAGATAAATCATTTAGTTGAGTTTAAATAATACGAGGTGCGTTCAATAAGTTTTATGTAAATCAATTCAGCAGTTTTTGAGGAGTGGTAATTTGTCTCGTTACTTATTTAACGCTCCTTGTAATCGCTTTTATGATTGCGTCATTTGATGAAAATAGTGATATTTGATTATTTTCTGTGATTAGATGTGTATGCAGACTAGAAATCACTTCAAGGCGATTGGAGATGTGGCCAGCGCTAATCGATTCGAACAGTTGGCTCTAAACACAAAAAAAGATTTAGACGTGGTTAAAGTTTCAAACAGGAAGAACGACCCGGTACCGAGATTCCATTACGAAACTAAATCATTTTCTATTGTACAGTAAGTATATTATTCATCCTCCATTTTAATTGTTCAAGTATTTTGATAGGGCTACTTGGAAGTTTAATTTCAAACAATTACTATTACCTTTGATTAAGGGGATTTACCAGGATACCCTAGTTTCGGGGATTTATCACATTTAAAGACACATCTAGTCGTGTCTGAAATTAAATTATATAAGGGTAGGCCTACTAATAGTAATTCTTCGTAATTAATCCATCATAATTTTTTGGAGAAATTCATCATTTCCATTTTTTATTTATTTCAGCTAATTTAGATCAATAGTCGGCACAATAATTATTGTTGTAGCTGGTAGTTGTTAATTGATTGTATATCATTTTTTTTTTTATTTGTATCCCACGATATTTTGGAAGTAATCAGTAACTGCTATGATGTTTTTCTAAGTAATGAGTGCAGATTACTATCCTAGTTTTTATATTGAAAAATTTTCACGAAAGAAATGGCAGCCATTGTGACATTTATTTGGATCAATTCACATGATTACGTCAAAACAAAGATTTGTGATTCTAATATGTAGGCTTTATTTGATGGTATTTTGACAGATTTAATGTCAATTTTGACGACGCTCAAAATAGGCAAAAAATCACTTACATTCTCTTCTCTTTTCGAAGGAATTACTTGTACTGAGTTTCTAGTTTGATTGATTGAGATACTGTATTAAATACGGCAGCGATCAAAGCAAAATTGAATTTGAATAAAGGAAGCCTTATTATCGCGTTATACGAGGTCAAACGAATGAACCATAAATTATTTTGGCAATTTGAATCTAGCCTATGAATCTTACGTTGATCATATATCTTTGTAATACCAGGTGCAATACGGATTTGACAGACAACGACCTGCAATTGACAATTGTTCAAGGCGTCAACTACTGTGTGCCTAACCCAAAAGAAGTGGACACCTATGTGAGATTCGAATTTCCATTTCCCAGTGTGAGTAACTGTTTCAAATGATACATTGTTCAATTACTTTCAATACTTGAGTAATAAGTACGGTCCCTATGTGCTGGTTTAACCTTCCGGTAGTCGCGCCCTAATCAATCACACGAGCAGTCGCGTGTTTTATTTTGTAAAACATCTAATTTTCCAAGTGTTATGTACTCTGTGTACTGTCAAAACATATTAATCTATTGTATAATTACTTTTTCCATCTTCTTGGATTATTTTACGCCCATGAACATTTGGATGATTACCATTTCATAGCCCAATAAGGTACATCAAGCAAAGCCATCAATTCTGTGTTATTGGTTCGTTTACAGTCCCCGTATACAGTCTTTCCCTATCTTATGCACAGTGCGACTTATGCACTGTCGCGACTAAATGGCACCTAAAGACTGAACCATTGCTCGGTTGATACTGCAACTCAGTGGAGTGATGAGGGGAAAGTTTTGGATGCATAGGTGACTCATTCACTGACACCACCCCATTCAATAGTTTTGTGCAGCAAAAAAACTGACACTGTTGTACTTTGTACAACAGCGCGATTGCCGGAAGGTCAAGTCTATCGATAACTGGTTGTAAACTGGTTGCAACAACTCAATTTATAGTTAAATTTTCAACTGCTGATTGAAATTAATATTTTTGAATGGAGATTAACTCCATTGATCAAACTTTGTGTAACCGTTTGGTAGGATGTTGACAACAAATCGATAATTTATTGAATGATGATTTCGAGAATCTTTTATTTAGTAGGATAATTGTTTCATCATTAAATTTATATTGCAGTACTTTTATCAAAGTAAACACATTGAGATGATTTTAACAACAATATTATTTTTCTCTATGAGAATTTTATGTTCCATTAATTTCAGATTGTTTAGAATAATGTCTGAATGTTCACGTTGGAATCGAAATTCCTCTTTATAATTTGGAATTACGTTGGATTCACGTTGGAATCGAAATCCCTCTTTATAATTTGGAATTGGAACATCCCACCTGATGTATAACGTGTATTTCACTTGTATTGCTTACCTCCATCACAGAATACGATACAGAATGGAAAGTCGGCTAGTATCCTGTCGCAAAAATCCGCCATCTTGAAAGAAAGTTTAGCATTGTAATAGTATTGATGGAAGGTTCGGATCAATTTACTTATCCGGGTCAATTGATCTCGTTCTCTGCTGCGAGCCAACCAAAAGACCTGGATAGCGGTAATTTTAATTTCCAACAAGATGACGCAGTCACGTGTCGTGATCTTGATGCACTCAAGTCTTTGCGTCATGTAAAGTGCATTGTTTGGATTGATACTTTCCATTCTGTATGTATTCTGTGCCTACGTTAGAAACTTGCTATGCTTTATTTAGCATAATTTTATCACTGCATTATTTTCAAAAGATAATGATTTCTTGACATATCATTATATACAAAGCCAGTGTTATTATATAAAAACGAGTATATCACTTTCATTATTTTTATTACAGGATAATCCACCCAAGGATAAAACAGTTGTAATCTATAACACAAATAACCCAATTTATAATGCTGTATTCACACTTCCCATTCAAAGGAACAGAACATGCCAAAGGGTATTCAAGCGGCAGAGTATCAAGTGCGAAATTTGGTCAAAGGGGTGAGTTGGCTGCTGATTATCACAGCTATTTTGAAAAAACTCTCTCTTTGTATAGTGGGCTCATGCATGTTGAATCCTCCTCATTCATCAAATACTGATACTTTTTGCTTGGAAGCTTCATCCTTCTACGGGTGTTGGATGCATAAAGCAGCATTAGATTTGTGAAAATTCTAAACTAAATTATTCTCTGATTTGGGTTTTGTATCCGACCTTTATAACAAAAACCTTTATCCTTTCTCACCTCTCATCTTAACTTCATGGCGTTAATTTGAACTCCATCTAAAGGTGCGTACAGACTTTCGCTCTGCTCCGCAATCGAACGTCACTCGAGCAGATCGATTGATGATCGACCGGGGAGCAAGAGTGGAACGCTAGAAGAGCGTGTAACAGAGGTCGAGCTTGCCAAGCTCCTAGGTCGAACCAATAGTTGCGCATGCGTGGTCAACGTTTTTGTTTGTAATGTTTGTTAATAGTTAGGATCTCTGTGTTAAAAAAAATAAAACCATAAAAAATAAAACTATAAAATAAAACTATAAAAATTAATAATTAATTATTAAATTGAATAATGTAAAGTTATCGAAGCATTTATTATAATAGGTACCGGCATATTAGCATTTAGAAGAAAGAAGCCGAACTCCCAAACAAGCTTTTCACCTTTCAACACATTGACAGACATTACCTTTTATAATAAAACATTAAAATAAATGCAATAATCATAATATTTATCATCAATTTATTATATAAACATAATGTATTATTAGGCTACCCAGCAATCCCCTGGTCAGAATATTTTATTTAGTTTTGTCACCCGATCAGCTGGATTGAACGTATCACATGTGTGAGGTTAGGTTGTAGCGAAGTCAACAATAAGAAAAGAGCGGATCGATCATCCTTCGAACATATTTCGAACCTTTATCGAATCCTTGCGTAACATCTCGCGTAAAGTTCATGATCGGAGCGAGTGCGGAGCGTGTTCGAGGCGCGAATATCTGTACGCACCTTAATATTCTTTGTCTTCTATACAAAACTTATATATTGAATGTTATTCATTCCCTTTATGTTAATTTGCTAATTCTCAGCTTTGCTAGCTTATTCAATACATTACATCCATAGACAAATTACAACATTTCTATTTAGATGATCCAAATCAAGTTGCTATAATTCAAAACTTCATTCAATAGATTAATTATTTAGTTTTATTCAATCTGATAATGAAGTAAATTCTATCCAGTACTACAATAGAAGTGAATATCTCATTATTAACACATTAACAAACTATGCTTCACAGCAAATGCTCAATTCTTTATGATCGTAGGACTTTTTTTGCTTGATATGAATTAAACATTTTCCACACCTTAGTAAAGGATCCTTGAATTGTGAGCTCAGTTTGCTAATTGTCTTGAAATAGCATGTCAATAATATTACTTAAATATTTAGATAGTTTTCATTTTGTAATAGTCAACTATTTTCTACCTGAGTTAGTTATTACATTTTACAATGTATCATCATCGATACAATTCTTTTACCTGTAATAGTTAGATTTTTTCGTTTTAAGTTTCAACTTATTCCCAAAATAATCTTATTTTTTATCTAAAAAGCACCAAAATTTGGTCAGTATCCATTTAATTGTTTAATTTGGAACCTTTTCAACTAAATTATTTTTCAGGTTGACTTGCAGTTCATTTTTAAGTTGGTTTCGCTGCTTCTGTCATCCTAGGTAGGCTATTAGTTATTGAAGTATTGAATTATTTTTAAAGTAAAACATCTTATTTGAATATTTATTTTTCAATTTTTTTACATTTACAATATTTATGATCTCGGAATCATGATTTATTCTTGGATGGCTTCAGATCGAATCTGCAGACGACTAGAATGGATGGGTTCCTTCAGTAGCTTCATGTTTCGATTAAATTCTCGTCTCGAATATTTATCATTTGTATTTAATGGTTCAACACCAGTGTTCCAATTCATTGTGCAATAGATTACGCTGTGAGTAACGCGTTTTGGGTAATGTGCAATAGATAGAAGGTGGAGTTACATCCTTGCATCAATGAATAATTAAATTAGTTAAAGAGCTTCAAACTTTTATTTAGCTGCTTGTTGTTGGTGAATGTACGGCATTTTATTGTGTGTGTGTGTTGGTGTGTGTGTGATATTTAATTGAATGTAGGATATTTCCAATCAACCCCTTATTCCTCTTTGTTCAGATCCTCTATATCCAAGGTCTTGAAAATCTTTATTTATAGACCTTGTCTATATCATCTCACTTATTGCTCTATCTATTCAGATCTAAAATGAACTATTATTCATACTCAACTTCAACTTTTGCAACAATGGTTTCAGTATTGACTTCTGTACTTCCATCTCACACATGTACAGACACCAAACACACAATGGCTTTGGTATTTAGCATAAGCACTTTCGAACTAGTGATAGGGGTTTTACTCTACCTAAAGGAGACTTATTAAAATTACCTTTAGTACCAAACTACCTTTTGTACTTACTCAAATTATTTACTACGTCAATTTAAAAGTAATGAGCAGGAGTTTAAAGTGCAAAAACTATCTAATGGATCGTGAAGTACGACTATATATTTATCAAGAGGAATATTCCACAACATTATGCTCTATGATGAGGTCCACGTTATAATGGCAGTGAAGAAAGATAGAAGAACATCGTTGCCGATTCTAAGCCTTTCCACTGCCTTCTATAGAGGATAGCTGATACCGGTATATCTGATAATTCTATTTTATGCACCAAGAAAGTATATTTTTCAATGATTAAAAAATAAATTTCCATAATTGGGATTAAGCGTTTGTTGATTAATTACATTTTTACATCTTTAAAACACGATCTGGCAATGTTGCGGAGCTAGAAAATGATAGTGCTATCTACTTTGTCGAATGATGGACAAGGATATCGACACCATTGCTGATCAAATACTGCCATTATAACGTGGACCTCACTATAGCTGACTGCTTTTTAATCTCCTAAAGTCTTGCTTCCAGGCCTAATTTGATTGATAGATTAACTCTTCTCAATGTAATCTTGATTTAGATACTTCTGCATTTGTTTCTCAGTAATAAGAATATGAACCTAGTCTTGAACGCCTGCTGTTGCATTTCTAATGTTTTGAACTGAACTTTTCCACTAAAGCCACCTTTACTGTGTATTGTTCCTTTTACAAATTGGAAGCATTTTGCCAAAATTTACCACCCAAATGGTTGAATGCTATCAATTTTTGTTGGATTGCTAATTTAAAAAACGATCTTCCACAGCCCCTGGTGAAAGGAAATGTCAGTAGGTTTTGATCGAAAAGTGTTCATTAATTATGAATTTTGAAGTACAGTAGTTTTCATAGTTTTCAACCAAAAATTATATAGTACAAGGTGGGGCAGAGCCGATTGACGAGCGAGTTTGGAAGGGCTATAAGAGTAATGAACCGTTCAACTTGGGAAAAATCTGCTCAATGCAGTTTGAAATTAAGTTTTTATTGTTAATTTTTGAAAATGATATCAGTTGAATGGCCGTCATTAGTAGCAATACACTAATGTAGCGTATTTTTGAATTTTTAAAACGTATTTTGGCACCCTGCGATTGGTAAGGCCTGAATCTCTTCTCTGATTCGCTCCTTTAGTTCTTCCAATGTGTGTGGGCGATCTTTGAAAACTTAATTTTTCAGGTAACTCAATAGAAAAAATCGCATATGCTGGAATCGGATGAGTGTGCCGGCCGCCTCAAGTCCACCTTTTATGAGATAAGCTGCCATTCATTGAAATACGCCCTGTGTGGGCTGTAGCTTCATCCTGCTAAAATCATATTTCTCCCAAGTCATGTTCCTCAGCAAGTTCTTCCAATTCGGGGCGCAGAAACGTTTGTAACATTGTCACATAACACTGGGAGGTAACATTAACGGTGATATTGCCATTCTCAAAGAACTATGGCCAGCGCGCTCACCTGATTTAAGCATATGCGATCTTTTTCTATGGGTTTACCTCAAAAATAAAGTTTTTAAACAACGCCCACACACCTTGGAAGAATTAAAGGAGCGAATCAGAGAAGAGAACCAGGCCTTACTAATCGCAGTGTGCCAAAATGCGTTTTAAAACTTCAAAAATACGCTACATCAGTGTATTGCTGCTGATGGCCGCCATTCAACTGATATAATTTTCAAAAATTAACAACAAAAACTACATTTTAAACTGAATTGAACCCATTAAATATTTTTTGTCCAAGTTGAATGGTTCATCACTCTTATAACCCTTACAAATTCGTCAATCGGCTCTGCACCATCCTTTACTATATAATTTTTGGTTGTTCAATAAATAAAAACAAAATAGTAAAACGTACTGAAGTAGTGAATGGCTGTGATCACTGGAGACTACTCATAACGTTGAAAAGAAGATTGCTGACAGTAAAATTGATCAACTAAAATAAATCTCATTCAAGTTTACTTTTGGAGAATGTATGTAATATTTTGTATTGATTCAAAGTTTGGCAATTTTTGAAAGAAAAGGAAAGCAGCTTAATCATGAAATATTTTTCAGGGGTTTCTTCAGAGGGGACACTCTTCTTGGAACAGCAACCGTGAAGCTGCAACCACTTGAAACTAAATGCACCATTCATGATTCATTCGATGTAAGTCTACATTATTTGTTCTAACTATTGAAGTTTGTCTCGTAATTTTTCCTTCATTTTAGATGAAAATACATGTTCTATACAGTGAACTGTAAAACAGTGCTGATTTAGTGTTTCAAATGATTCCAGTGTTTTCTCTTGAGTATAAAGGTGCGTACAGATTTACTCGCCGTGAACATGAGCAATTCACTTTTAATAAGCTGATGTCAAGCTTTTTATATCTGTTTCTTACCGTTTCTGGAAAAATACAGATATAATCAGCTGATTAAAAGTGAATTGCTCATGTTCGCGGCGCGTATATCTGTACGCACCTTAAGAATCTATGGTTAGGTCCACGTTATACTGGCAGTGTTTAAATTAGCAATGGTATTGCTATCCTTGTCTATCAATCAACAAAGCGGATAGCGCTATCTCTTTCTCGCTTTGCTCTGTTGCCAGATCGACTTTTAACAATGTAGAATCAATAATCAATTAACAAAATATTTTATCTTAATTATGAAACTATTGAAAAATATTATTCATTGCTTAATAAAATATAATTGATAATTTTAAACAAGAATGAGCAGTTAATATTACAACAATAAACCTGTATTAGCTGCCTTCTATAGAAGGCATTGACAAGACATAGGATCGGCAACGTTGTTCTGCTACCTTTCTTCACTGCCATTATAACGTGGACCTCACTATAGTATTTTCATTTAAAGATCTTGACTACTTTATAAAATTGAACAAAACATAACCTATATTCTGGGACAATTCATATAAAAATTGAGGAAAGGGGCAGTTTTGGGCTGAGCCTGTAGACCCCTTCCCAAATCATTCGTATGATTTGTATAGCAGTTGTTGTAAACTAAATGAATAAACAACATTGGATTTTCATTCTTAAATTTTCAAATTCACTTGATTCTATCTTGAAAATGCTTTCATGTTTTTCATTCTTCTAATCCACTATTGATAAGCGGTTTGTTATTCAACTTAATTAAAATAAACTTAATACTTTTTTCAGTTGATGGAAGGACGCAAAGCAGTGGGTGGGAAGCTGGAAGTGAAAGTGCGCATACGTAATCCCATTGTAACAAAGCAAGTTGAACAAGTTAATGAAAAATGGCTAGTAATTGATCACTAATATGAATATCATAGACCATTATGAGGATTTGGTCTGGAACCAAAAAGCGCTATTACCTATTATTACCCTATTGTTATATTTTTCCAGTATGGAATCTTATTTACTATGGAGTTTACTTCAACTATATTCTATATACTATAGTCTACAATATCTTACCACGTTTCATACATTTCAATAGGATTTTATTGAATGACAATTCTAATAAAAATATACTGAAGCATTTTTCCTCATTCTTGAGTTACCGAGATCTAGTATTATATCTTCTCTACTGCTTGCTTCTTGTGAGAATTTGTTGTGATATCAAGAAGATGTTATATTTGGTATCATCATCATGAAACTATATTTCAAATTATGTTTTGTATGATGACAATGTTAACTTAATTGTAAAGGATGAAACTTTTATATTTCATAATAAACTTTCAAGGCTTTTATAACTTGTGTAATTCATTTTTCTACTGTGTAATTCGTTTCTATAACTATGTAAGCTAAATATTTATTTTCAACTGGTCTGCTGATTCATATTTGAATGATA
This sequence comes from Nilaparvata lugens, assembly GCF_014356525.2. Classification (NCBI taxonomy): domain Eukaryota; kingdom Metazoa; phylum Arthropoda; class Insecta; order Hemiptera; family Delphacidae; genus Nilaparvata; species Nilaparvata lugens. The sequence goes on along the minus strand of NC_052506.1, from coordinate 88,244,158 downwards.
TTAAAGATGGAATAAACATCAAAACCAGGTAATTTTTCAGGAACCATACCATATACACTAGTTTAGAACAATTTCCTCGAAGAAATCCAACTTGAATTACGATGTTCAATATGTGTTCATAGAGCCGACGAAACTGTATTCTCCACCCTAAACAGAACCTCCGATCAACCTATTAGCTTATCCTGTATATGTTCATTGCTCTGGATGAATTAATAATCAATGAATGGTATGCAGAGTAATCTCAAGACTCATACATAATAGAGTGGGATTTCATAAAACATGATTTTATATATGAAATTATATTCCTGTATTGACGACCATTTATCAATGGAGTACCATATTTGACATTCTTATGACGCAAACATAAATAGTATGATATATAAATTGGGGTGGAGTACCCTATCACCACAATCTATAGTCTAGCAATAATTGAAAAGATAAAAAAATCACTTTATAAAAATTATTTGTCTATGGTTTCTTATATCACTTATTACCGTGATTGAAATTCAAATACGGTAATATAACCCTTTGGGGAACCAACCCTTCAGATGATTTAAGAAATACTATAGAAAGTGGGAACCAACCCTTCAGATGATTCAAGGAATACTATTGAAAGTTTATATAAAAGTTTTTTTTCATAAAACAATCAAGAATATAATATTCATCATGATATTTAATAATGAAATATAGAAAATTGATAAGATTAAATTTTCTACAACCTAACGATGTTTGAATTGTCCCGCTCCATCATGACTACCATGCAAAATTAAAATGATTAGTTTTTTGCTGATGTAAATAATATTATTATTTGATTGTTGAAATAAGTGATTCTATCAGAATTGTTCTCATTATTTGGTTTTTAAGAACAAATTCATCTATAATCTCCATTTGAATATGTATTTTTTTATATTATTAGTCGATCAAGCCTAAGTTGGAGGCCCTGAGTCCTTATAGACGACGAAGAAGGTTAGAACAAAAGTCTATCAAAAGGACATCTCAGGTATAAATTTTATTTATAATGTGTTAATTTGCTATATTGTTTAGAATTTTTAATGATTTCTTTTACTTTTAATATATATATACCAAGTTTCAATAAAAATATTATTTTAACGTTTATCGTAATGATGATAAGATACCAATCATATCTTGGCTAGCCCTAACCTGTTCCAGTTTTAGCCAACTTTATTTTTTCAGTCTTTGTAAATTTACACTTTTTAATCTTCATTAATTTATTCAGTTCCTATATTTTCCATAGGCTAAAAGGCTATGAAATATAATATTCTACTTTGAAGACGAGTTAACCACTTCATCTGTAATCTTGTAGCCTACTTAAATTTACTACTGTATTGGTATCTATCAGGCTCATTAAGTCACTAGTTATTTGCCTTATTAAAGTATTACAGTGCAAAACTTTTTAATATAGATTGGTATTTTATGAATTATAATTAGACTAAAGCTAATTTTAAGTTTAATTCGTACCTGTTGTTTTTGGAGATTCAGTATAATTTACCCCCATTCCTAACCTAAACTTTCTTATTCAACTGATATTACTTATTTCTTCAGCGTCTTTTAACCATTTTCCTTTTCAGGATAATGAGACAAAAGTAATAGACTAACACATTATTACTTGTATACGTCTATGTACGAGCGAGTCATATGAAGTTAGTTCTCATAGTGCTTATTAGATTAGTTACTCAAGACTTAATTATTCAAGTGGTATTTTGGCTGTTGTTTTTAGTCTTATATGTGGCATAAGAACCAATGTCCAACAAATCTCTTAAACCCCTGGATGAGAGAGCGTCAATCCTGGGGTCCCAGTCTAATGTTCTATGAGACATGGACTTTAAAATAACATAGTTTTCAACTGAAGTCACTTCTGAGGTCATTAGAAACATTACCTTCGTCACAAAATACAAGATTATTTTAAATATTCATTATTATCAATCGAATTATGGCATAATAATTTTGCAGGAGGGCATCAGCACTTGAAGTATTACATTAAACCATCAGTCCTGGTAATCAGTGGGTCGTCAAATATTTGAGAGCATTGGAGGGGGAAGCATTAGTTTTTATTTATATATATTTATTAATATATATTTAATAATAATTATATAAATTATAAAAAATAAAAATAAAATATATATTTAAAAAATATATCTAAAAAATATTTATTTAATTAATATATATATATAATATTTTACGTGATATTTTACTTATTATTGACGAAGCCTATTGCTTACATTTTTGTAATGTTGTTTTATGGTCAGTAAAATTCTTGAATTTATTATCATATAGCAATAACTGGAAAAGAGCAACTGGCTCAGCCTTCAATATCGCGCTTATGACACTAGAGCAGTGGCGGCTCGTCCTATGTGTTCAATGGTTCATTGAACCCCCAGAATTGAATCAACTTCCTATACAATGATGAATTTGCAACTCAAATAATTATATTTTTATTTTATTCTCATTAAATAACATCACAACATTTTTCATCTACGTAAACTTAACGTTGATGTTTTGCTGCCGGTGCCACAGATCCCGGAGTGGCGTGCTTGATACAGCACCGAATGGGATGACGAGACGCGTGGAGGTGGAAAGCAGTGTTCATTCCCCGATGTGAACCTAAAAACAGGGCTGGGTGAGGTAGTGGAACGGAGGAGGGGAATCGGTTTGCTAGCACGGATTTGGTTCACAATCCTGTCTGAACCAATTTTGCACGAGTTCATCCGAGAGTAGCCGAACCTAGCCGAGGCAAGTGAAGCATTCGGTAAACCTCGGAATGAATCGTGAATATTCGTGATAAGGATTCAGTAGCAGTGCCATCTTGAACATAACCAATAAATTCAAATTTGGTGGCAGTAAACAGTAAAAAAGCGGTAAACAAGAAGTAGAAAGCGTGACAGTTTTGAGGTTAAACGATATGATTTCGGGTATATATATTATACTGTATACAGTTGTGATAGATTTCACTGCATTTTTCGTTGTATAAATTGTTTTTGCGTGTAGAAGAATATAGTAATTTCTAGTGTGTCCATTTTCTTTTAGTGAGAGTGTGAATATAATTTATTGTGTTACCGTAACAGCATTTTGATGAAGAAATATGAATAAGGTTCAGTATTTGTTAAATACAAACAATATTGATATTGAGGGTAGGTGTAAAATAAAACATAATGGTGACCAACTCCCGAAGTAAAAATCAAACAAGAAAAATATGAACAGGACAAAAAATTTATATTTGTAGGAAATATGCTCAATCTTTGGGGTGTAATTCCTTAAAATTATTATTGATCACCTTTACACTTGATTATGCTCAATACTCTATATCCTCTTGACCTTTCTCTCCAATAGATCATGAGGTTGAACCCCCAAGCTAGAAGATCACGAGCCGCTACTGCACTAGAGTAGCCAGTCTGGTGGCCAAATTCTGGCGGTTGGCCACTAGATTATGGTGATTCAACTGGTGTCTCACATCGCCAGCTGATCAGCCAATTCTGGCGTCCCAGCTTGCTTTAAACCGGTGGCCAATTATTGCTCTGGTGAACCACGGCGTCCAAGCTCTGAGATTAAGTGATCTCAACTTTATTTTGTATTTATTGCTTTTTAGCTGTGTATCAGGCCTATTCGATTTATTGTAATTTTTGAGTTTTCTATCCATCAAAGTAAATTATTGAATAGATTTTCTCAACTTAAAAGTTTAATCATGGCTAATGACAAATACTAAACTAGATCATTTCTCATTTGTTTTAGCGTATTCTATTCAATGTAAGTAAAGATCCAATTTTCTTACTTTTCCAAATCATCTATAATATAATAAAGGAAAGAATTGGCTTATACACGTGTGGGATAGGAAATTCACTAATGACGTCATCACGTCTGAACTACTGGGCTGATTAAATTTTGCATGATATGGAATATACACATTCTTGGTAAATTAAGATTCTATATTATAGAATCTTAATTTACCAAGAATGTGTATTCCTAATTCTTTGAGATCTGAGTAGTTCCAGTTTGTCAAGTTCTTAATTAGACCCTTGTGGAGCACGGGTTACCTGCTAGTTTAAAATAAGGCTGACTTCTGATATAATGGACGATGCGTTCGAAAACCTCATGCATATCGTAATTTGTGTTTAAAGATTAATATTTTCATTCGCCAAATTACATTTTTGAATATATATCTCAGTTTTCAAAGTTTAATTGAGGTTGATTTTATATGTCAAATACAGGACTAGATCATTCCTTATGTTTAATTTTATTCAATGTAGGCCTATGTAAAAATTCAATTCGTTATTTTTTGCAGATAATTCAAAATGAGGCTGACACCTGCTCTGTTGGATGAAGCGTTTGGATCCATCTCCAAGAGAGTGCGAGGAATCGTCATCTACAAGCTGAGTCCATATGAACAGCGAGCTTTTGCTGGCTACATCAAGCACGGCGTCCCAAACACAGTCCGCCGGGTAGCTGAGAGTCTACCCTACCTTCTACCTAGTAAGACAATAATTATTCATTAGACATATTAATATAGCGATAGTAAGACATATTAATTCATGTCATAGCTCTTTCGAGTGATGTTTAATTGAGAATTAAAGGGGCGTTAACATTAGTCAAGTTTACTTAAATTCTAGTTAGGCTATGTATAAAATGAATAAAGTTAAGTTGACAACAGAAACTTAAATCTACCAAACCAATTTAGACCCCTCTTCAAGGTACTGTAATGTAGCCGATTATTTGACATGAATTTTCACAATCTGAGAGCATCCATTGTTTAAAAATTGAAAATGTCGACGACGGTGAAAATTCATGACAAGTAAAATTGGACTGGAAAATGTATGCCTCTTGGCAGTCGGTTGCGAGGACGGGACCTGGAACTATCTACAGCAGATAATCGGGCCCGGCTCTACCCCTCTGTTCCGAGACATCATTTTCCTGGTTCAGTGAGTTGCTAATATTATGAATTCCATTATTATATAGCCTATTGTTCATATTTTTTTATTGAAGGCAAATCCTGTAATTATTATCTTGTTTGTTTAAAAAGTTTTCTTAATATTATTTTATTTAAGTTTCCAGTTTCATTTTGAGTTACAATTTAATTAAATCGATTACTTAGTTCTCCAAAATATAATCTGTTTTTGTTTATTCTTTTAAAATATAGTTCCTTTCTCATGAGTTATAGAGTTAGATCAATTTAACCTCTCGCAAGCCAAGCGATTCCCCCATTATAAATTGTTACCATAATGTCTAGGGTTGTTCTCACAACCCTATAATATAACCCCAATTACAAATAATAATTACCCCATTACAATATATTATCATATTATTCAATTACCCCCATTACAGTACAATCCAATTATTTTATATGATTATTTTATAATTGGGAAACAGTTATCAGTCAGTGTAGAAATATACAAAGATAACTAAATAGAAGAGTATTATCACAGTATACATACAGTATGGAAACTTGGCTAGTACCCTGGCGCAAAAATCCACCACCTTGTTAGGAAGCTCCGCTTTGTAATAGTAGCCTATTGATGAGAGGTTCGGATCACTTTAATGATCCGGATCAATTGATCTCGTTCACTGCCAAGAGCCAATTATTATTATTGTTATTATTATTATTATTATTTTTCATCCACTGACCTCCTATAAAAGGGGTATTTGGACTTGTCAATGTCGTAAGTCAATAAAATACAGAACATAAATACATAAATGATAAGTCAATATATATATTTTTTCTCTCTAAACCTTATCTCGACGCTCGTAGTTTAGATCATAAATAGGCACATGAAAAGTCAATACATTTTTTTTCTATTCTCTCTAAACCCCATTTCGACACTCGTAGTACTCTCTGAACTCTTCATTTGAGTATGCGCATATTGAGCCAATCAGAAGACCAGGATTGGAACTTCCTAAGGTCACGTGACGTGTCTTGTATTTACGCCATGTAAAAAGCATTGGTTGGATAGACGTTTGATTGACAGTTTCCATTCTGTACCTATTCTGTGGTATTATGCATGAAAAGTAAAAAGAAAACTTTGAGTCTAACTTATTTTTTTTAAATTTATAATTAGGCATATACTTGTGACTATGAAAACTTCAAGTAAACTCGACCCAAACTTAAACTTTCCCAAACGTTACCCTTTAAACTCACCCATTCAACTCGAACGTTAAAATTAACTCGAATTTAAGTAAATTTGATTAATGTAAACCTTACGATAGATGGAATTTCTAAGCAACAACTAGAATGACTCCAGCCGCTCGGCTGTATCCGTTCAACTAATTGTCCTATTCGTAAGAGACGGCTTTTCTAGCAGCTGTAGTTTATTATTGCAGAGTGTATGTTTTATGTACCTATAACCTATCCTCAACCTATTTCGGACTATGTGTAACCTTTTCTAAATTTGGGAGAGGAATAGTACAAGGTTACCTTATTTTTCCTCTCTCTATCATTTTTGATGATATACTTGTATGAATCAATATGTACATTGAATATACCGGGTGTCCCACGAAGAGGTTTACACGTTTAATTTTATAATTATTACGTGCCCATTCTTTCACAAATTTTTTTAAAATTTTACACAGTTTACAAAGTAGGTTCTGAAAATATTCCGGGAAAATTTCAGCTTCATAGTAAAAACAAAATGACAGCATATTGAAATTTTTTCCAATTCGCTTACTACTTTCATGAGTTATTATCCTATTTGTTTACTACGTTGCAGTAGTATCGCCTCATTTGACGCAGAAATGGATCGAGCTAACTTCCAACAAGATAGTTAGTGCTCAACCTCATTTCGCAAATCATGTTAAGCAATTACTAAATGACAAACTTCATGGCCGTCGGATTGGTCGTGGAAATGATTGTTTAGATTGGCCATCCCGACCAAATTTAACTGTTTGTGACTTCTTTTAATGGGGTTACTTGAAGGAGAAAGTTTATACCCATAAATTCAATAATGATGTAGAACTAAAACGATCAATAGAAGAGGAACTTCTCCGGATACCGCGGAGTTTCTTTGACAGAGCTTACGAATCATTTCTTAAGCGCTGTTATCAGTGTGTTGCTGTGGATGGGTTTCAATTTCAATAATTTTGGACTTTTAATGTTTTTCATTTGGCCTTGTTCTAGTTGTTTTATTCAAAAGTTATATTGCCCTGAAGTGCGACAATAAACATATTTTATAAAACCAAAAACACCTTTTTAATGGGTTTTAAAGTATTGTTTTTCAATATACCGCCATTTTGTTTCTACAAAGTTTAGGGAGTTGAAATTTTCCCAGAATATTTTTAGAACCGGTGTTCTTAAGTTCGGTGTTCTAAAAAGAACCGGTGTTCTAAAAAGTTCGGTGCATGAATGGGCACGTAATATAAAATCAAAAGTGTAAACCACTTCGTGGGACACCCGGTATATATAAAAAAATAAAATACGTTGACTATAGCAGGTAATACAGCGCGGCTAAAGTCGTCGTTTAGGTTTAGGAAACTTTTACTGCTTTTACTTATAGGAGTCTCATAGCTTTGCACGTTAGTAAATAATACTTGTACAAAATGTACATCGGTCTTTTCCTGGTCAAACCTTATTTCACTTATGTTAAACGTCATATCTTCTGTCCACACGTAATGTCTTAATCTGGGGACACAATTGTCGTGCAGCGTTCCGATCCGACTTATGTCTGATTAGTTGTAAAAAAGGTCATTTGTCGGACAGGTGAGGCTTGCCGCATTCACGTCCGTTGTCTATTTAGCTTTCATGCAGGCGTACGACTGACCATCGGAATGGGATCGGAACGCTGCATGAAAGGTGTGTCTTCAGCATAAGCCCGGTCCACACGTACTGTAGTGTGCATCGTGCAGTATAAACCAGGTTTAAGAACCGGTTTATACCGGTTTACGGCAGTAGCAGTCGGCCATATAGAATGATATCTTTCAAGATCAATGTAAAATCAGTCAAATCAGGTATTCGTTTTTAACACATCACGTCTACAGTTTGGATCGGATCTTCTTGTGAATAATTCTATTGTATAATAGAATGTTGCTGAGCTATAGCTTTCACAAATTTAAAATAACTTATTCCTTGAAAAAATTAAATAATCTTATGTTGCTTCACGGTAATTATTAGAGTGGTCCAACTTTAAAATTAAAGAATGTAAAAAGCAATTATCCTGAATATTCTAATTCTCTTTTCAATGACACAAAAAACGCGAATCTGTATCAATAAATAATAAAGGCGGTAAATGATGTGTTATTAAAAATGACGTTGATCTCATTGATCATTTGAATCTGACTACTAAAAGTGAGTGCTTAAATAACCTTTCGACCATAAATCAAAGATTTGAACACTTTCAGGAAGTTTCTAGTTTTATAATGATTTCTATATTATTTATTTGTTATTGTCCCAATATGAACCTTCAATATTGCTTCATAAAATATGAACGTTAACGCTATAAGGTGATTTCAAAAAGTGCAATTCAGTTTTATGGTTAAACTACAATATCAGCGATAAGCTTCGTGTGAAGCAAAAGGTGAACGCACACAGCAGCAGACGGACGGAGGAAAAAATCAAACCTCTGGATGCAGACGTGAGCAGACATGAGACAGACGGACGTCTGTGTGTGTTCGCCTTGAACAAAATGCACTCATGATGTAATGTTGGTAAACCTGCTTACTCTTACAATGTGTTAACAATTACTTTTCTTTTTTTTCAGTGGTTTTTGGAACCTATTTCATCTACTCAGAAGCTGAAAAAGAACACAAGCGACTCATGAGAAAGAACCCAGCTGACTATGAGAATGATGTTTAAAAATCGAATTGTGTTGTATTTGTAGTTTCATTGTCAGTATCACTATTGATGTCAAAAATCTTAAATTATAAATGTAAATTGGATATTAAATTCTATTGTTATCGCCTCTAAAATCCTGTTTATATAATTTGTTCAGAAAACATGATTGTTCAGAGCAATTTCTTCTATTGACTAGCGTATAATTTAAATATTCCAATTGCTCATTTTTACTTTCCTTGCCCTATTACCATAGGTAAGGAAAGTATTGCTTTCCAAAAAAATTAAGGTACCCTAATTTCAAGTTTTCTATACGTTTCAAGATCCCCTGAGTCCAAAAACATGATTTTTGGGTGTTGGTCTGTGTGTGTGTGTGTGTGTGTGTGTGTGTGTGTGTGTGTGTGTGTGTGTGTGTGTCTGTGTGTGTGTGTCTGTGAACACGATTACGCCATTCCTAATTAGCCGATTGACTTGAAATATTTAACTTAAGGTCCTTATACCATGAGGATCCGACAATAAGAAATTCAATAAAATTTTCAATTCAAGATGGCGGAAAAAATGACTGATGATTACTAAAACAACCATGTTTTTCACGGGTTTCTCGAAAACGGTTCTAATGATTTTCTTCAAATTTATACCATGGATAGCTATTTATAAGCCCTAACTTCTGACATGAGTCTCATTCCTGGGAAAATTGCAGAGGCTCCGTAATATTTTTGAGAAAAATGGCCGATGATTACTAAAAAACCATGTTTTTCACGGTTTTCTCGAAAACGGCTCTCACGATTTTCTTCAAATTTATACCATGAATAGCTATTTATAAGCACTATCAACTGACATGAGTCTCATTTCTAGGAAAATTACAGGAGCTCCGTAATATTCTTGAGAAAAATGGCGGATAATTACTAAAAACCTATGTTTTTAACGGTTTTCTCGAAAACGGCTTGAACGATTTTTTCAAATTCTTATTTATTTATCAGGTCTATCAACTGGCATGAGTCTCCTTCCTGGGAAACTAATGGGGGGTCCACCCCATCTTTGAGAAATGGACTTGGTAACCTCCCTCTCGTGCTTGAGGTAGGTAGGTAGAGCAGTTTATAAAAAGAACACAGTCGAGATATTTCATCTGTAGAACAGCTGTTTTGACGACTTTTAAAAAAAATAATCGAATTTCACAATTTACACAAAGGAAAAAGTACTCTGAAAACAATATTATATATATTACACATAATATTATACAGTAGTCTGATCGTAGTTTCAAATTTATGTTGTAGACATATGGCAATGGTCATTATGTTATTCCCCTAAATTATTCTCATTTAAGAATGAGGCTTACAGTTCAATGAGCAAGGAAAGTTGTGTGAGTGTACCACACCAGATTTTCAAACCGGGAAATCCCTTATGAACATTCTTTTTTCTTCTTAGGGTGATTCAGATGTTGTCGATTTTGACCTTGTTGGTTGCGATGCGAAACAGCACTGCGGATGATTAGTCATACCACTGCCTCAGGTTTGCCAGCCATGATGTTCTTCTTCCTCGGCCTCGCTCGCTGTTAATTTTGCCTTGGAGTATTTGCTGCAGCAGTGCGTATCTCTTCTCATTCCGCATAATGTAACCCAAGTACTGTAACTTGCGACTTTTTACGGTGTTCATGATTTCCGTCTTCTTATTCTTGCGACTCAAGACATCTACATTAGTGACCATTCCTTTCCAAGAGATCCGCAACATCCTGTACACCCACATTTCAAAGGGCTCCAGCCTCTTAGAAATATCTTGTGTGACTGTCCATGTTTCAACTCCATACAGCAACACAGTGAAGACATAACATCTCAAGAAGCGGACTTTTGTGGCAAGAGTTATGTTGTGATTCTTAAATAAGGCACTCATTTTAACAAATATTGCTCTTGCTTTTTCTATTCGGCACTTGATCTCTTGTGCATTATCCCAATTCTCATTTATTATAGTTCCCAAGTATGTGTAGTGCTTTACTCTTTCTATTCTTATGTTATTGACAAAAAATATGGACATTATTGATTTCTTTCTTACTAACTATTAAAAGTTTTGTCTTGTTGACGTTCATTTCTAGTCCACATCTAGCACTTACTTGTACAACTTAGTTTAAAAGTGCCTGCAGACCTTCCGGTGTAAAGATTATGGTATCATCTGCATATCTGATATTATTGATACACAGGCCGTTAAGAGATATGCCTTCTTCTATGTCTTCAAGTGCTTCCCTGAAGATGAATTCAGAGTATAAATTAGAAAGGATGGGTGAAAGAATACATCCTTGCCTCACTCCTCCGTTGAATATTTATCTCCTCCGTAAGCTCTCCCTGTATTTTGAGTACTGCGGACTGGTTCCAGTACAGGTTTATTATTATGTTATTTGTTCCTGCATCCATTACAATGTTTCTGAGTATGTCCACCATCTTCTCGTGTATTTCCCGATCGAATGCTTTTTTATAATCTATAAGGCATGCAAATACGCTGCATTTAACATCTCTGCTTTGATGAAATAGTACTTGCACACTAAAGAGGGCTTCCCGTGTACCTACAGCATTCAAGAAACTAAATTGATTCGGCGCTATCTGTTCTTCGCACAGTTTGTATATTCGTCTATGAATTATCATATTTGAAATTATGAACTTGAATCAGCAATATTAATATTATATCAGATATACTGAGATGATTTGAATCACAGTTATCCACTATAGAAGTCGGCGCAAAAAGAAATGCGGCAAGAAATGTTGAGCTGTCCTAAAATTTCTACAGCCTTTACAACGTGAATCTCACTATAGATTATTCAGTACTCTATAGGGTCCCCACGGAGGACGGGTCTACGGCCCGTAGACTCCCAGAGACGGAGGAAGAGTGATACGGCGGAGTCCTGAGTTGCTACAACAACAACAGTACTCTATAGTTGAGCACTGACTTATCAAAGTTGGTTTCTCTAAACTAAGTGTTAATTCCTCTTTAAGTGAATTGTGTATATTCAAGCTTTTTGTTCTTTATTTTGTGACAGTTACGAAACTGTACATATTCGATAAATATTTACATTTAATTGAAAATTAACTATTCAAAATATTTATTTGTATGCAGTGTGAGTATGAGTGACACACTGCATTCTGCATGCAACTAATTTTTGTCGTTTAATAACGATGGTAGAAATGAGTAGTCACACTATAATAGCAGACATCAAATCAGACAGTGAGACATTTTGCGTTGTCAAATATGGAACCAGTAAAGCGATTTTTGATCTAGATGGCTTTACCGGTTCTATACCTAAAAACATCGCGAAATATTTCGCCCTCCCCTAAAAAAATGCCAATCATAGGTAATGTACAAATCTTCACACAAATCAGTCTGGTAGACCACTAGAACTTAATTTGATTAACTAGTAGCTCTGTGAACAGTGGACCTCGCGAAGTTATAAACCACAGCCTATACTGTCCATCAGAGTAAATCCTGTCTGTACGTCGTGTCGGCGAGATATCAGTGAAAACGGCTAATGCCTGTTGGGTTTGGTGTATCAAAAATGCTAACATCAGAAGCTAATCTCCTTCACGACATACAACAGGTCAGCCCGAGTTGAAACACTACTTCCGTAAACTACCTCTGTTTACGGAGGTAGTGGTTGAAAGCAGTAAAGGCTGATTTACACGATGCCAGTGGCTGGCATGCCAATTTGGATATTGACTGGAAGGTCACTGGCAAGCGGCAAGCGACTTTAATTTCTGACCATTTTCGCAAAAATTCATGGATTTCATGAAAAATGCGAATCTTCCAGATGTGGTTGATATTTGGGCTATGGATAGAGGTTGACCTAACAAGTGTCGTGCTATAATATTAGACGTTTCGCTACATTACAGAGTGAGTTATTCACTGAAACATGCGTAGTCTTAGGTACCTCCACTCTCAGATCAGAAAAATCACTCATCTTCAAATGCTTATAACTCAAGAATGGGAATGAATTTCGCCAATGTGATTACATATTGTTCATTATTGACAGTTCCTCTCGTCAAGTACTATCATTTCTGAGAGTTTGAGCGACTTTAATTTCTGACCATTTTCGCAAAAATCCATTATGTTAAATTAAAATCACTATACCCTGGTACCAGGTTCGATTCCCGGACTGGGCAGAGTTTTGTAGACAGTTTTTTTTCAACGAATTTCCACCGCTATTTAGTTCTTTGGTCAATATTTCCAGTAGCAGAATTCCTCAGTTCTAGTTGTATAGCTTTCTTTGGATATTCGAATTAATTATTATTATTGTATAATAGTTTGTTTTCTCAGTCTTTCGTCCCATAAAAAGTTCAAGTTCAATTAACTTTGCATTTATAAAAGCTAATCCATTTTTAATCAAAACGGGCAATTAGAAATCCTTAACTGAATAAGAAACAGTGGAATAATTTAATAATATCTGAGTTTGAAATTACCCTGTATATTATGATGTGGAATTTAGAAGTGTTATTGGTGAGGGGCGTCATCTATAATATAATAAAGTAAAGAGCTGGCTTATACACATATGGGGTAGGAAATTCATGAATGAATGACGCATCATCACTACTACAGTTCAGACTACTTGACTGATTTACTTGAAATTTTGCATATAGATTCTCAAAAAATAGATTCTATACCAAGGATGATTTTATTCTTTTTTAACCAAGGATGGTTATAGGCCTATTTTAAATTCTTCAAGATTTCAGTTTGTAAAATTTTTAATTAAATTCTTGTGAAGCACGTGTTACCTGCAGTCGTAAATAATTATTGACTAGCATTATTGAACTCAGTATTCAACTTTATTCATATTACAAAAATTCTCCAACAATATATTAAGTACACTGTAAAGATGTCCAGCATCTTCAAACAACATTTCCGCTAAACAAATGCTGTTATAAAATTTAAATTTGTTCCACCTCATTAGAATTGAAGGCAATTATTTTGGCTATAAAGGTACGTGCAAGTTACATTGGCCAGCTTCAATCTATATTGATACATAACAGTATAAGTTTACATTGATTACAATTTCAAAAACAGTATAGTTTTGCCTAATCTATTGACGATCTGATTCTATTTAAATACAGTAGTACAGTGTAATAGTAGGAATTTTTCAAGAGAAATTACATAAATATGCTGGCTTATAATATTGTTCTGCTGTTTATGATTCTCAATCCAGTAATGAGTGAAACAAATGTGTCTTTTGAAAAATAACGAAGTTCTAATGATACAAAGGTTAACTGAGAGTAATACATATTGATTAACATTAATACTAAATCTGAAAATTGGTTTGGGTTCTCGCATAAACCTACATCAAATCTGTCCTAAATAGTTATTTATAATATCACAATAGTAAATCACTCTTCACACATCTCTTCTATTAGTCCCAACAACTGATAATGCACTATCTTGTAAATAATATGGTTTATTATTATATTTCATAACAAGAAATAATAAGCTTCTTGATAATATATTATACAGGAACATAAAATTGTATAATAATATTCATTTTGCTACCATCTAGGTCTAGCTGAAAAATGAATTTATTATCCATGGAGTCTTCATCACCTGAACAATAAGACTGAATTTCTCATTAAAGCTGTTGGTTATAAATGAGGGGGTCAGAATACCAGAGATCCAAGTGACATTTTTCATTTTTTTCAAGTTAGCTACAGCAATCGATAGCTGAAAGTGGTAAAAATCTATACCAGAGGTATAAGCGTAAAAGCGTAAGTCTAATCAGTGCTGACATCTGGTGTGAAATTTGTAAACTAAATTTTGAAACAGCTGTTTACTTGAAAGAATAAGATGTTGATATTGTCAATACCATTTTAATTTATTCGAAAATTAATTCATATGACAGAACCAGGTTTCATGGTAACACCTACCACATCTTCGAAGATGTTACCATGAAACCTGGTTCAGTAAATGAATTAATTTTTGAATAAATTAAAGTGGTATTGACAATATCAACATCTAAAGCTGCGTTTACATTTTAACAAAATGTTAATAACTTTATCCTAATAGATTCTATTAGATTGAAAGGAACTTGGCAAACACATATGTTCATCATGTGTATGATAAGTTATGTTTAATCTAATAGAATCTATAAGGATTAAGTTATTAACATTTTGTTAATAACTTTGGTGTAAACGCAGCTTTATTCTTTCAATTATGAAGAAATTACCACAACATCGCATACCATACAATCAGCTATGGTTATCAGTTTATTTGATTAAACAAGGGGTCCAAGTGACTTGAATCCCTTGTTCACTGAACAACGGTTGCTCGTATCCATCAAATTAAATTTATCCTTGATTAAGCCATGTCACCAAGCAAAAGATACCTCAAGAACCAATTAGCGAATTTGATAATATTGCAATGAGGTCATTAATCATTGTTCAATTGCTGGTAAATTTGATAGATTTATGTGTAGCTAGACAATAGAGTTTTGTTTGGCAAACAAGGGGCACAAGTGATATTTCTTATCACTATTTGGCTGATAACTGAGAAAAAAAGCAATTTGAGACATGTACGTTTGATTTGGTAAAAGTATACTGAATAGGTGAATATCATTTCTATATTCATTTCATGAATGAAGAATTAATGTATATAAACTTTAAGCCGTGTCCACACTGGTCAAATGGTCGACAAACATGTTTGTTGAAAAAGTTTGGGCAAATTTTATTAGGTTTGACAAACAATGTTTGCCCGTGACCAGTGTGAACGCGTCACCGAACAAAATATTTGTAAGTGGGAAGAACAGGATTTATGTTTTACAGCTGTCAACTCTGAAAATGTTTGGAAAACAGTAATTTTTTGTTTGACAAACAATGATTGTCCAAACTTTTTAAAATGTTTGTCCCTAAGCTCCTCAACAAGCATGTTTGTCTGTGTTCAGTGTGGACACGGCTTAAGACTCAATTTCTCGAAACTAACAATATGTCACTAGGACCACGGTATTTAAATAAAAATTCTTCTTCTACAAACCGTGACTAGGACCACTTGTATTCTAACCCCTTCAAATGTCTAATAATTAACCCGCTTAAGAGGTACAAGCAACAGTCTGTTGAGGTTGAGGCAAATGTCAGCAGCCGTTCCTGAGGTTGGCGCTGGAGATCTCGTTGGACTCGTTCCACTTCTTGACCTCGAGAGGACACTCAGGCTTGCAGAATCCCAGCTCGAGGTTGGCTTCCTTCTCCTTCATCAGCTCGTGCATGATGTCCTCTGCGTTGACTCCGATCAGCCGCTGTCGGCACACTACCACCGCACGCACAAACTCGTCCTTCGGCGTGATAAATCTGTGCTCCATGAATATCGACTGGTGATCCCAGTAGATTATCTGCAACAAAACCAATTATGTTAATAATCAACTTATCAAATTCAATTATTAAAATGTATGAAATCAGGGCTACTTATTTTTATTTATAAAATAATATTATAGTACCCTTTTTTTGAAAAGTTTGTATTATAAAATAACAGATTAACCTTCTGGCAGTCGCTCTGTTGTAAAAAGTACAACAGTGTCAGTTTTTTTGCTGAACAAAACTATTGAATGGGGTGGTGTCAGTGAATGAGTCACCTAAGCATTCCAAAACTCTCTCCCCATCACTCTACTGAGTTGCAGTATCAACCGAGCAATGGTTCAGTCTTTAGGTGCCATTTAGTCGCGACAGTGCATAAGTAGTGCGTATTTATAGGGAAAGAGACTGCCAACGAACCAATAACACAGAATTGTTGGCTTTGCTTGTTGTACCTTATTGGGCTACAAAAAGGTAATCATGAAAATGTTCATAGGCGTAAAATAATCCAATGAGATGGAAATATTAATTATACAATTAATTAATATGTTTTGACAGTAAACAGAGTACATAACACATAGAAAATAGGATGTTGTAAAAATTACAACACGCGACTGCTCGTGTGATCGAGTAGGGCGCGACTTCCGGAACCGCAAGGTTGAAACAAAACTAGTTTCGATGTTTCACATCATCTTCAGGTTTCAAAAATAAATTTCAAATAAAAGATTTTCAGATTTATTTTTAAAACCTGAAGATGATGTGAAACATTGAAACTAGTTGTTTTATTTTGTGTTTTTAATCTGTTATTTTATAATAAAAACTTTCCAAAAAAGGGTACTATAATATTATTTTATAAACCTATTATAATGTTATATACTTGAAACATCAGTGTGTGATCACATAGAATGCGTATATCTGAAAGTGCACGTCGAATCATGCATGAACCGAAAAACAAAATTTTAAAAGTGACATTGAAACACGTTGTGACTTGCATGTAGCTGCTCACACTGAACTGCAAGCTTTCAGTGTGAGTGATCCTAATGCTTTTTCCAGATTTTGTTTTCATCTGCACGCTTGGTCATGCCTAACCAAGCTTGCACTTGCACATATACGACTTCAATTTCATCACACCCAGCTCTAGACATACGTTATTCGGCAAACACCGAGCAGCGTCTCGTCGAATCGCGAGTATTGTGGATGTATGTTTGTCTATTCGGGAAGCAGCGAATATTCCTGTTCGTTGTTTCCCGTTCAGTTTCGGTCATTTCGGTCATTTGCACATACTTACCAGGAGACTGAAGAGAAGAAAGCCTTTTGAACTAGTTTAAAATCAATTTGTGATAGTGTACGCCGACTATATTATTTTTACTGCTCTCATAATCTCAGAACTACTTGGGCCATCAATGGATGAACTGAAGTTTTATAGTGAAATGAAAATTAATGGTTAGTCTCCGAGACTAGTTTTAATGACAATCAATATAAAAAAAATTGCACACATCAAAGTGGACGAATGTTTGGCAAAAGGCGAACTTTGCCTCTTCCACACATTCGGATTTGTGCTTGGATCATTTTGTTGTTTGTTTTTGGATTCTTATCTACAATGAGGTCAAGTGAGGTCCTTAAGTAGTTCTCTATGTTAATTTTGTAAATGGGATTTACATCATTTTACTATACTCTGTATAATGATCGTCTGGCACTTATGCCGGCGCTTCACTCTCGCCGAGTTCATACGAATGACGACGAACGACGCGAAAATGTGGATGCCTACTATGCCACCGCTCGTCTTCATTCCGTTCGGCTCGCCTTCGCTCCGATTTATGTCAAACGGAGACGTTGGACATTCGGCGAGCGACTCGGCGAGAGTGCAGCGGAGGCATTGCTTTTCAAGTGAATATGTTTACCTGGTAATCTATGAAGGAAAGAATTAGCTTATACACAGAAAGAAAAATGCAAATCTCAGTACCCTTTTTGAATATTTAATCACAACATGTTTCGGACATTGATGCCATTTTCAAGTGATCACTTGATTTTTTCATTTTTCTTTCTATTTCTATAAAAAGTAGCCCTATACAGAAAAGAGATAGCTTATACACGTACGGGAAATTCACGAATGACGCATCATCACGTCTGAACTACTGTTCTGATTAACTTGAAATTATACAAATAGATTCTCAATTTACCGAGGATGGTTTTAGGCCTATTTTCAATTCTTCAAGATTCCATTACGTCAAGTTTTCATTTTGTAAAGTTATTAATTAGACCCTTGAGGAGCACGGGTTACCTACTAGTTTAGAATAATATTCCCGTTTGATGCAAATTCATTGTATCACAAATAAGCTTTTTTACATAAAATAATACTGAGTGAATGATAGCCTAATATGTTCATCTGGAAATTTGGAATAATATTCTCATTATTAGTGTTCTCTAATACAAACCTTTGAAGTGATTTTGAAACAGGAGAAAGGCCTGACGAAGCGCCTGTAGCGAATGGTGCAGGCACCCTGAACCACAGCACCTCCCTTCCCTCTGATGGTGCTATACAGTCTTGTCCTCTCGTAGAAGTCGGCTCTGGCGAAGTCCAGCTCTCGGATGTACCTCGAGTTGTTCATGTGAAATAGTAGCGTGTCTACGTCTGTGCTCAGACAAACACCTGTCAACACACAAAAACAAATCAAGAAGTTAATGTTTTGTTACATTTCCATAATACATTCAATAGCAGAGATTATGATTTTTAATTTACCGGTACAATGCTAACATCATTGAATCCATCAGAATAGACTTCTCATTCGGAGTACAGTCTGATAAGCATGGTATTTTCAAGTTATTTTATTAGAATAACTTATTGATATTTATGATGCATATTAGATTACACTAAATGGACTAGCAAATGATGGCGGTCAGACAAACTTATGTTCTCCTGACCGAAAACTACACAACATCTCAAAGAATTGAAAATATACAGTGTTTATCTAGGCATTTGAGACTCATGAGCTATATATTAATTTGTTGTGTATCTGCTTGTTGTGTATTTATATAGCCAATTTCAAAATAACTGTTATTTAACTTTAGTGTAGTGAGGTCCACGTTATGATGGCAGTAGAGAAAGATAGGAGAACAGCGTTGCGGATTCTCTGCCTTGCAACTGTCTTTTATAGAATATAGCTTAAAAATGATCAGTTATATTTCATTTGTCGAGGAAAAATATTTTTGATGATTTAATATACAGTAATACATTTTCTCGATTGGGATTGAATATTTTGTTAATTAATTATATTTCTACATTGTTTAAAAACGATCTGGCAACGTTGCAGAGGTGGAAAATGATAGTGCTATGTACTTTGTAAAATGATAGACAAGGGTAGCAACACAAATTTTAATCAAATACTGCCCTTTTAACGTGGACCTCACTGTAACACTGTTGATATTGCACAGAAACAACGACCCTTTTGTTGTTATCAGTATCTTACTTTGTGTATAAAATAAACAATTAACATAGTTTAATTATTAAGTTACCGGTACGTCGTGACAAAAAAGAGGATAGTCACTAATGTTTTCAAACAGCAAAAATGAAAGTCTTCCTCTTTTCACCTTCATTTATTGAAAATTGTTCTAAATATTTTGATTCGATTCTCTGTCAATATTCTTCCTTCATGAATTGAATAGTATTGAGATCGTTCAGATTGAAAATATATCTAGATTCAGTAGCATGTCGATTTTATTAGTATGATATTGACAAATACATTGATGTATCTCTTATTTTTAGAACTCGTGGCTGAAGCTCAAGGCTTCTTTCTCCAGTCGCTCCAAATACTATTGTATTTCAATGATTATTTTCATTTGTAAAAATATTTCTTGTATTTGGCAATAAATTTATTATTCATAACGACTATAGAAAGCGATGATTCTCAACCTCTTCTCATATCAACTCAGTATCTCTCATTCGAGAGTGAACCCTCTTTCCTGGAACGGGTGAGCCGTTGAGCCTTTTTTCAATGTAACTTAATAGACTTTCCAATGTAAAACTCAAATTATAATCAATTTCCGTTGGTGAACTCACTCAATTTTTATCAAAAAAATATTTTATTCAATACTGTAGCGTTTCTATAGAGGAAGCGATAATTACTGTAACGCAGCCTACATTCAATTTCTGAAAAGGAAGAATGCTCAAAAATCCTAATCAAGAGTAAGTGACTTTGACAAAATAATTCTGAAAATTGTCATAGGTACTGGTATCTAGATCAAGGTTTAATTGCGGCGTTTTTATATATAATTTTACATCGTGTATGAACAGTATTGGCCATGTGCTGACTGGAATAGTTAAGTTACTTTCAGCACTCGATCAAGACTAGTGGTAAAAGATAGAGAGTGAAAATTCAATTAATGGTTGAAGGTGCCTTGGCAATCTAAAGCAAAACCTGACCAGCTCAATATGCTTCAGGTTTCCTTTAAAGAATTAGCATTCATGCCTAGAGCACTGATTACATCTGGATTATTCTATATCCGATTAAAACTAGTTGACTTGTGAGTGGAAAACTACTCAACAAACAAAACAATCATCAACATTTATTATTATCAGGCCCACATAGTAATCAATTCAGTCTATTACACTATTGAGTCAGTCTACGATTGAGAGAGTCTCCATTCAAATTTATGGGAATCGTAGAGTGGAAAAATTTTAGTTCTAACATCAATTTTTACTTACTTATTTGCTTATTAGACATCTGAAATTCTGGAACAGTGTGAACACATCCAGAGATAGTAGCTGAATAAAATAATTGTTGTTAACGCCTCGAAAAAATTGGGGATAGGCAACCCACACTACACACTAAGCTCTGCTGCTGTTTTTCGTGAATAACGTTGATTTCACTTTTGAAATAAAACACAAGTTTTAGGGCATCCATTGGATTCCAATACTGTTAATCTTATTAATAAAAACACTTCACTCACATGGGATACTTTTTAAAAAATTGATAAAAACAATATAAAAATCTTGTAGATTATTTATTTTCTACATTTCAACTTGAAAATGACCTAAGTTAGGGTCGAAACTAGTTGTTGAACTATTTCAAAGTTTTTAAAAAATAAAGGATACTACAAGATTTTTATATTGTTTTTATTAATCTTATTAATAATAAGTATCATCAGAAAATAAATAATTATTTTGCAAACTGTTGATAACAGATAGTATAGAATGTAATTTGGTTGATTTACAGAAACATAATGTTTTGAATTTATACTGCCATTAAATATATAAGACTCAGATTGATTGCATATTTTTAAATCTTATAAACTTACTATCATCAAGTTAATGATGGAATAGGAGTGCTTTACAATTATCTTACGTCTCTATTGTGTCAAGTCATACGATACAGGTATATTGGAAAGTTAGCATACCCATATTAGAGCTTCAAATGGGATTATTGGTCAGCCTAATATTTATTTTAATTTACTGCTATTTATTAGGATCTATATATTTTTTAATAACCGTCATATTCAAGAAAATATACGATAATCTTAAGCTTACTAATTGCAAAAGTCAATAATTGACAATGGGATATAATTTGTGTTCAATTTTATAATAATACTAAGGGTGATGCCCACAAAAGTTATTTAGGCTCGTGCGTGGGTAATGAGTGAGAGGGTTGATGATGAGAGATGAGCACTACTTTTTAGGTAGACGGGACCGACGGCTTATCGTCTCCTCCGAAATTCTATTTCATTAAGTCTATTATTAGACTACTGAGATGTCCAATACTGAAACTTCCTAAAAAATGGATGAAATAGGAAATAAAGGTGACTTCTATGTCTGAGCAAGAAACAAAAGGAAATATCTGGGAGATATAGCATTGAAGAAAGTGATAAAAGGTTAATTTATTCTGATTCCGATAAGTCTCAAGACATGCGGGCATATTTTGGAAAACAAATCAAAATGCAGAGACAATATCTTGGAATATTGAAATATGGACTTCCAAATCAAAGATCGAATAATATGATAAAAAATACTGTAGCTAATTTGAATACTTTTACGGCTTATTTTCATTCATACGGAACCGTGAATTGTAAACAAACGATTTTTATAGCATAAAATTTGGCAGTTATTTGTTGATTTCAACTCCAGTTCCAGATCAGCTTCCTGTTCGATCATTTCAAGGTCGATTCAGAGGGATAAAATCCTGGAGAAGTTGATCAACTTCCTAAAAAAGGCTCGAGAACGTTCTCATTCAAGTAGAGACATAAGCCAGCTGCCAAACTTCAAGATGGTGATTCATCGTAAAACACTGCGAATTGCGTCAAATCCAGTTTGATCAATTATTAATCACAACCAGCACTTATATGCATGGAAATCAGCCATTAAACCAGCACTTTGTTCAATTGAAATAATTATCTAAAATTTGCAATATCAAATAAAAGTGTTTCATGTGTCAACAGTACTGCATTATAAAATAAACAAAATGTGGGGTAATACATTATTTCCATACATTATTTCTCTGAAATACACTCTTATCCTGTAGGAAAAGTCTTGTAAATTTATTTATTTATTAGATAGAGCGAACAATATAATAGTCGGAAAAGAAAAAACAGGCTATTGCCCAAAACTTCTTCAATTTCCTGATTTTGTCACAAATTGTCCAAATATTATGTAGTTTATGTTCACTTCAATTTCAACACCAAATCTTCAATCTGAAACTATGAATCAGAATATTAATGAATCTTCTGTGATGATTTAACTATTAATTTTGGATTAATTCTTCCTAAACCGATGTCATTTATTGAAGTTCATCAATCCTTGTAATAAATAGCCAATACATTCATGACGGTACGTAATTCATGAGATCTCAGAATTTAGGATAGGAACCATATTCAGTCCACTACACAATAGTTGAATCTTAGTCAAATCTAATTTATCTAATCGAAAGTGGAAAGTAAATTAGTATGGAGTTTTTTTTTTGGGGGGGGGGAGTCCCTTGCGGGAAGGCCCTACCTAGCCTGAATATATAATTAAATCCGCCAATGGGACTGTCATACTTCAGCTGGGGCTGACAATTTCACCGAATATTATAATAGGCAAGATAGGATTCACTCTAGACTTCTCGTTTGTAGAAAGCATCTTTGATGTCTCATGAATTTTACTGTTTGGAGGAGATTTTCTAATACTGTATTTCTTATTTCTGTAATTCATAGTAGCCTCTATGAAGTTACACATTATCTATTATTATAAGAGTATTATTCCAAATGTAATAAGCTTTATATTACATAGAATGTCTTATTTACAAACTGTTATAATATTCAATTGGACGTTTGAATAAGGAAGAAAATTTATAAACGAATATTTATGTTTTTAATAGTATTTTATATATTGTACGATTTTGGTAGGGAAGAATATTTTTCAAAAGGCAATATATTTAAATTAGAACTGGTCATTGATATCACGGTATATAGAAGAAGATATTTCCATCTAAATACCGTGATTGATATCACATTATTATTTTTATCATTAAATCAAGAATCGTAATGCATTGATGAGATAACTGTTATTCAAATAAACAATGAAATAATTATTGATATGATTTCTGTCATTGACTTTAAACAAGAATTCTATTTTTATAGTATTTTCCAAATTGTGTGATGATTCGGTCTATAATCGGATTGCTACAAAATATAAATATAGGTACCGTAGTACAGTACGGTACTGTTATGACTAAATATAGCAAAGCAAACATTTTATCTATAATCTCAGATATTTTAACACCCAAATTCTCTTTGATACTCTGCCAATACGGAAATGTAATACCGAGCAAGTTAAATAATAATTATCAAATAATAAAATCAATTTTATTTTGTGGAAACATCTGTTTGAATCATGTTTTGATAGAAACCAGTTTGAAAACTTGACATTGTAAGTAATTTATCACCAAGGAAACATGCCTTGATGAACTCTGGAAGGTTGTCTCTCAAATTTAAGTACAGTGCTGTTTACTCTACTTTTAGAACCATTCAAACATAAATCAATCTTTATCACCGATTCACTAATGTGGTCTACAAGGTATCGTAATAAGATCTCATGTGATCTGGATTATTTTTAGAAATTTTCCCAAAAGACTTGGAAGTTCTTCATCTCACATTATTACAGTAATGTTCAATTTATTAAAATACTTATAATAAGCTGACATCAAATCAAGTTTAAATCAATTTATTGAAATACTAATAAGCTGAGATCGACTTATATTCATACGAAAAACTTTTCGATAGAAAAAATAGTTCATCATTCTAATTATTTATCGGATTTGAATAAAATAAATAAAATTGCATGGAATAAATATTCTCTTTTCAACTACGACAGGATATCCATGGCAGTTTTCAAGAGAGTAAACATGACAGAAAATGTTCACTATTGTTGGGTGGACTATTTAAGGTTAAGTTCACAAATTTATACAAAGTTTAGCATTAAAATATAATTTAATAATGCATTTTCAAGTGTAATAATCATTTGTTTCATCTTTCTGACTCTCAACCCACATACAAAATTTTTAGTATAATGTATATTTGGACTGTAAATTTTTGTAAGTGTTTTCATAATCTCATTTGGACTTTTTAATCAAAATAAGGGAGAGAAACAGTTTTTGGTTTATCCTGTTGATTCTCTCCCAAACATTAATTTGATATTGTGATTGTGGAATGTAATAAATGAATAAATACTATATATGCTTGGAAATTGATTAGGGAGATTTGGTTCAGATTTATTTCTCAAGACAGATCTCTTCAGCCTTTTATTTCCTACTATAGTTTTTAGTCAATATTTTTGAAGAATAAGTGAATGCAGAAAAGACAAATACAATAGAATACTTAACATTAATAATTATTGTGATGAAAGGCTTATAACACACAACGAAAGTGATAGAAATAATTAGCTGAATCAGAAACCTAACTCTTTATAGCTCAAATATTATAAAATATTACAATTTTTTCACCACACTAACCGGGAATTTGTGAACTGCAATCCTGACGATCAATAATGTTTTCTACACATTATAAATTCAAGAGTTTCAAGCTTCTATTAAAAATTAATACCATTTTTTATTTCATGAGATAAGTCAACAATCAACCCCCTACTAAATTTAAAATTACAAAAAAATCATTTTCATTAGACTGTTTTTTGTCTCAAGTGATATTGCACATTCAAAGATTACAACGACCTTGGAAAAGTATGTACTGGCCTATTTCTGTATGTTTTATCTAGCCAATATCAGTGGTAGTATCCTGAGGTACCGTATTGTTAGAGTTATTGTCAGCTTTGATAATAAGAGAAATAAGCGCCATGGCATAGCTGATGGAAATCATATCGGTCGAGGCTTCTTAAACTATTGGCTCTATTGTCATCTTATCACTAGGAATCTTTACCAGTCCTACAGCTTAACTATAGCGTTTTTAATCCTGTGATATCCATCCATCAATATGCTACTGATACCTCACCTCTCCTGTCATGCACCACATGACGTTCTTGCTGAATCATTCAATATGATCGAATTTATCTATTTCTTTCAGATTAAAGTCTATTTAGGTGGAATTCTTATCTATATTGATAAGGCAATATTGCAATACAACATTGGAGTTTAAAAAAAGTCAAGGTCTTTTACTGTCAATGAAGTTCCAATCCATTGTTCTTAACTGCCACTAATTGCTTGTTTGGATGAAAGATTTCTTATTATACCAAGTTGTAGATTCGTCGAAAATATGTTATTATTATTGTTTCAGGACCTCAACTATATACATTTACTGTTAGTCAACGAGGAACTGCGTTATGTGGACTATTATTTGTTTTCAATAACTCAACGAGAAGTGATCTGTGGTCCAGTGGATAGAGTGCAATTGTTTAGCAGCCTAGAGATCTTGGGTTCAAACTCACTTATCATTGAAATTTTTAAGTCAGGTCACTCCCATGTTTTCGGATGGGCACGTTAATTGTCAGTCCCGGATGAAGTGTGATAGTCGTACGGCCCATTGACGGCTTGAATCCTATTATATTGAGCGATCAATTTCTGTATTTATATATCTGGTTATTTTTATATGTGGTTATTTTCATATCTGGTTATTTTTATATCTGGCTATGTTTATATCTGGTTATTTATGTTTAACGGATCTCGAAAACGGCTTTAACGATTTTCACGAAATTTGGAACATAGTAGATTTATGATATAAAGATTCGATTGCACTAGGTCTCATCCAACTCGCTGAACGACATTAAAAGGATAATTCATCCTTGGCTGAAACAGCTGTGGATAGTAAAAAAGTAAGTATGTGAAAAATCAAAATATCGCATCCCCGAAATTCATAAGATGTCGTATAGCAAGCTGTGAAATATAAAAACACGATCATTTTAGAGAATTGTGTTCTGTTTATCAATAAAATATCGGGGCACCGAGCTTCGCTCGTTATTTTTATTTATTGATAAACAGAACACAATTCTTTAAAATGATTGAGTTTATATTTCACAGCTGGCTATACGTCATCTTATGAATTTCGGGGATGCGATATTTTGATTTTTAACACTTTTTTACTATCCACAGCTGTTTCAGCCAAGGATGAATTATCCTTTAAATATCGTTCAGCGAGTTTTCCCAAGATGAGACCTAGTGCAATCGAATCCTTATATCATAAACCATATATAACTTACTATGTTCCAAATTTCGTGAAAATCGTCAAAGCCGTTTTCGAGATCCGTTAAACATAAATAACCAGATATAAAAATAGCCAGATATGAAAATAACCAGATATATAAATACAGAAATTGCTCGCTTAATATAATAGGATAAAAATAACGAGCGAAGCTCGGTGCCCCGATATTATTATATATTCAGGCGAGGAGGAATTCAAATACATGATAGACATGAGGAGGACATTAATAGAATTAATTCAATTAAACCTACTTCAATGATATTATTTCGGGTGAGTATATTATAGAATTGGGATTGTCATTATTTTGAACTGGTATCTCTATTCAAGGGATAATTATTTTAGGCTAACAATCTTTTTTAATGTACGGTAACCTAGGATCTGTAGCAGATCAAAAGAAATTGCTTTTTGCTCTATAAATAGGCACTATAAAATGAATTATTTAAGAAATAACATTGAAGATTGAACTCTTCTGAAAGGCAAGCTGGCCTTCTGATTGAGGCTACTTGAATATTTGTTATTATAATGAATGGTGTATGACAGAGATATAATAATAAATTCTGTTCCATAATGTGGATGAAAATAGCTGGAAGAGTAACTGTAGGAGTTGTGTAGACTATCATAGTCATATTCATGCATATGAATAATATGATTCGTGTTTGCATATTCATGCTTGGTGAAAAATGTAAAATTTTGAATGTTTCTGCATTGTTATAGAATAGAATGCATGACTTTTTTATTTGTTGGCGTGGCGAAGTTTGGACAGTAATGTCCACTCTACCACTTAACCACGGAACATCGAGTAGAAAAACTATTTCCGTTCTATAATAGTGGACTTAAATTAAACTCATTGTAAGCAAAACACTCTCCAAACTCCAATCAGGAACAGTGAACTTGAAAAATTAACGTTAGCCTATCATCCAAGTTATATTGGAATTTATGACTATTATTGGAATTTGAATATTATATATTTTAATTAACAAATAGGCTATATTCTTATCATATATTATATATTATAATGTGAAGTAGTATTTATTTAGTAAAGAAGTAGTAGTATTACTACTTCTATTAGTAATACTAATTAATAGAAATAGTATTAATTTATTGAAAATAAAAAATGGCATTATTGAACATTGAAGTCTTCATTCTTGTCATTCCTTGCTTTCCACGTATTTGGGTTTACAATTATTATAATTACGAGAGATTAAAAATTATAGCTGGCAAGTTGAATTTTCATACCAGGATTTTATTCTTTATTGGCATACTCGAAAATGATTCTTTCATACCATTTGTATCGGAAGCTATAATGTGTAAATGACTCATGCTTCATATTTAATAGATATTTCCATGTTGAACAGAAAAGTAGAGAAGTGCTCTTTCTCCTGAATAGTTATCATGAAGCGGTAGGTAAAAAAAATTGTAATTCATGAAGTTTTCATGCATTATGGCGAAGTTATTAATTAATTTAATAAATTTGATTCTGATATTTATTTCATTCTTCATTATAGATACCGTCTGTCGCTATTGAACATTTTTTCACGCATTAAGGCAAATAAATAAGTTACTAATCAACTTAATAAATTTGATTCTGATATTTATTTAATCTTTCATTGTAGATGCCGTCTGTCGCTATTAAACATTTTTTCATGCATTAAGGCAAATAAATAAGTTACTAATCAACTTAATAAATTTGATTCTGATATTATTATTTCATCTTTCATTATAGATACCGTCTGTCTGTGTTAAAAATTTTGTGATGGGTTTATGGTGGTAAGGTTTTAACTAAACTCATGATATACTTTTTAATATTGATCTAAATAGCACCAGAGTCAATTTCCAGTAACCGATCAATGAATGTAATCACTCACATTTAATTAATCTCAAACACTACAAAAAAACGTTTCCCTCCAAAATCGCATTGAAATGGAAAGTGCGTGCAAGTCTGCTAGTCATGCGAGATTATTGATGAGACAAAATCAATCAAGAAACAATTATTCAAAAAGCTCACATTCACTAGTCGCGTTCAACTTTTTAATTTTATCTGTGTGTACAATAATATTGAAAAATAGAAGAAACCAAGAATACTATATCATCTTTGATATAAAAACACTTCATTCACATGGGCTACTTTTTAAATTAATAAAACAATACAAAAAATCTCAAAGCACCCTTTATTTTTAAAAAAACTTTAGAATAATCCAACAACTAGTTTCGGTGATCATACTATCGTCAGGTTAAACATTTTTTTTTTAATAATTCAAAAACTAGTTTCGGTGATCACACCATCGTCAGTTATGCACCATAGTTGTTGAATTATTTAATAAAAAAATATGTAAACATAATTTTATAACCTGACGATGGTGTGATCACCGAAACTAGTTGTTGAATTATTTTAAAGTTTTTTTAAAAATAAAGGGTGCTTCAAGATTTTTTTATATTGTTTTACCTCTTTGATATAATTATATGCGTATGGTGTGATGGAAGAAAACAAACATAAATAACATTATTTACACTGTATGAAGTGCTATCATAATAATAATAAAATCGAACAATATTATGAGAATGTCATACTTGCCAGTCAAATGGCTCTGTCAAAATGTAAAACATAGAAAAAATAGTTATTGGGTTCAAGTACCCTACACAGATCTTATCCTGCTTATTCCAATATATTCCTATAGATAAGATCCTTTTTATCCTCTTTGATAATAAGCGGAGACAAACAAGTCTTTCTCCATCTTTTGATAAGTGGTAGAAGAGTATTAATACAGTTTATTTTACGAGAATAAAATAAAATTATTTTCAATTAACAGTCCTAAAAATAAGCATATTCTCTGATCTATAAGATATTTTAATAACTATTATGAAGGATTATTCTTCATGAGTAGGTATTATACCCACCACTACCACAGAGAAGAGACAAAGTTTGTATCTGAGCTACTAAGTGGGACCATAAAGGATTAAAATAGGACTATTTAAGGTTTGTATCTGTGAAACCAAATAGGACGATTTGAAGGACCCTAGTATGACTATTAAATAGTATAACTATTCAGGACCATATAACTTCTACCATGTTTGACCTGATCCTCTTTCATTTGTAGGCCTATAGTATTGGAGAGAGAGTCCAGGGTAAAAAAGTTATGTTAAACTCAAGATCAGGATTTTAAGTACTTTTTAAGTTTGGTTTCTACTACTACTATTACACTACTACTAAGTAGACTACTAGTAGACTACTAATAGAGTACTAGTAGTAAACTACTATTAGTAAAATAGTAGTAGTTCATAGAACTAATCAGTTCAATTCGCAGCGTGAGTCAGTCAATGACAAACTTGACGCATCGAGTAGAAAAACTGGATGATGTGTATGAACGGTTACACCTTACATAACACAGATTACTTCCCGCAGCGATTAGCAGGAGAAAGTGGTTGACAGTCGTCCTTGACCAAGACTCACTTCCAAGGTCACCTGGAAGGAGGTCAAGACTGCTGCACTATTCTCAATTTCATTAGAAGGCGTTGAGCATAATATTGTTCACAATTTCTTCTGTGTGAAAAACTTGTCCCGTTTAGAAAAAGCAAATCAAACTTGATATTCATAGATCAACCCTGATTATAGAGTAGAGTCGTTTCGTTGTCATGATATTAAACGCTTTTTTATGAGTTGAATGCTTATAAGTCGATTAGATAATTATTACTATGAGATTTTGTAACGCCCAACCGTTTAACTCTATAATTTGGACTTGCTACTGATTGATGATCCAAGTTCAAAAAACCGCGTATTAGTTTTTTATCCACTATTTATTTACTGCTATCATCAAATTGAATTACTTTTTTTTATTTCATCCGGTTTTTTAATTTCTTTCTCTTTAAACGTTGGTAGATTAGTTTCTCCAGAGTTTTGTAACTCAATGAAAAATGGAATTAAAAGTATAAGCTACATCAGACTGAAACAATCAACCAGAATATAATCGACCAATTCTCAGTGAATTATGTGATTATGTGAACCGCTTCTAATTTCGTGATAACAGCTTAAAAATGGGAGAAAACATTATGTGAATTATGTGAACCGCTTCTAATTTCGTGATAGCAGCTTAAAAATGGGAGAAAACATTATGTGAATTATGTGAACCGCTTCTAATTTCGTGATAACAGCTTAAAAATGGGAGAAAACATTATGTGAATTATGTGAACCGCTTCTAATTTCGTGATAACAGCTTAAAAATGGGAGAAAACATTATGTGAATTATGTGAACCGCTTCTAATTTCGTGATAGGAGCTTAAAAATGGGAGAAAACATTATGTGAATTATGTGAACCGCTTCTAATTTCGTGATAACAGCTTAAAAATGGGAGAAAACATTATGTGAATTATGTGAACCGCTTCTAATATCGTGATAACAGCTTAAAAATGGGAGAAAACACTAGTGGGTCATTTTGGAAATTGCTATTCTCACCAATCTTTTTGACTAGATGGCTTCTACTTTTACCAGTATATATTTGATTTTAGCATAGACTCAGATATAGCCTAGTGACCTAAAAAGGATTGCTGATAGAATTGCCAATTTTGAATCGGCACCGTGAATTTCCAAATAGCAGTTTCTCGCAATTTCCTTAAATGCGCTTCACAAAGCGGAGGTAGAGTGTCAGTTACAATATTTCCGCTTCAGTGCTGTGTTCTGTCAAAACAAAGAAAAAGGAAGAAACGTTTCTTTCTAATGAGCAGTTTCATTCCATTCAAAGATATTATTCTATCCCAGGAACCAGGGTGGACTATTGAGAATTGACAATCTAGGGGCAAAATGGAGAGAAAGAATAGAATAGAAGTATATGACTTTCCGGTTATTCATCATGTCATGTCAAAAATCATAAAGACCAAGAGATATAGATTTTGACTCTTGTAGTTGATAAAGTTGTCACACATATTCATGTAAATGATATTGTAAGTATTGAAAATAGAATTTGAATTATCAATTTCCTATGATAAATCTTCCCTAAATATACCAGTACTTTATTCCATGCATTGTAACAAGAAGCTGTTGGTCATTACTGTATTGATTTCAGTCCAGATTAACGATCTTTCTCAGTGACTTTCATCAGCTTTATTCTCATTGATTCCGTCAATAATGAAGATTATTTAATCTCATTGTTATTGTATCATTGCTAATGTCAAACAAAAATAATCAGCTCATCATACTTTTTACCGATGAAAAAGAACGTAAACAGAGTAGCTGAACGTAAACAGACATGGCTGAATACGAGGTTGTAACAGCACAAACTAGAAATCTTGATTTCCTACATCTTATTACAAATTTAATTGTAGTTGGATAATAATCAACTATTTGATATGGAACTGAATTTACTACTCAATAGTAGAACTATAGTTTACTAACTCAATAGAAACTACTAAATTAGAAATTGAATTTAGAAAATGAAAGTACGGTGAATGAATCTTCGGTACTTTTATCTCTATATTCTATTTCATCTATTTATTGATACTTTTTTCACCTACCTCATATCCCTGAGAAGATCAATAAATACTATTCCTCAATATTTATAGGGAAATTGGGAGGCTTGAGAAATTTTTCATGTTCCATGGCATGAATTTCAAGGGCATGGAGTTGTTCTCCTTGGATCTAGCATCCGAAACGTTCGAAGTCGTGATATTCCAATAAGACAGCAATCGTTGGGAATGGAATTGACAGGCTAGGTCACTGACATAGCCACTCAAATTCGTAAGTTCCAAGTTCGAGGTTGGAATTTTCTGACCAACTGGTAGGGCGCCCTGCTAGAACCAGTTTGTTTAGGGTATTCCTTCGGTATGCTGATATTCGATACTATCGTGATTCAAGAATCAAGATTTTACTATCGTAAAGATTATAAGCCTGAACTACAATCCTCAATAATCTATTGAACTATTCAATCACAATGGAATAAATTTTATACAATCACATTTCGATCATCATTTTTAGTCTTATACGCATTATTTTGCGAGTCCCACTCAAGCTTTATCTGCAATTCATTGTCTATTTTGAACGAACATCCTGCCTGTTCAATTCAAATCCTGAATCTTCCACTCGGAAAAATCCATTAATCAGTGACAATATTGTATAAGGGCCAAGCCACACGGAGCGTTTTTCAGACGAGTCATCAAGACAGGAAGCTCTCCCATTGGCTGATTGGATTGGCGTTCGGGATTCATCTGATAATCAGCCAATCGGATATCATTTGAGTATATTTGACAATTCAAGAGTTCAGTTTAAGAATTCACCAAACATAGATTCAGAACTATCAGGAAATGGACCTTTTTATGCGTTTGGCCAATTTTTATAGACAATAGCGATTTTGAGGGTTATTCCCTCATCAGGAAATAGACCTTTGTATACGTTTGGCCAATTTTTATAGACAAAAGAGATTTTGAGGGTTATTCCCTCATTAAACATGCTAGTCTAGACATGATACTTGTGACAAACTTTGAATTTCAATTATGTATTTCATTTAATTACGTCATAGTTGGCAATAGTACTCTTGTCACTCACCGGAAATCAAACATACAACCATCGCTTTTTATTAGTCTAGGGGCCATCATCAATGCCATACTTCTTCTTTATTATATTTGTGCAAGTTTCAATTCTCTTAACAATAAATGAAACTCACAAAAAGTAGTTACATTCACAAGAAATAGAAGAAACCTAGTGATCAAACATCGAAATTTGATTTTTCATCATATTCTTCGATCAAGGTCTTCACAATTAGTCAAATTATTCAATCTACCAAATTCCAAATGATGACACATCAACAATCTACAAAATTCCAAATGATGACTCATCAAAACCAATGCATCATCATTTCATAATATTGAGGATGATAATATGAGCAACTCTTGAAGAAATCAAAGCTAACAAAAAATATATTGATGAGTATGAATATGAATATGAATATTTCTATAATGCCCTTCCAGAGTCCAAATTAATTTTCCAAAATGAATAAGGACTAACTGCAAGTTTTCATTATTGAATTATTCAATTGAATTATCTGCTAGCTAGTCATAATGAATCAGCACCTCAATAGCACCCCACCCTTCCAACCCACTTCAATACGGTGCAATGCTAATTAGTTGATTAGGTTTGGTGATTCATGCCTCTAGGGGTGAATATTAAACCGATTAATCAATAATATTATACAAGTTTCTGCTTGTGTGAGCGCCTATCCAACATAGGAAGATGGAAAATCATAGTAGAAACCTGATCCATAGATCAAAACTCAAGATAGATAGACACGGAAAAGAATAGTTGCCGAAAAATTGTTATTAATTTGAACGTGATAGTGAATAAAATATGTTTATGGAGTTACGAATTTAACGGCCCATAAGGATCATTAGGTCCGAAGCAGAAATGTGACTGGCTTCTTACTGTTGAAACGTGGTTCACCTTCTGGGCGGGTGATTCTCAACAAAGAATAGACACTTCCTACAATAAGCTTACGAATTAAATTGAATTTATCAAATACAAAAATATGCTTTCCATTCTAAAGTTCCATTCTCTTTGCCTGTCTTGGAACTGGTTTTTCATATCTGGCATGTTGACTGGCCATATCTCATATTTTTCTACGCCTTAAGAATCGAATTCAGCTTATTGCTCATTGATGAACTGATCTACATGATATTCAAGTGATAAGATTGCCTTAGAAGAACATTTTCGCGTATTTACTATCAATGTAATAACCAAGTCTAAGTGGAGAATTTCAGTACCAATCAATAAGGCCTATTTAGGCTATGATGTACTAGTACCGCAGATGTACTAGAACCTGACTTTTGAGTGGAGATCTTTTGAAGATATGATAGTAAACAATACATATCACGAAATTCAGAGTCTATATGTCAACAGAATCTGCTTCTCTAGTTTATGTAGTAATGTACGTGATGGAGAGTATCGTGTTGTATATTATGAGAATAATATCAGTAAATAAACTCAATGTAATAGTGTTAAAGGTCATAAATCGGAAAGAAGTTATTTCAAGTTTTTTATCTATTCCAATCAACCAGCTCTCATCAAGGAGCTGGGAATTCTTCCTCTTCCAGTCTTTTCATTTATGAATGTATCTCCTTAATTAAGAAAAATGAGAGCGATATGACAAGAGGATCGGAAATACATTTATACGAAACAAAGAGACGCCATGATCTGAAGGTGCGTACAGATATACGCGCCGCGAACATGAGCAATTCACTTCTATCAGCTGACTATATCTGTATTTTTACAGTAAGATACAGATATAATAAGCTTGGCATCAGCTGATTAAAAGTGAATTGCTCATGTTCGCGGCGCGTATATCTGTACGCACCTTTAGATATGATCATCATCGAACTACTCTTTTAGCTAGAGGGGCTAGGAGTTTGGGTATCAGTCTTTATAATGCGTTGCCTAAACATATACAAATTTTAGAATTAAAAAAATGTAGAAGTGAATTAAAAAAGAGCTAATTAAATGTTGTTTCCATTCGATACGTGAGTTTAATGAACATTTCAACGGCAATCACTCATCCTCCAATAATGCTTTAATCAATTGAAGTAAAATGACTCAAATTTAAAATTGACATGACAAGTCCTTATACCCCTTTAATAGGAGGTCACTGGATGCTTTAAATATCAGATATCAAAACAAAAATATCAACGAAATTTTGAAGCATGTAAAATATGAATCAATAATGGGAAGGATATGAACTTTGTGTTTTTTCTGAAATTGGTTCAGTTTGCGAATAATTTTCCACGATTTATCAAATTGGTGCTGTGGTGGTGGTCAATTTTGACAATGCAAGCTCATGATTAATATAAATGTTACGAGTAAGGATGAGGGTGACGCGATATTTGATACCATCAATGTTTCAATAAGTTACAAATATTAAAAATATGAACGTAGTAGGGTTCAGAAATGATTTTTTTCAGATGTCTGAATCTATTCTTGTCTGATAATAACGGGATTACTTTGAAATGTACTAATTTGCCTAGACGCATAAATAGCTGTTGAATGGTCGTTAATTTATATATTTATTTGTTAATACAATTACAAATCATATGAATATTTATGATCATGGAGAACAACAACTATTGCATAGCCAAAAACTATTCTGTTTCCAAATATTTTGATATATATAATAACATGTCCATAAAAATAGGTTATATTCTTACTGTGGAAAGTTAAAGTTCAATTTCTGTCCAAAAATTTATATGGGCTGAAAATGTTGTATTTAGAATTATTAAAACACGAAATTTTAGTCAAATATTGCACTTAATATCATCGCACATTAAATAGATTAAGTTCTCAGAAAATTTTAAAGTCAAAAATACAGACGTTGAAACATAACTGCTGCTATTGTTCACTCAATGATTATGGAGTGTGGTTAACAGCCATTTTGAGACTAATAAACTGTTCCCACATTAAACTAAACAAGCATCAAACTAGCATAGAATGGAGTCGTAAGTCTTCATTTGATCATTTGTAGAAAAGGCATAAAATTGAATTATGCCCCTAATATCTTTCTATAGAGTGAATATGATGTCTAGAAGAATAGATAATTGCTAAGTAATAGGTATTAGCTACCAGTGGAACGAAGAATGAACTAAAACTGGTTCCATTCATGTGTTTTTTTCTCCAATATTGTAGGAGATCAAATGATTTCGTGACTTTCTTATCCAAAGTTAATAGCCATATTCAATATTCATTGCCAAGGCAATGTGTTAATATTCTTATCTGAATCACGTTTGAAAATTCCTCTCAATTCATTAGAGCTGAAAGCATATTTCTCCACGTTCTATTCGGTTTAGCGGGTGTTCGAGTGTGATAAACATAGACAGTAAGTTTGGAGTTTGAAATGAGAATTTTTCGAGGAGAATCACTGTATAATGTTTGGAGAAAAAAAAGAGTAATGTGCTTTGTAGCTGTCAAGCTGCAGAAAGCAATCTGTTCATCTGTAGAGCTTGAAATTATTCTGACGATTCTTAAAAGATGAGCTGTATTCATGAGAATAATTTTGGTATTTCAAACATTTTTTCAATAGTAGTCTTTTTGAAGCTTTGGACTCTAGTGTTTGCTTACATAAGGGGCTTTTAGACGGGGAAAGTAGAGAGGGCAAGTTACTGGCGGTCAGTGTATTCAATTACGTATCTTTTCATCAATTTCCATCTATAGTGAGGTCCACGAATAATGGCAGTGAAGAAAGATAGCAGAACAACGTTGCCGAACCTCTGTCTTGTCAATGCATTCTATAGATGGTAGCTGATACAGGTTTATTGAGTACAGTTTAAGAATGATTCACATTGAAGCATTTTCAAGATAGAATCAAGTGAAGTTGAAAATTAAAGAATGAAAATGCAATTTTGTTTATTCATTTATACAATTGCTATACAAATCATACGAATGATTGGGGAAGGGTCTACAGGCTCAGCCCAAAACTGCCCCTTTCCTCAATTTTCATATGAATAGTCCCAGAATATAGGATATGTTTTGTTCAATTTTATAAAGTTGTCAAGTTCTTTAAATGAAAATACTATAATGGCAGTAAAGAAAGATAGCAGAACATCGTTGCCGAACCTCTGTCTTGTCAATGCATTCTATAGATGGTAGCTGATACAGGTTTATTGATGTAATTTAACTGTTCATTCTTGTTTAAAATAATAAATTATATTATATTATGCAAGAAATTATATTTCTCAATAATTCCATAATTAAGATGAAATCTTTTGTTTATTAATTATTAATTCTACATTGTTAAAAGACGATCTGGCAACAGAGCAAAGCGAGAAAGAGATAGCGCTATCCGCTCTGTTGACTGATAGACAAGGATAGCAATACCATTCATTGCTAATCAAACACTAGACCTTAACGTGGACCTCACTATACATTAATGTTTCGTAAATGGAAATCATTGGAAAGTAACGTACTGGCAGCCAGTAACTTGCCGTCTCTACGTTCCCCGTCTATAAACTGCTTATCTTTATTAAGGGTGGTCCCTTATAACAGTTGAAAAGTTACAGGTCTTATTGGAACGTTAACAATCCAAAGAGAGAAACTATAAGATGGTAGTAAAAATATTGTACCAGTAAAGAAGGTATGCTCGCTGATTTTGTTACGAAATCGTTCGAAACCGTCATTGATTCAAAACTGTTTACCTGTTTTCCAATCTATTTTTAAAGCTTTTAAGGAGGACAAGTGAGTTTAAAGAACAGTAGGTTATATTGTAGCTAGCACATCTAGCAAGGTATTAAATTTGAGATAGTTGCAATATTTAGTGGCACAGTTGTTTAGTTGACAATAAATTTAATGACGGTTGTGATTTTGCAATCTCGATTGGTAGAGATAATATTAAATTCTATATTCTGGTGAGTGGAAGACAATATTATTGTCTTGTAACAGAGCCGTTTGAAGGTGATTCGATTATCGCGTTATTTGTAATTACCTGCTTCACTGATTTTTGTCGTAATTTATTTCTAAAGAAGAAAAAAATATGTAGTAAAAAAAATTAATAAACTTGCGTCTGGATTGATAATAAACAGTTTAAAAGTAGAACAATTCACACAAACTCTTGTCGAATATTCAAAATGTCCCAGGAAATTGCATAGTGTTGAAAACCATGATTTGAAGTCGCTCTTTCGTTTTCAAACTTTCTTGAAGAATGTTTGAAAATAGTAGTAAATTCAACAACTATAATGAGCCTATTAGATTCTAAGAGCTTTAAGTCTCTGAGAACACACAGTATTGTGGACAGTTTGAAAAAAATATAATTACGTCTTCAATGTTGTTTTCCATCACGAACTGCTTACTATTGAATCACTTTTTCGTTATTAAATAGGAAGACAGCAGTAAAATTTCAATCAATGAAGATTGCTGACCTGCCGAAAGATCTCGTTGTCACATTAAATGGATAAACTCATTTATTTAAGAAATTCTGTCTGAAGATGACAACCATGAAGATGGCGGACCTGCTGAAAGATATCGGTGTCACAGTGAGTGAATAAATTAATTTATTGAAGAAATTTGACTGCTAATCATACTATTTAATAACAGAAGAATGGTAACATTTCAGACCGGGTGTAACAGAGAAATATCAAGTTTATTCAACAAGACTTTCATTGATCAGAAGGTAGCTAATTTACACAAGCAGTAAACTGATCAATGAAATACCTTTTGATTTGGATTTCAAAATCAGTAAAAAGAGCGTGAAAGAGTGGATTAAGAGAGAATATTTTTTACATTGAATATAGAAATTTAATATAGTTTCATTTCCTTTATTATAATTTTATAGTGTATAAAATCTCTGCACAATATTTGTTGATTTTTCTACTGTTCTAAAGTTTCTATTGTAATTATTAGTTAAATTTGAACCTAAATTCTCTGCATTATTTCGAAATCTTATGTTTTTATTTTAGCGGGCAAAGAGTTTCTTTTTGCTGGTGATGCCTAGATTTTAAATTTTATTTTATTTAAGCATAATATGTATGAATAATTATGTTTATTTACTTATATTTTTAATGGTATGTCATATTATAAAGAGTTTGTAATATGTCTTGAATGTTCTAAATTGGCAATAAATTATTGGCAATTTAATTTCATCATTATTGGATAATTATTGGCAAACCTTTTTGCATCGAAGAGTTATCACTCCCAGAAATAGGTGACAACTCAAAAGAGAAAGAGAGAGACCGAAAAAGGGAGGCAGATTCCGGGAGGTGGGTGAATGTGTGAGAAAGAGATGGAGAATCGTGCTGAATTAATTCAAACGGATCCTAGACACTGAAGCATTGATCCAGTCACAAGGAAAGGGTTTCTTCTACAATGAATATTTTCCATAACTTATAAGGGTCAAGTTCCGTTTTCATAGAGCAAAACCGATCACTATTCAACACAAATGCGTCAAGAAATGTTATTTTGACAAATGCATCAAGAAACGTTACATTTTTAAGTAGAAAATCAAAGCCCTACAATGTATTTGCCGCATGTGCTTTGTCGATTATACAGGAATCGGGCAGCTCTTTTCTAAATAAAAACGCCACTAAATAAGATTTCACGCGATGTGAATATCCGACATGAAGCCAAGTCACGACAGGCTCTCATTCAAAGTGAAGTTCTCAATAAATATTTATAACGAAAAGATTTTCATTATCATGCAAATTGAAGGACCTATTCGAATCAAATAACTCTATCCGTTCAATAGATCTTTGTATCTTTAATCTATTGACTACTATTCAGTACAACCACATCTAATACTCAAGTACCTAATTTTCATTTCTAATAAAAAACAAAATTGATTTGTTGTAAATTTCGAAGTTTAAATAAAAACTCTATAAGGAATAGAGAAGTAAAATATTAGTAATTATCCATAAATATAACATATTATGCAGTGTATACACCCTTCTTAAAATTGTATACAGTTGTTTATTCAACAATCACTCCATTTATTCATTATGGATATCAGGTTATGTTGCTATCTAGATGAATTAGGAATGGGTTTGACATAATTTTAATGAAGCCTTTGAGGTACGTAAGCTGTGAGTGGAAAAAGGTTTCCCTGAAAGCCTGTGGAGTCATTGAGAAAAAAATTGTCAGCTTATAGTGAGTTACATGATTCACTAGTTATGAGATCACCCTTCTCGCTAAAACTTCACCCCTACCCCATCTATCATTGATCCTCAACTGAAAACTTCGGTTTTCTATGAGAGCTCAAGCTATGAAGCTTGAATAGCTCAGGAATAGGAGTTTTCATGTATCTTCCTACTGCTTTGATTAGTTGGAAGCATTCCACAATCAATTTGGTAGTCTTATTACAAATCAGGAATGTGTAGTCTCCAATGATTACAATTATTTAGCGAATCAATCACGTGTTTTATATTAGTTGTCATGAGCAAATTCTAATATATGTCTGAGTCTAAACAATTAAAGTAGAAGTACAGTTCAATATTAAAGATTTCTACAAATCCCAATATTGAATTATGTACAGACCAAACACAATTATTATTCACTATTCAATAATATTTTCTTCCCCCTCTGATTCCAATTCTCACAAAAACCACCATGTCTTTTTTTTAGATATAACTGGTTTCCTTGTGAGAAGTATCTTTTGGACTTCAAAAATCTCCCTCATCAATATTAATTTTTTTCTGTGGTCTACAATTTTCCTGCTATTCATCCTACAACATTATCATTCTGGACTGATAGCATTCGAATTGAAATCCGCGTGTCATTGAATAATTCAGTTTTTCTTTGAACACTATATCCTGTAACGTGTAGACTCACGTTTCTGTCGCGAATTCGAATACGGTAATAATAGGCACGAGGATTCACCCACACAAAAAACACCTTTTTAGCATTGAAGTTTATCATTGGCAGCGTTCCCTGCCCTTGTTGAAACTGAACAATCGTTCAGATGTACAATAGATCACGAATAAACAATTGTATATCATCAGTTTGATGCCAACAAAATTTTCGGTCCGCGTCTTCACTTCAGACGGAAAAGAGTGACATGAATAAAGTTGAATGTCTTTTGTTTTGGATATCACGGAAGTGAAGTTACAACATAAATTAACAGAAATGTCTTCAAATATATATTATTTTCATTGACATTGAAAATATCTTACATTGACAGTGATGATTTAGTCAGAAATTTTAGACAGATACTCTTTTGAATTTTGACTCAGTTGATAGACTTCCAGCCAAGAAGCTCGGCCTTCTCATTAATGATTAGGCTACTACTATAGTACGAGTATTATGTGGTGAGTCAAATACCGCCTTAATTAAAGATATATTTGAGTCACCAATCGGGAACTGTGAGAAAATATTGAAAAATCAAATTGATTTGATAATTCAACAAAATTCATCAAATTCAACCTTCTGCAATCAAGGGCAATTTGCACAGTGAATTGAATCAGCTGTTGGCTGATGCATTGACAAAATTAACCATATTATAACAAACGAGACTAAATATGAATATTAATCCCGTTCAAATTGATGTCCTATTATGTTAAGCGAGCAATTTCTGTATTTATATATCTGGTTATTTTTATATCTGGTTATTTATGTTCAATGGATCTCGAAAACGGCTCTAACGATTTTCACGAAATTTGGAACATAGTAGGTTTATGATATGGAAATTCGATTGCATTAGGTCTCATCCTTGGGAAAACTCGCTCAACGACATTAAAAGGATAATTCATCCTTGGCTGAAACAGCTGTGGATAGTAAAAAAGTGAGTGAGCGAGTGAGTATGTGAAAAATCAAAATATCGCATCCGCGAAATTCATAAGATGATATTTATAGCCAGCTGTGAAATATAAACACGATCATTTTAAAGAATTGTGTTCTGTTCATCAATAAATAAAAATAACGAGCGAAGCTCGGTGCCCCGATATTTTTAACCTATTATATTAAGCGAGCAATTTCTGTATTTATATATCTGGTTATTTTTATATCTGGCTATTTTTATATCTGGTTATTTATGTTCAACGGATCTCGAAAACGGCTTTAACGATTTTCACGAAATTTGGAACATAGTAGGTTTATGATATGGAAATTTGATTGCATTAGGTCTCATCCTTGGGAAAACTCCCTGAACGACATTAAAAGGATAATTTATCCTTGGCTGAAACAGCTGTGGATAGTAAACAAGTGA
This sequence comes from Nilaparvata lugens, assembly GCF_014356525.2. Classification (NCBI taxonomy): domain Eukaryota; kingdom Metazoa; phylum Arthropoda; class Insecta; order Hemiptera; family Delphacidae; genus Nilaparvata; species Nilaparvata lugens. The sequence continues at coordinate 88,201,772 of NC_052506.1, read as the reverse complement.
GTGAGCGAGTGAGTATGTGAAAAATTCAAAATACCGCATCCCCGAAATTCATAAGATGACATATAGCCAGCTTTGAAATATAAATAAAAATACACGATATCTATAATATATATTTATATATAATATAAATACACGATCATTTTAGAGAATTGTGTTCTGTTTATCAGAAATAAAAATAACGAGCGAAGCTCGGTGCCCCGATATTATTATTAATTAATCCCGTTCAAATTCATATTTGGTTTGAACTGGCACTGTGCAAAGGGTACTAAATGTCATTCCATTCAATTTTGGAATTCTACATTGAGACTTTACGTGTCATTTGTCAAGAATAGTTTAAGCAACATCAATATACAATAGGACATCTATGAAATTTGAATGATTTTTATTCCTGAAACTTAAGTTTTCGGTCACAGAGTCATGGTCACAAGTCACAGAGTCACAGTGAATGAGATTCGTGGTTAAAGGCACCTCCTACTAATCAATCCTTGGCCATATATTTGTACTATAGTGAGGTCCACGTTATAATGACAGTATTCGATCAACTTTGGTTTTGCTATCCTTGTCTATCATTCGACAAAGCCGGTGGTACTATCCTTTTCTAGATCCACAACGGTGCCAATTATGTTTTTGAGTGTAGAAATATGATTAATTAATGCAGAGAATCGGCATTGCTATTCTTCTATCCTTATCCACTGTCATTATAACGTGGACCTCACTATAGTACGGTACTATCTACTATTATTCTGTCTGAAGATATTGCAGCGTCAAAAAATGTTTATTGATACGATGAACGCTCAACTGTTATACTGCATTGTTTGGACATTGTCAGAAAAAATCCATGTTTGTACGAGTCTTGGGAAAATTACTTGCAATCATCTCCTTTTTTTCTCTATTTCCTCTTCAATTTTCAATAGCTGAAGAGGTGTGTCGATGAGCTCAGAAGACCTCCGCATTGTAAAGACTTACAAGCCGAAAGAAAACTTGATGCAAAAAGCATGAGAAATGTTTATAAAGTACATGAATAACCAAGAGCGTATCAAGGTCGATTACAATCTGTTAATTTTCCAAGGCTCATTTTCTCCTAACACCAACTGTGTTGTTTTTTCAATAGATAACTGACTACTGAAACCCAGAAGAAATCGGAAGTGAGCAATTAAAACAAACACCCTAAATAAAAGTAATGCTGTAAATTGAAAGTCCCATGAATCATAGTTCTCGGTTTTACCATTTTAACTACCGTAATCGATTCATTATTCATCAGTTATGGTAGCTTATGAAAATTATAAATATTATTCAATCATAAGAATTCAAATAACTTGGCAAATCGTCTTAGCCAGCTTACTTCTGAAGAACCGTAACCTAAGTCAGCTATCACTTGACCCGGTATTGAGTTAAATTAGAACTAAATGGAGTTAATGAATCCTTCATCCCTCATTTCATTAGCAACCCACCTATCCAGTCTTAATTTCCTCTAGACTTAGTCTCAATTCACAGATTCACCCAAGGCCGTACCCAGGGGGGGGGGTTTACAGGGGTTGGGACAACCAGAAACAACTAATGTTTCAGTTTGGAAAGATACATTTTTTGAATTTTCAAGAGAAGTTCTGTTAATATAGTCGAAACCGTTTATGATCTGGAAAGAAAACGTATTTAGCAATTCAACGACCCATAACTCCCTTATTAGACCACTTAAAAATTTCAGTTGCCACTTTTTCTCACTCTTATAATGATCTTAACAATTATATTGAAAAAGATTATCCAATTTAAATAAAAAAAATTGTACCGAAGAGCCTTAATGCCATGAGCACCTTTTTGAGCCAGCCAGAGAGAACAACAAACGGCTTTGTATGGAAATGGTCCAAGCGGCAAGACCATCAAAGCTTCGTTTTCTCAATAAAAAGGTCTAGAAAAGGGTTATTTGACAATTTTTAAAAGGTTTTATTGGGCCTTCCGGACCCCGCCTAGTATCACAACACCCCACAAACCCCCCTCCCCCCAAAATTTTTTTCTGGGTACGGCCTTGGATTCACATCATGGGAAAACATGTTTCACAGAGAAACTGTATGGTTTTCAAAAATATATACTTAGTAGAGTGTTGTGAGAATGACATTACAATCTATAAAACAGCTTGAATGAGATTAATTAGAATGCCTTGCAAGAATTCTAAATTTCAACTTTTTTTAAAGATTGTTCCAGACCAAACACAAATTATAACGATGGAGGAAATGGTAGTAGCTGACAACTTTGTTTCAGTGAGTCGAATGACAAAAAGTTATTTGACGCAATGCAGCATTTGTGGCACATTCTATACCAAATGGCAAAGCCACCCCTCACTCACTTTCATTATCATACTTTCCGTACTAAATAGGCTTTATTCTTCATTAACTATGATTATGATGAATCAAATTCTTCGATATTCTATAATATAGTTGTTCTGTTCTAGATATATCATACTGGAATGTGGAATCACCCAGCAAGTAGCAGCACTTATTTATTTATTGGATAGAGTAAACAATACAGTAGTCGGAAAAGAAAAAACAGGCTATTGCCAAAAACTTCTTCAATTTCCTAATTTTGTCTTAAATAAAAAATCTTTACTTACACCCGTAAAGCGCAGCTGCTATATTTCTAGAGAAAAATTAATAAGGTAATGATCCGAGTTTTTACTGTATTTAAATATTTCCGTGCTAGGGACTCAATGAAACAGGGTAAGCTCTCAATTGGAGCAGCGTTTTACGCAGTATAGCATGTGATAACGCGATAATTTGCTGCCTTTTTATGTGATGACCATCTTGAATATACGAAGAGCTTACAGAAATTCTTACTTTTTATTTTCTTAGTTGCGTGCTTACTGACTTGAACCACCGTGTAGCAAGCACACAGTTTATTTGAAAATATAGTAGCCTATTATGTGAAACTTCGCTCAAATAAATATACAAGTTTTATATTGTATTCAATAATTTGAATAAAGTAGCCAATATAAGTGAAGTGATTTTTCGCTCAAATCGTATATGAATTAATTGGAAAAGAGTACTTGATTCTTTTCGCTCAAATCGTAAATTAATCGTAAAAGAGTACTTGATCCCTAAATTTATCACTGGAAAATGCCACAATAACGAAGAATCAAATTGTATTGCTTGGCGGAATGACGTTCTTTTTGTTCAATTTTCGATAAAATGACAATGTTTGGAAATTCTTTTTGTTTCCTTGTTTTATCGTCACCATTCACTTTATCATCTCTGAGTAAATTATGGAACTATTATCACCATTGAAATTGGTTCATTTGCCATAACATTTTACAATCAGTACTTATATTAAAAATTATACATTCATTTCATTATTACTAGCCTAAGTAAATGATGAAACCATCATACTATCGTAGGTTATAGAGTGGAAATATAATTTGAAATACTGTGAACAGTTGTATGGTATTTGCTGCTATAAACATAATAATTCATAGACCTTAGATCTAAGTTCTGGTTCATTACGAATTTAATCCTGATTCGAGGTCAGACAAGTTGCGTATCACCGATAGGAAGGAGATATTATTCATGGTAGGTTACTAGTAAATCAGAATAACGAGTCTCCGCCTCCTGATTTCTCCATTAACTTGAATTTATATCGTTGAGTAAATAGGAAACCAAATTGAATTTCTACTACAAGGGTGCTTCATAGTTGCTACTCGGATATCAGATAATATTGAAGGTCATTTCTGAAAGAAGCGACATTCTCATAACAGAACATACATATTATATAGTGTTCCAAACAGAGAAGAAGTGGTCCAAACAGCAGAGATAGAACTAACAAAAATCACTAGTTGGTTAAGAAATAATTTATTGTCATTAAATTCAGAAAAAACAAAATTTTTAGCTTTTTCTTTAACAAATAGCACAAAACCACACATGACAACAATGAAGCTTCATAATTGTGATAGAAATAGTAACAATAATTGTAATTGCCCACTAATAGAACGCTCTGACAATATAAAGTATTTAGGAATAATAGTAGATGATTCATTGAAATGGAACAAGCACATAACATATACAACTGCCAAAATAAGAAAGCTTATATACAAATTCTATCAATTAAGGCGTATCATAGACAAAGAAATGTTAAAAACTGTATACTTAACATTAGTTGAATCTCTTTTAAAGTACGGTCTGTTAGTTTGGGGTGCAGCTAACTTCAGTTTTATAGATCCATTATTTAAAACTCAAAAACGCATTTTGGAAATAATGGGAAACAGGGAAATCCGGTTTCCAACTGTAGAATTATTTATAGAAAATAGAGTACTCAGCGTTAGGCAATTGTATATATTGTTGTTATTAGGGTATATGAAAAAACATCAAAATAGGAACCATATCATAAATCGTAGCCATAATACTAGAATAAGAGAACGTTACAACCAAGAAGTACCAAGGATAAATACAGCATTTGGGCAAAGATCACTAGGATATTTAGGGCCTACAATATCTAATAGAATACTATTAGAAATCAAAGGAGAGGAAAATTTCAATAGCTTCAAAAGAAAAATTAGACATTGGTTATTCAGTATTGGATACAAAGTAGTGAGGAACTAATAGTAAGTAGGATTTAGATTTAAGTAGTATTCTTTTTAAATAAGGTTTATAGGTAGAAAATAGTACCTCGGTTTAGTATCTTTGTACTAGGTGATGTTTAGGGTAATAGATATAGTTTTAGATTTTTTGGATTTTTTGTATTATCTGTTGTAGCATAAATTAGTATTAATTTTATGATAACCTCGACACATATTATATATAGTGAGGTATCATTTTCTAAACCCTGAATATTGTTATATTAAAAAATATGTAATATAATGTAATGTATGTTGAATTTATGAATAGTCCGGCTTTCAATTTAGACGTCGTGAAGCCACATTAGACTTCTCTATACTAACTAGCCATTCGACAATAGAATAAATAATTCAAATCCAAAATAATAGAGAGATAGGAAATAAAAGTTACACCGACTCGGGTAGGCCTTTCGATAGACAGAATCTAGATTTGAGATAGAAATATCAAAAATCGTTGTCATGTTATTGGAGAGAAGAATAAATTATTCTCAGAGGTAGAGCGATCCAAGCTTTTACAATCATGATATGAGTGTGTTAGAGGAGATTTCGAATTTCGATAATAATACTCACATGAAAAACAAAAACATTTCTGAATGATCCGACAATCTATCATTTTGGAATACGATTAATCGACTACATATCTTAAAATGTCATTTCTAGCCCCCTCTTAAACCAACATTTTATCATTGATGAGAATATAATATCTTCAAACGTTGAACTACTGACATGAAGTGAATGATAAGAATAAATGGAAGGAATGATAGTATTTGCCTTCCATTATCAACATTTATAATTGAAATGAAATTTGAAACAGAGCAAATAGTTTGAAGGGACGTTCAAGTAATTGGATACCAAACGCTATTCCTATTATAACGCTACTGTTTTTACTTATGGTTTAGTTAAACATGCAACACTTAAATGCTCACACGCACACGAGAGAGGAGTAGAGTGGAGTAGAGGTGTAATAAATGAGTCACTGCCGTATGTTTATCGATTTAACCCATATAATGCAAACTCTTCCTAAACTATCTGGGCTAAAGCAAAAATTTTACAAATTGCAGAAATGTTTGAGTTTGTTTACAAAAGTGATGAAATGAAAACGATTACTTCTCAAAAGATAATTTCATCAAAGTTTCACCACCTTCATTTGCATCCACTTAGTGAATAGTTAGCGAGTTCCTACTTTTGACTCATGTCCAAAATCGTTGTCCGTCTATTTAAATGTTCTACGATAACTTTCGAACGCTTTGATCAATCAGCTTCAAATTCTCAACACATATTTCGAGCTCTTTTAGCAGTCCTGAATTTTGATTCTGACTGATCTAACTATACGGAGTGAGTAGACTACCAATAGAGTGCTATTGATTCACATATAATTATCACAAGTTGATGATTCCAAAATCAGTATAATAGTTCATGAGCGAGTTCTCCAGCCCAGGGGAATCACGGTTCAATTAAGATATTCCGAGTACAATCAGGAATCTTAAGAGCTGTACAGATGTGACCCTGTAAGTGACGCCACCTACTTGCAGAATTGAGAACACAGTAGGCGTTCCAATCCACCAATCATAAGACAGTATGAGGAGCTGGAAGGCGTGGCTTACTGCCATTGGTCCGTTATTCTTGGCGTATACGCCATGATCTTGGCATTCCACTGCCTTCTACATACACTCTATTTCTCTCATTGAGTAGAGTGTTAGTAATAGGAAGGATATTTTTGAGTAAATGTCCCAAGAAGTAAACCATTACACATACATAGTAACTTATAAAGTTCTATTGATTCACACATAATTACAAGTTGCAGATTTGAAAATCAGTATAATAGGCATCAGCGAGTTTTCCAGTCCCACTAACTCACTAGTTCATAAAAACTAAAGAAACAAAATAAAGTATTGAAAAGTCGAAATAAACTCTTTAATTTGAGATACAATTACGATAATTCAGTTGCGTTTACTTTCATCAAATGTGATACTATAGGTCTCGAGCATTGGTAGTCTCAATATTAGATGACATTAACAAAACAGCATCATTTGCTCTACTCTGAATCTATATGAGATGAAGAATTCTCTTCCTGTAAATGATTTTCCAGTGATGACCGATACAAAATTGAATAATATTCTGAATAACCTTAGGCTACTAGCATTTTCAAGATCATGATCATCCAACGATGGAGTGATAAGGAAAACTATGTTTCAATCTTAATATACTGAAACCGGTTTCCTCAAAGTATAAAGATTGAAACCTGTGTCCTTTAAATGAAATTTAAAAATAGATTTTGACGAAAAGTGATCGAATCACATTAGAAATGATAATTAGTGAACGTTCAAATATTTGATTATTGCATTACGTTTCTCCAAAGCTATTGACTTCTTTATGACCTACTTCCTCAATTCTAGCCAGGTAATTTCTGCCGTATCATCATATTTGATATTCACAGCCTATATCTCCATCTAATGAGGTCGTACAAAGTCCACTCTTACATTTGGAACAGAATGAATGTACACTGCAAAAATACAAAGGGACACATAAAATGTAAAAAAACTATTCGAGAATCTTATTCTCGAATAAAAGACTTTGGCCCGGTTACACAAAAGCCGGTTAAATTTTAGCCGTGATTAATTTCACCAGGACCTATCAGAGAATGCCTTTTTGATAATACGACTTCTCTGATTGGTTCTCGTGAAATTAATCATGAAAAATACTTAATTTTAAAATTTAACCGTGATTAATTTCACGAAAAATATCAGAGAAGGCCTTTTAGAAAAGACGGCTTCTCTGATTGGTTCTCGTGAAATTAATCACGGTTAAAATTTAACCGAATTTTTTGCAACCGGCACTTCGAGAGTTTAGAACCCCTATATTATAGTCTCTTGACTTTTTCCACCTGCTCTTGAACTGTAATCGAATGAAAGTTATTTTTAAATATATTGGATTATTGGTAACTTGGTAAGGAATAGGAATAGGATTAAATTAATATAAGTAGATGACTTCTAGTAGAAAAATACTTAATTTTAAATTTTAACCGTGATTAATTTCACGAGAAATTTCAGAGAAGGCCTTTTGGATAATACGGCTTCTCTGATCGGTTCTCGTGGAATTAATCACGGTTAAATTCAACTATTTTTAGTGCAACCGGCACTATAGATAGCTGTTATTAAGAGAATAATTATTCATCTATTGCTTGATTAATAATGCCAATATAGTGATTGTAATTAATCACGGTTAAAACTTAACCATTTTTTGTGCCACCGGTACTATAGATAGCTGTATAGATAGAATAATTATTCATCTATTGCTTCATTAATTTATGGCAATGTAAGATAAAACTTTAAAGATAACACTCTCTATAACTCACTAATTGAACTGCATTTAGAAGATTTTAAAAATACCTAGCAGACTAAAACAAACCAACAATATTTTCAATCCTACCCCATGTCTATCTATCCCAATTTCCTGTTCATTCAAAGTTCAATAATTACCGGTACTCATATCTCATGGAAGTTCAAAAACAGCTGATACCATTGAAATAAAGTAGAATTTTATATTATTGTACTTGAACAATTTGATAAAAAGTTAAACTACTGAAGAGCCAAACAAGTGACCACTCGACACAATTGACATCAATAGGAGCATGAATGGAATTGAACAAGAACCAACCGGCCTTCAACAACCCATTGAAGCCTATTTCATCAACACTCAACAACTATTTATTGTTAAGATCCGTTTCTCGCAGGTAAATATCAATAATTGTTAGAGCTTGTTCCATTTTTTTCTCAGTGTGACAGGTCTTACAATGCAATGTTGATAAGATGTTAATGCACTGTTCGAGTGGAAAATCGGTACATTATTATCCCTCTAAATTAATTCAATCTTATTCCTGAAATTACCAAGTTACCAGTAACATAATCAAATATATTGAAGTATAATAATTATTTCGAATCGATTGAAGTAGAGATCGAATTATTGGAGATTCGGAAAATCATCAGACATCTACTTATATTAATTCAATCCTATTCCTATAATTACCAAGTTACCATTAATCCAATATATTTAAAAATAAATTTAAATCGATTACAGTTCAAGAACAGGTGGAAAAAGTCAAGAGACTAATACAGGGCTTTTTGTGTAGTTGAGAAACTAATACAGGGCTTTTTGTGTAGTTGAGAAACTAATACAGGGCTTTTTGTGTAGTTGAGAAACTAATACAGGGCTTTTTGTGTAGTTGAGAAACTAATACAGGGCTTTTTGTGTAGTTGAGAAACTAATACAGGGCTTTTTGTGTAGTTGAGAAACTAATACAGGGCTTTTTGTGCAGTTGAGAAGTTGATATTGTGGTAATTATTCATATTGAATGAAAAAGACCAAGAAATTGTCAAAAAACCACAGATTTATTGATACTTAGTTTCTAAGTGGTAATTTCTCTGTAGTTTTTTGATAATTTCTTAGTATTTTTCATTCAATACTAATACAGGGGTTCTAAACTCTCTAAGTGCTGGTTGCACAAAAGCCGATTAGATTTTAACCATGATTAATTTCACAAGAACCAATCAGAGAAGCAGTCTTTTCTAAAAGGCCTTCTCTGATTGATTCTCGTGAAATTAATCACGGTTAAAATTTAAAGTCAAGTATTTTTCGTGATTAATTTCACGAGAACCAATCAGAGAAGCCGTCTTTTCTAAAAGGCCTTCTCTGATTGGTTCTCGTGAAATTAAACACGGTTAAAATTTAAAGTCAAGTATTTTTCGTGATTAATTTCACGAGAACCAATCAGAGAAGCCGTCTTTTCTAAAAGGCCTTCTCTGATTAGTTCTCGTGAAATTAATCATGGTTAAAATTCAAATGGCTTTTTGCAGCCTGAGTCTTTAAAAATAATCGAACAAAACATAAATTATAAACATCAATCAGAAAATCGTCTTGCTGAGAGAGCTGATGGATTGAGATGAAAGATAATAGACCGCATGTTTCTTTGAATGATTCTATAGTTGTAAATTCAAGCTAAACTCTCAAACATTTCAATCTGAGCTGTGGAAGTGTGATACAAATTCCCAATAAGGGAAAGAAGAAGAAGAAGAAGAAGAAGAAGAAGAAGAAGAAGAAGAAGAAGAAGAAGAAGAAGAAGAAGAAGAAAAGAAGAAGAAGAAGGGAAATCTTGTAAAATAATAAATTGTTAAATTAGTTATCCTTTCAATAGACAAGATTGAAGATTGGGATCACGTATCAAACGAACATTTTTTATCATCGTAACTTGAGTTATAGCTTGAAAAAATGTGTATTCCATTTTTTTCCCGTGACACTCTTCTGTTCTGGATCAAGTGTCGAGATTACAAAAGATGAGGAAGACCAATCGGCTATAAATCACAATGAGGGAGCTAAGAGAATGTAAACAAGAAACCAAATCGAATGAAGTTTTCGACGGTGTCTGAAGCTGGGACTTGTTACTTGAAAAATATAAAACCAGTCTGGCTACTTGACTAACAAAGCCGATAATGGCAAGAATTTACGAACATCCAATAAGCCAGACAGAATAAGTGAAATATAACATTCCTAAGTTAGCTCGGCCTGCATTAACATTAAAAGTAAATGAATCGCCAAAGCTACTGCAGTCGTTAAAAGAGACGGAAACTGAAATGTCTATGATGAGATTCACTTTAAACTGTCAGTATTTCTCATAAATAGCATCAATGCTTCGCATTCAAGCAATGCTGACGTGAATCTAGCCATACCTATTGCTTATTGTGACGTCACTCGAGCAATAAATTGATACATTTAAGATCACATCTCTTTCACTGAACGCTTTGAACAAATTTATTTGATAAGAAATCGATAAATTATCATCTTTTGTGGTTGTTTCGTTCTACGTGGTAGAGTAAATTATTACACCAGAAAATTAGAATGCAAGAAAAGCATTGTTATATTTTCAAATTAAATATCGGATAATACTATTATTGAACCATTCCATTCTGGAATTATTGATTAGGCCTACGTACCGTATATATTTATTCATTCATTCATTTATACAATAAGAACATTATCAAAGTGATAGGGAGAGGAAAAATAAGGTAACCTTGTGCTATTCCTCTCCCAAATTTAGATAAGGTTACACATAGTCCGATATAGGTTGTCTTGTAGTTGTTCTCTTCACAAAATGATAAGGAGAGGAAAAATAAGGTAACCTTGTGCTATTCCTCTCCCAAATTTAGATAACACATAGTCCGAAATAGGTCAATTCTTGTAGTACTTCAATGACTACTTTATTTCTACTTTTATTTATTTATTCATATTTATATCAGATTGTATAATTATTATAACTTTTGAAATGGCCGAACAGGCTTGGGCCCAAGACTGTTCTCATTCCCATTATTATGGGATCTACCCATAGACTAATAATTATTGAGCCAGCCAAAATTAGCCAACATGATAAACGTTGCATGGTTTCAAATTAGTTCAATCGTGAGTAATCTTCATTGAAAATTTTCTAGTCAACGAGATTTGCCAAATTACCCGACACTGGTTCTGTTGGAAATACTCAGAGCCAAGATAACAACATTATAAGTTTCCCCAAAAGTGAATCATAGAGGAGTCTCTTAAAAACAAAATTCATCGCCTGAGGTGTACTGGCAAATACAGTGTGTATATTTATAATGGCATTAGAAAGGAAGTGGGATGTTATGACTCATTACATTGCAAAAGTGTGACGTCCATTCATTCACGACTGTAAAATTTCCGAAAACCTATGTTAATTGAACAATAAATCTATCTTTATTGTATATCATGCAATATATTGTCTTTTCACTACTTTCATCGAACGGATAATTTAACAAATTTCACTGGATCAAAGTTACCAGTTGTTTCTTTGATATTTGATGAGCAGCGGTTTCTTGACATTAGCGGTTTCTTTGATATACTAAAATATAAAGTATGAACCTGGGGGCTCCGACCACAAAGCAGAGAAATTAAGTTTAAACAGTAAAATTGAATTTAACAATAGAATCTTGATATTACAGTATCAATATTATAATTGCAAGGATCAAACTGTAAGTAAGACAGGAAATCTATGTAATAAGATAGAATAGGGTTGTGTTTGTTCGCATCAAAAAATGTCAACTTGTGGATTGCATACCCGAAAAACCTGAGTGATTTAGATCTCCAAATTTTGCACTAAGATTCGAAAACTATTAATCTTGTGCACCTCGAAGCCCAAATTTCAATTTTCCTTCTAGATTTTTCAGAATTAATGTTCAAATTTCATTCACGGCACATGAATAGATATGTTAATATATAACTATAATCTAGATTCTAGAGAGACTACCTCTTCGAAACAGATGGTTGAAATTGGCAACTAAATAAGTCAGTACAATTTTGTCAGGTTGGCATTAAGTTGAGGAAGGTTTCTAGACAAGATTTGAGTTCTGTCACTTTATTAGTTTAGCACCAAGTTGAAGAACTTATCTATACTATAATAAAGTAAAGAACTGGCTCATACATGTACGGGATAGGAAAATTATGTTTGACGCATCATCACGTCTCAACTACTGATTAACTAGAAATTCTGCATATAGATTCTTAATTACCCGACACTGGTTCTGTTGGAAATACTCAGAGCCAAGATAACAACATTATAAGTTTCCCCAAAAGTGAATCATAGAGGAGTCTCTTAAAAACAAAATCATCGCCTGAGGTGTACTGGCAAATACAGTGTGTATATTTATAATGGCATTAGAAAGGAAGTGGGATGTTATGACTCATTACATTGCAAAAGTGTGACGTCCATTCATTCACGACTGTAAAATTTCCGAAAACCTATGTTAATTGAACAATAAATCTATCTTTATTGTATATCATGCAATATATTGTCTTTTCACTACTTTCATCGAACGGATAATTTAACAAATTTCACTGGATCAAAGTTACCAGTTGTTTCTTTGATATTTGATGAGCAGCGGTTTCTTGACATTAGCGGTTTCTTTGATATACTAAAATATAAAGTATGAACCTGGGGGCTCCGACCACAAAGCAGAGAAATTAAGTTTAAACAGTAAAATTGAATTTAACAATAGAATCTTGATATTACAGTATCAATATTATAATTGCAAGGATCAAACTGTAAGTAAGACAGGAAATCTATGTAATAAGATAGAATAGGGTTGTGTTTGTTCGTTTGTTCGCATCAAAAAATGTCAACTTGTGGATTGCATACCCGAAAAACCTGAGTGATTTAGATCTCCAAATTTTGCACTAAGATTCGAAAACTATTAATCTTGTGCACCTCGAAGCCCAAATTTCAATTTTCCTTCTAGATTTTTCAGAATTAATGTTCAAATTTCATTCACGGCACATGAATAGATATGTTAATATATAACTATAATCTAGATTCTAGAGAGACTACCTCTTCGAAACAGATGGTTGAAATTGGCAACTAAATCAGTCAGTACAATTTTGTCAGGTTGGCATTAAGTTGAGGAAGGTTTCTAGACAAGATTTGAGTTCTGTCACTTTATTAGTTTAGCAACAAGTTGAAGAACTTATCTGTACTATAATAAAGTAAAGAACTGGCTCATACATGTACGGGATAGGAAAATTATGTTTGACGCATCATCACGTCTCAACTACTGATTAACTAGAAATTCTGCATATAGATTCTTAATTAATCGAGGATGGTCTAGGCTTATTTCAAACTCTTCAAGATTCTACACGATCAAGTTTTCAGTTTGTCAAGTTTTAAAATAGACCCTTGTGGAGCACGGGTAACCTGCTAGTATTCAATAAGAATGACAAATGTTATGACCACAAATACATCAAAATATTAATGAAAATGTGAATTTGATTTCACAAATTATTGAAGCTGTCATAGTTGGAGCAATGTCCAAGCAATCTATGTTTAGTTTTGAAGCATCTAAATTTGAAAATCCACTTTGTGAAAATACTTGAGAAATGAAAATTTTGTTAATTGAAGAACTACAAGACTTAACCTATTTCGGACTATGTGTTATCTAAATTTGGGAGAGGAAAAGCACAAGGTTACCTTATTTTTCCTCTCCCTATCATTTTAATGTACTTATTGTATAAATGAAAATGAATCTTATTCCGGAACTTCAAAAATCCAATGGCATTTTCAATTGCAGGATTAATAATAAGAGTACATCTTGTATAATTAGCTATTGCTCAGATTGCTGTGCGGAAACGTCTGTCGGCCTATAACGTAATAAGCACGTGCGATTCAACTAAAACTGTCAGCATAGATTTAATGGAAAGCAATGGTATTATTTGTAAGGAATGCCTGCAGTTTAGAGTGAATTGCAGAAGAGAAATAATTTGTTTTGATGCTTTTTTCACATTGTTACATGTATTTCAGCATTCAGCAGATAGATTGAGTTACAAATTGACTGAATCTCTGATATTTACCATAATAAGAATGATAGTGTAATTTGATGGAGAACCGAATAATAATCTAATCTTCCAATAATTTTCTCATCTGGTTGAAACCAACGTCAAATCAGGGGTAATAGGGGTTTGTGAATAAGCAGAAATTATCGTAACTTACGTAAGAAAAACATTTTCATAAATTTTTAATCTTGTAAGTAAGAACGTGAGAAATCTAATGGTTCTGATGAATTAACATGGAATTGGGTAAAAGTGGCATAGATCGGTAATTCTTTACTATTCGTTATTGATTCATACACTAATTACTTGATCAAAATGATAGGGAGAGAAAAAATAAGGTAACCTTGTGCTAATCCTCTTCCAAATTTAGATAAGGTTACGAAATAGGTTAAAAGAAAAGTCTTGTAGTTGTTCACTTCACAAAATTTTTAGTCCTTAAAACAATATTATTAGTAGGCTACGTAATACTTGGACGTAAGCTAAGATAATTTTGTCTCATTTGCAAATCCCATTCCCTGGTAGACTATGTAGTTATGGCACCTACCAAATAAATGGAATGCTCTAAGGGTTGAACAAATTTTTTATTACACTCAGATATTCTATATTGCGATCTACATTAGGTCAGAATATTGGTTGCGAGTCCTTAAAAGGATAGGCGCTACAGAAAAATAATGAAGTGGTTCCTTGTATTGTCGTTATGAAGATGAACAAGAGCATGTTTTTTGTGAAAATATAAAGAATCCCCATCAAGGTAACAACAATAAATACAATTTATAATCTACGCTAATCAATTGTTCAACTTTGACTGAATTAATACCGGCACATTAAAATGATTATTGATTTATTGAAATGTTTGGCAGATGGAAGCCCCTGATCTGGAGTAAACTGATGTTCAAATATGGGGGTTTCAACTTAGCACAAATCTGAGAAAAGCTCCCAGTTTTAATTTTCTTCAAAAATTATTCATTATTGCGAATACTGCATTATAATAGTATAAACATTGAACTTCATCTACTTTGTGAAAATAATTAAGGACCGAAAATTTTGTGAAGTGAACAACAACAAGACTTAACTTTTTCCGGACCACTATGCGTAACCTTATCTAAATATGGGAGAGGAATAGAACAAGGTTACCTTACGTTTTCCATGACGAAATACTTATTGGGAATTTTATGATTCATAAAGAAAGTATTATAAAATTCAAGAGTTTCAGGTCCATTCAACTAGACTGCAACCCACCTTAGATAGATTTAAAGATTCATTTAATTTCAAACACACATACAGTACTATACTGTATTTATAAAATATAGTACCGGACCTCTTTTCATACTTCGTGGTGCAATACGATACCCACATTATTTTTTCAGTTATGACGCATTGGGAAAACATCAGATGGTCTGCTTTTTACTGCATGATAACAATACAACAATTAGACAACTTCCTATAGACGATGACAGGAAGTTTGAAAAAGTGCAGAAAGTCCAAAGCCAAAGCATCTACAATTCTACATTTTACATTTCTACATTCTACAACTACATTTCTTGTGCATCAATAAAATAATTTCATAATTTCTCAGGGAATTTTAATTACAAATATTAGCGAAAACCTGCTGAGTGTTCTTCTCCAGGTGAAGATCCAGGATCAAATTTAGTGGGAGTTCGAGAGCAAATTCCCTCTTGACTCTATGACTATGACACGATAACTCACCTATACAAACTGATGTTTATCCGTAAAGTATCGGTGAATCCGGACCAGTAATTCAATTTCGATAATAGCCCAGTCATTCTCATGTTTAAATTTTTCAATTCAAATAAGGATATCCTGAAGTTGCATCTCAATAAGAGAAATAGCAGGAATTAATATTTGAGAAGTTACTTGAGTTATTTACCGAGTCATTATATACTGTACAAAATAAATATTTGGAAGCTTGTATTCTGGAAATGTATTTCCATAACAGGAAAAAGAATCAATATTCTCATAAATACGTCCGTTTCCTGTCAGCGCCAACTAATGCAACACGAATTTATAATATGATTAGTGTTTCATAGAATATGCCAATATGAGTTGAATCTAATACTTTCATCATTAATATCACTGGATAAAGAAATAGCAAACATAAATAAAAATAGAAATCTGAGTAACCTTTTTAAAAATTATTCAGTCACTACATGTTTCAGCTATATAATGCCATTATCAAGTCGATAATGTAGTAGTAATAGTAATAATATAAGTGCCCTAAAAAAGACAAATAGCAAACAATATACTCGTACATCGTGGACTTGTTGAATTAGTTTTCAAATTTTCGTAAGCTAAGTTCAAGTAACTACCGTTATCGAACCTCATTCCTCATACCTCATATTTCCCATTTTTGTTTCCAATTATGATTTTACCAGTTCGTTATAAAGTATACATTGAACCAATATTTCCAATACTATTCCCCAGTTTTATCCCTAATAGCTCTGAACAAAAAATGAAAGTAGAAGCAACGAACTACACTTTTGTACGAGAATCATGTTATGCAATTCATTCAGCTGGAATTATAATCATGAATTTTTCTGAAATGGTGCTCAAAATCTTTTAATAACCTTTTCTATAATGGGTCCACGTTATAATGGCAGTGGAGAAAGATAGGAGAACAACGTTGCCGATCCTCTTTCTTGTCAATGCCTTCTATAGACGGTAGCTTATACAGCATTATTGGTGTAATATTAACTGTTCATTCTCCTTTAAAATAATCAATTATATTTTATTAAGCAAGAAATTATACTTTTCAAAATTTAATAATGAAGTTTCATAATTAAGATGAAATATTTTGTTAATTAATTATTAATTCTACATTGTTAAAAGTCGATCTGGCAATAGAGCGAAGCAAGAAAGAGATAGTGCTATCCGCTTTGTTGAATGATAGACAAGGATAACAATAACATTGCTAATTAATCATTGCCATTTTAACGTGGACCTGACTTTAGTGTATTACTGTATCTATAATCGTTTTCGCATAGAACTTAGATATTATGAACAATCTTAATGGGAATGATATGGAATGAATCACGTAAACCAGAATATTAGCCTAAAATTGGGTCAATTAATTTCATAATGCATCATTGGTAATAGTTTTTTCAAGAATAATTACAATTTGAAGAATTTTGCCGAATAAGCACACTTTTAAGGCTTCACTGAATGACATTACACTGAATCTATTAAATTATATAGTAATATTAGTCATATCCTGCACATTCATGGATTGTGATTCACCTCCTAAATATTCGTTTTTAACTAAAACTCTTATCACTCTATCATTCATCGATAGAAAATCGTAATATTTTTAACAATTTGCGTCTACGTTTTTCTGTTCAAAAATAAAATCTTTAGATGGAAATAAATTGGAAATTGCATTTGTTCAAATGCTAATTAATTAGGATTTTCGTTTAATAATAGTTATAACATTTTATGATTGAAATTTATTCTCCAAGTGAGTTGATTTTATCCATCTAAAAATCTAGCTGTGGTTTTTTATGTGGATAACTTGGACAAAAATGTATACAGCTTTATCCTCTCATTTGCTGAGGGTGATTCCCACATGAGCTCCAGGCTTGTGCGTGGGTAATAAGACGGATTATGATGATGAGAGAAACCTATATCTTTATGTAGGTTCCAAATCACAGGGAAGCAATTTTCAAATTCTTAAATTATATTAATTTCAAGGGTGTCAGCTCTTCAAGTGGTCACCCTTAAAATGGAAGTAGGTGGCTCATGAATTTTAACTTCTTCTAAGGTACAGCTTGAATGTGCGATCACGGAGCCAACCGGTTTTGATTAACTTCTTCATCAACAAAAGTTTATAAAATTATTGTTTAGCTTTACATTGTTCAGAAAAAAAATTAAAAAAATTATATTCTATTGGACCAGACGATGAGAAAATAAGCAGATTTAGGATTGCGAAATAGGGTGGCCAAAGCAATACATTTGCTTAAAATTGCCTGTAACCTGCGATAAAGTTGAGATCGAAATGCCAAAAAGAATAGATTCTGTACCTGATTGATACAATTGATTGTTTTTGAAGAGATATTGTGGTATTTCTCCATAATGAATAAATGAGACCCAGATGTTGCCAATAACACTTTGATTTTGTTTTAACAAAAGAACCATGGTTTCGGGGATACACCTGCCCCATCCTCAGCCAGACTGGACTGAGTCTGTGTCTCATTTATTCATGATAGGTACAATTTGATAGTTTCTAGTACGGTACTGGATCTGATCATATTTATTATTCATATTGAAGACATTATATTTATAGTTTATATTTACGTTTCTATTCATGCAGAGCTCTGCTGTTTTATTTTTGTTTAATTATTATATTTGTTTAACACTGTGACCATACTAATCAAGAGAATAAAAGATGCATATGGAACATGTACGACCCCACACTGTAGTAACTCAGGGGTTGTTAAAAACAATATTTTTCCACTATTTTCAGTTATACATTGTAATATATTGTAATGTATTTTTTGGAAGAATAAATTTCAATTTCAATTTCAATTTGTGGGCTCAGCTCTAGTCAAGACTACTAGTCTGGTCTAGTCAGGATACTGAAAAATTGAGTCTACGTGAGATTTAAGAATGGAATCATTGGTTTGAAAGTATGATTCCGATCCAAACATCTAAATTACTGAGCAAAGTGTAAGTTTGAACCTAAGAGTTTAATATAAAAGATACAAAACCTCAAAAATACAGTTTTGGAATTGCACAAATCAGGGGCGAATATAAGGGGGGCCCAGGGGCCCCGGCCCCTCCCACTGAAATAATGAATATGAAGAAAAATCAGTACAGTAATTACAGAAAAAAACAGCACATTAATCTGATTTTTTGACGGCCTGACGGTAAAGTAGTTAGTAGTTCTGTGAACAGTAGACCTCACGCAGTATTCTCATCCACAAGTACCTGATTGAAGCTATAGACCTTAATATGGAAATACAGCAATAGACTGGCTTCTCCACACATCTGTGTAATCACTTATCAGCTGATTTATGATAAATAATTCCATAGTCTGATTTTTACTCTAATATTGGCGTATGAAGGAGGCTCCTTTTTCCTTTTATATTATCCTTGAAATGCAAAATTTCCAAAAACCTTGTATATACGTCGACGCGCAATTAAAAAAGGAACATACCTGTCAAATTTCATGAAAATCTATTACCGCGTTTCGCCGTAAATGCGCAACATATAAACATTTAAACATTAAGATAAATGCCAAACCATCGACTTGAATCTTAGTCACTTCGCTCGGTCAAAAAAGTGGGTTCAGCGCAAATTACCCTCTGAATATGAGCAGCAAAACTGAGCAAGTATC
This sequence comes from Nilaparvata lugens, assembly GCF_014356525.2. Classification (NCBI taxonomy): domain Eukaryota; kingdom Metazoa; phylum Arthropoda; class Insecta; order Hemiptera; family Delphacidae; genus Nilaparvata; species Nilaparvata lugens. Next base: position 88,182,447 of record NC_052506.1, on the reverse strand, counting down.
ACGGGGTGTTACTAAAAATCACTTAACCTAACATCAACCCAAAAATATTCTATACGCCACTGGCACATATTGAGAGAAAGAGAAGCAGTTGACTCACCTCTGACTTCAGTCGTGTCCAAAATGTGAACTCTCTTCTTGATGAACCTGGCGAGGAAGACGCTGAAGGCCATCCTGAGGAAGTAGTGCACTTCCAAAATCCAGTAGAGAGCGACGAGCACCGCCAGAACACCGGCTATCACATAGCAAGTCATCACCATCCTGCCCACAAATTATTCAATTCAGTTCACACAGAAAATATTGTCACACAATATTCGAGTTGATCAATACATGCCTGTAAAGATCAACGTTTTTTGGTAACAAGGTTTGTCTACAATATAATATTGGGTTATATATGGCACAAACGCTGGGAACTGCACTGCACTAGAGTTGAAGAGACAGTGAACCCTCACTGGGAATGCTAACTATTGGACTTGAAAATTGATATACACTTATGAGTCATCACATAACTTAAACAGCTAGTTAGGTGATTGAGAACACAAACCGTATGGAAATTAATTGGGGTTGATACACTTTAATCAGTTCCTGACTACACAAAACTTGTTTACCACAGTCAACACAAACAACCCTATATTGTCAATCTGAATTACACTAGGTTAGGGTACAACGTATGTTGAACTAGTGGTCAAAGTCAAAAGATATTATTGAATTAGTTCCAGTAGTAAAGCACAGAGATCGAAGTGTCAATTTTGCAGATTGCTTCGCTGACTTGAGATAAACCTACACATTGTCGGAGATGGCAATACAAGTCAATACCGATCCAAAACTTAATTAATTGCCCGAGTAGGAGCACACACACAAAATACACACAATGCACTGATTGACCGGTGGCGTTATCAGTGAAGTGATGAGACCGGTGTTGGTTGGTCCAGCTGACTTATCAGATCACCTGACCCTACTCAACGCGGGCGCGCGGCGCGGCTGTCTCAGTGTCTGAGCGCAGTACGCAGATCATGGCCCGCGCAATATCGACCCGAGCCCGAGACCGAGAGTGTCCTCTTGCCGCACTCAGAGGCGCGCTCACCGCCACAATAGCGCTACCTACCGGCCGCACTTGCAATCAAATCCACCACCGTACGCGACCAAAGCTGACGCCGATTTGAAACTGAGTTTCCAGCAGAAAATGGAAGAGCTCTCTGTACGCACCGTCCAAGGTTGACAACCTGCACTTGACGTTTGCCATTCTTGTGGCCAGCCGATGTAGTAGTCTCGTCCCAAACATTTTTTAGCACAATTGTTTCACAGTCTGCCAAACGTAAAAAATTTCCGAAGGGTACAATGAGCTTGAAGGAATGTATAGTAGGCTACTTGATTTGCAGCCTAACGAATGTGAGAAATATAGATTAGTTAGGCCACGGACACAGGCCTACACAGGCCAATGCAGGCCCACGCACACAACAGGACACACAAAGCGTTTTTCTGATGTTTGACAAATTTTCAATACTCCAATCCAATCAGCCAATCGGAGAACTTCCTCTCCTGTCGTACCGTGCCGACTCGTGGCCACGTTAAATAGTTAAACGTGAGAAAGGATAGAAAATTCTTCTAGGGATGTACTGGATTTATAAACTATCAAACGTGATGAAATTGTTTATTTTTTGCTGGGTATGCCCGTTTGGCCAGTTGCGCACATATGCTTTTGCTCGAGCGTGAGTGTTGTGATGACATGAACAAACAACAAACAACCATGTCAAGGGTGGGATTCGAACCCACGACCGGGCGCAGCTATAGCAGACTGAAGACCACTCGCCTAAGCCAACCGACATTTAGTCTAAACATCGAAAAGCTCATGAAAGAAGCTTAAAGGACTGTACTTTTTTCATCTTTCTCAAGTCCAAACCACATGAAAAAGACATCAAGTTCATGAAGGGATGTTATTGGAGAAGTTATATTGATGAGAGGATTAGGGAATTATTACAAGCAAGACTGTAGAACACTGTGAAACGGACTAGAAAAAGGTGTTGAATCTCATTTCATGGAATACATTTTACAACTTGCTCTCTTCGCACCCCCACCCACCACGCAACTAAAAGTTAGTTTTCATAAATTGAATAGCTTTCTCAAAAATTGATATTTTAAGAAAATTCTTGTTTTACTAGATCAACAATACCATGAAGAATCTATCCTCTAAATCTCATGGATTTATCTCTCACCGAATTTGATATGTTCTGTCCCTAAAATTAAAACTTTAGGCGCTCATATCTCAAAAAGTAATGATCGGGAAAAAATGTTTTCTCGTGAAAACTTTTTCATTTTGATAGCTTGATGATATAAAAATCGAAAAAAATTGAAAAATATCACCAGTAGAAAGTTTACTTTTAACCTTTGCACAGCCTTTTAACTCACTGTTAACGCCCTATCATGAAAAAGTAGAGATTCCTGGAGAGTGTGGTTCCTTGAACAACGGATGAACGATTAAATTAATAAATTATCACCTCATAACTCTGATTTACACTTGTCTAAAAAGAACTGTTAAGGCTTAAAAAATGATCTTATGAGCTCAAAAATGAAAAAATTGCTTTCCATAATTATCAAGATACAAATTGAAAATTGAAACGAGCGCAGATGAACTCTGAGCAGAAATTAAATTAAGTTTAGGATGATCTCTGAAAATCAAAATTTATTGATTTGAAAACAAATATCAATAGATGAAGTTAATAAAGTAGAATTCAAATCAATGGAAATAGAGGGTCTCGTTTGAATTCTCTCCAAAACCATTTGTCTAATACATTTTAGAGTACTACGAACTTACGTGACATCTTTCTGCAATAGTAATATACTTTATCTGAAAGTGTTGAGTTTCGGAAAATTTGCCAAAAATCATAAATAAACTCTGAAATATATTATGCAGTTCTGTATAAAGTCTCGGTTGAGAGAAGTCTGAGATTTCTTATTCTCTTTGTAAACAATGAATTGGAGCGTGATTTCACATTTTTGTCTGAAAGCAGTTGAACAACGATGCAAATATTTTTGGAAAAGGACTGCTTCAGTGGTTTAGTACCCACTGAAACTCATTTCTGGCATAATGTCAGCGTCGTATGTTCAACGGAAAATTACTCAAAGACGACATTTTCTTCACAGCAAATATTTTACTGTCAAGTCAAGTTTTTATTAATAGTTTCAACACATTAGAACGTTTTGTGCGAATAAAAGAATATTGTACGGCACAAAAACGATACTAAGTGGATTGTGTAGCAAGGTCAGACCAGGACGACGTTTTTGCAACTTCATCGACGCTCAGCTCGAAATATTTCAATTCGCATTTGAAAAAGCAGTCATCGCTCTCCAAAGAATATAATACAAAGGAGAAACAAAAAATATTCTTCATCCGTTATATAATCGATTGAGCTCATATAGTACCTTTTTATGGCGGATGCATCCTTGTAAGCTCTTAGAAGAGAATGTGGAGTAATAGAGTTTAAAAAAGGCGACAAAACAAGGGATTGAGCCCAGTAGCCTCAGATACATAATAACCAATGTAACATCACGGAGGTATTTGCAATACCTTTTTCAACTATAATTATAGGAAAAACAAAACTTCTATTCAAGTTTATTGTTATCTACGTTCAGGTAGTGGATCATGATATTATGAAATATGAAATGCTCATGCTAGAATACTAGAAGAACTGTAACTATAAATTATAACACATATAATAAGTTAAGCTACGTTTAAACCTAAGTTGTCAACAAAATATTTATTTTTCCGTTCTCAAGCTGCGTTTACACCAAAGTTATTAATGACTTAATCCTTATAGATTTTATTAGATTGAACATAACTTATCATACACATGATGAACATAATGTTTGTCAAGTTACGTTCAATCTAATAGAATCTATAAGGATTAAGCTATTAACATTAGCTAATCACTTTGGTGTAAACGCTGCTTTAGAGTGTTAAAACCTAGAGAGTCGTTTTTAATATTCGAATCTTTCTAATATTTATATTTGAATGTTGTTTTTAATATTGCAGCTGTTATTAATGTAATAAGTTGTTTTTAATATTGTAGCTTTGATTTGTTGTACAACTCTCATCCAACTTGAATAGTAACGAGTAACTGAAACTTGAATTTGAATTGACAATGATGTATTGTAGTTACAATTTTCTTTACTCCTACAACAGAAACGTACTCTAAAATTGTAATAGACATACCTTCAAAATTCCGCAATTCATAAAACATGTAAATAGTTTTATACTTATTAGGTTTCACAGCTTCCTTGACATCAGAACTCGATTATATAGGCATAGTTTTTCGAATATCTGAACTCGATTATTTAGGCATCGTTTTTCGCATAAGCTCTAGGCATAATTCTTGATTTGTTTTTCATTATTTCAGGTTTATTTATGCATAGGTTTCCGCGTAGGCTCAGGCATTGGTATTTATTATTTCATAGATGTTTATAAAAGTTATAATGTTTATAAAAGTCATTAAAGGTGTAAACGCAGCTTAAAAACGCAAAAATAAACATTTTGTTGACAGCTTTGGTGTAAACGCAGCTTTACAGTCAGTACCTATACGTTGTAGAAAAACCCAAGTCGTAATGAAAACTTTAGTTAATTATATTGCTATCAAATTCAGCTTTACGACGAGATTCTATATATTTTTGAAGTTTCACGTTATATGGTATTTTTTGGCTTACAAAAGACAAAATGTTGATCAAAGAACTAAAGCAAAAACATGTAAGAGTTTTTTGATGGAGTCAGATTTGCAATTAATAGAATTCAAATATTTGTACAAAAAATGCTAAAATTTAATTTGTAATTAGATTGAAGAATGTGTAAACATCATGAAAAATTGTTTTGTTTTATGAGGTTAACTCAGTTGTAGAAAAACGTTCTTGGAGGTTAGTCATCAATTATTACTAACTACAATAAAATTGTACAGTAATTTTAGAAGAAATAGATAGATTTTTAAGAAAAGAATGGACTACAAACCGTTTACTAATAAGCACCAAGTTTGATTAAAAATATCACCGTAAATAGATTAGTATTTTTTTGAATTTCCAACTTTAATCAAAATCACCACTCATCTTGTGTACGTTACAGACGAATAAACTTTATAACTAACACTATTTGACACTTCTTAGGTGAATCATATGGAGGAAGAATAGACTTTCTGTTTGATATCTGTCAAGGCTACTCAAAACATCTAGCCAAGACTTGATTGACGTTTGGAATAAATTAACACCTGAATAAATGAAATAAAAACACATAGATGTTGTCAGTTTTCTACACTTGTAGAAAACTGACAACATCTATGTGTTTTTATTTCATCATGGAACGTTTCTACAACATCGACCACAACTCATCTGAATAAATATTTTATTCTACTGGAATTGCATTCCTCCAACAGGGGAGCCCCCCTCCAAGCTCAATAACGCACCCCCACTAAATATCCTAAATTTAAATCGCTCCCCCAAGAAAATCATCCTCGCAAAAATGAGTTTGTCAGTCAATATATTATTAATATAAACACTGCTAAACTTATAGAGGCCCCCGCCAAGAATGTATCTCTGACTATAATGAGAAATCAAGAATGTAATAATTTATTGCTATCTGAAGAGTTCGTAGAAAAATTTCACGCCCATTTTGTTGCTACCAGCACAGAAGAAGGAAACCTAGTTTCACTTTATCAATTCAAAATCACTTGCACCGCCATTATTAATAATAATTTTTTTTATTCAATTTTTTCTCACATTAAGTCATGATAAGTTTTACAAATTGAATCAATCATTATACATAATTTTATCATCTTATATCTATCATACATGAAGTGAGAATCTATCAAGATTTTCCTATTATAATTTTGTGGCTGCCCTATGAAGCTAATTTTAGCTTATATTGGGGCATTGAACATACTCAGGGATATTAATAATAATAATAATAATACTAAGGGTGATGCCCACATAAGCTCTTAGGCTTGTGCGTGGGTAATGAGTGAGAGGGATGATGATGAGAGATGACGACTACTTTTTAGGTAGTCGGGACCGACGACTTATCATCTGCTCCGAAAGACGGGAATGTTTGGAGTCATTTTTATTGATATAATGTTTATAGATATAGAATGTTGACAGCAAGCTGACCGTTCTGTTCGTACCCTCAAAGTACGAGGTTGAGGTCGATTTTTAGCTTTCAGTTCAGGTCGCGCTCGCGATCGCCCTCCAAAACACAATGTAAAGCATGGGAGTGAACAAAAGTTTCGATCGCGATACAGACATTCAGCAAGATGTTATCCAGATGCTTTTATTTTTGCAACCTTATTAGTGGAATCGATTGAAACTGAAAGCTAAAACGCGACCTGCCGGTATGATTTGATTTTTCACACTGAAATTGTTTACCATTATTAACAGAACACTGAGATACATTTCTGTATACAATATGACGTTAAAGTAGAGCAGTAGAATGCAGAAAACTATTAATCGATATTTTAATATCATAAGTGGAATTAATTATTCTGGTTCTCAAATCTGTAATATGAATACCAGTCGACCTTATCTGTCAAAGTTCGGGTGGAAGTTTGAAGAATGTACACACGTCCACACACTCAACTTGCTGACATTCCACTAACTCTGATGAATGAGCTTGAACTTTGCGTCGATAAAATGGAATTGCGAACAGAGGGAAGCCTGCACTAATTAAATAGCAGGAATTCATCGCCCAACAATACCATCCATTCTCAGTCAAGCGTATTTCTCATTCTCTCTCAATCACTCTCTCTGTCTCTCACTATTTCCAATAAAATAAAATACATAACTTGTCTTTTTGACTAACGGCTATTTCTCACTTATGAAATAATTTTTTTATAGTAGCTCTCATCAAATTTCCATATCTAGCTGTTAACCCTGTTGTCATTATTATTTCCAGTAGCAGAAGTCTTCGGGGTAATTTACAGTATTTAATTTGGATTTTCGTTTAAAAATAATTATCAAATATTACACAATTTGTGTAAATCAATAAAATGTAAAAATACTAGGACTGAGATCAATTTATTACGTGAATTTAGATTCAAAAATCAACGAATGAAGACCACGTTAGAAGAAGACTGCCTAGAAAGCAGTCGTTAGGTCACGTCAGAAGCCCTGAAATTGATCAATTGCGACCTGAAAACTAGACCCTAGACCCTAGACACTAGACCTGAGCCAGCCAGGTCACTCGATATTGTTTTTATTATTATTTACTAGTAAAGAAATCATTTTGAGGATCTCTCAAGTGCCATTTGAAGGAATCAAGGTCCAACCATCATAACTCAGTTCTTGGACTTGAAAATAGGTAAACAAGTTCACTTACTATTTGAAGATCTAATATTTCTTACTAATATGATGTTCAGGTGTACCTCTCTGTTCCTATAATAAGCAATTACATAGCTAATACAGCAAATGAGAGATAAAATAATTATTATCGGATTTTGATTACTACATAACCACATAGATATGCCTAGTGTTAACCACCGGTTTTTCCCTCATGTTGAAAGTGGAAAAATTATCTCCGATAAGTATCACATTCTATAACAACTCTCTTATTACATCTCTGCTGTTGTTTAAAATTATCTCCTATTGACCAGCCTTCAATTATAAAAAAAGAAAAACATAATTTGTTCACCAATCTTTCATTGCCTGATCCATTAGACCGGTTGCATGAGAGCCTGTTGAATAGTAACCATGATTAAATGTCACGAGAGCCAATCAGAGAAGGTTTTTTGAAAAGAAGGCTTCTCTGATTGGTTTTCGTGGAATTTAATCACTGTTAAGATTCAACAGGCTTTTGAGCAACCGGGCCTCAATATTTGAATTGATGGCAGTTATCGAATAAAGTTCAGTGCCTTAGCGATAAAGTAATCGTAATAGCTAATACCTTGAACTTGCTAACCTAATAGACCCAGTAATGAAGGCCACTAATAAGGAAATCTCAGTATAATTATTCGTTTTTGTGCAGCCTATGAAACTAGTTTGAGGCATGCTAATATGCATAGGAAGATTCTCTTTCCTTCAACTCATCTCTTTCTTTCATTATCTTTATTTTATCAATAAATTAGAGAAAAAGGTGAAAAGCCGTTAGGCTTACTGGTACATGTGATTTCACAGTAGCTAAGGATCATTATTAGATACTCTACGCGTTGAGGAAAAACATGTTATCATATTACTTTCCACACAAGCATCATTTTCTTTGGGTTCTCATTATTGAGAACTTATCATCTATAATATTATTATGATTTTCTGTTTCGAATTCAAATTATTAGAAGAGACTGATGGATTTTTCATGGTAATTTTGTGGATGAAATACAGTGTATCAACAATTCAAAATTCCTTATCACCATATTTATCTGCTTCATGTTTAGGAGGAAATTGAATTAGAAAGACATTCGGCATTCCATCTTAGATAATAAAGTAGATATAAGCTGCATTTTTATTTGATTTTTTAAAGTTTAATTTGCCTTGAAATTGAAGAGGCAACAGTCCAACTCTAAAAGAAGTGTCGTCTTTCAAACAAGGAAATTGAGAGCTGAAACTCACTTGAGGTTGTAAAAAATCATACATATATTTTGTCAAAATCTGTGAGCAAGTTCATACTAATAGTTTATGTTTTTATCCTTTATTTCAAAATAATACACCATTTGCGTTATAGGCAGTAAGAGCTGGAAATCTTACCAGGAAAAGGTTAACTGTTCATTCCCTTTGGAAAAATGATAATATTTATCACTATTATAATATAGTAAATAGTTTATGATAATATAATGCAGCCTGTGATGTTTATCCTATTAAATTAAGCGAGCAATTTCTGTATACATATGGTTATTTATGTTTAACAGATCTCGAAAACTGCTCTAACGATTTTCACGAAACTTGGAACATAGTAGGTTTATGATATAAATATTCGATTGCACTAGGTCTCATTCTTTGGAAAACTCGCTGAACGACATTAAAAGGATAATTCATCCTTGGAAAACAGATGATAATTACGTCGTCTCTCGATAACAGAAGATGCGTGTGCCTGTGTGGGAGAGAGACAGAATTATTTCCAGCTGTGTAATCATAATCAATCACCGAGAAATTTTATCTAGCTTCACAATTTTTAATCGATTTGATCAACATAATCTGATTTGTTGACATGACATGATAATCCTCCTAAACTAGAGTATATCATAATTTTCAAAGTTGATCATTATTTGACAATTTCAAGTGATTAGTGAGTGTTATTTTGTTATTCAATTTGATTTGTATATAATCTAAATTATAATTTTTTTGTTTTCAAATGTTTGAACAGAAAATTGAAACTGAATTCAAGTGTATGGAACATAACCTACTTTCTGGACTATTGATAGTGTATATATCAAAATTCGGGAAAGAAACAGTTTTGGGCTGTGCCTGTTAGTACTTCCCCAATCATTTTGAAGAATTGTGTTCGGTTTATCAAAAGTCAATAAATAAATATAACAAGCGAAGCTCGGTGCCCCGATATTTATTTCCGAATCAGAAAACTCAAAAGTTTTGGAGAAACTTTCAGTTCGCTTCCAGCCACTTTAATAGCTATATTCTTCCTTCTTCTTGAAAATTGCCGTTTATGTCAATATTTTTGAAAACAATTTTACTTCTAGTTAGAAGTTATGGATTACACAATCTCTCAGAGCTCACCGTCAATCTAAATAATCTTTATGGAAACATTTACTAATCTTCTGAGTGGTGTAGATGAGTAAATATTTATTACTCATAAGATGAGTAATTATTACTCATAGATGAGATTTATTACTTTATAAGATGAGTAATTTATTAATTTTATTCAAAACGTCTGAAGAAAAAAGAAAACTTAACACAGAACCTTCTTTTGCTGAAAGTAGAGCCTATCCCTAAGCCTTTGAGATGATGATAATGATTATAAGAAATGACTGGACTCAAAGATTATGTGGATTCCGATACATCGGGAAGAAATGATAAACATCATTAGAGAACATTGGTAGTTCACTCGTTCCGAAAGTAAAACATAGAATTTTATAAAGAATATTATAGGATAATACTCGTAGCTATGAGTTTTATAGGAACGGATTTAATCCTTTGTAAACAAAGATTTATTTCCTTATAAGAAATAAGGACACTCACCAGTTCTCTTCTATCAGCTGATAATTATTTTGAATCCAATAAAGATCATTTCTTTAATTCATAATCAAGGTGAGCTAGCCTCAATTAGATCAGTATTGGCTGAATCAGAGTGGTTGAATAGTTGCCAAAGTATCACATTGAAAACATACAAAATTGCCAGAGGGTACGGAATTCCATTAAATAGCAAGGCTGGTCCTCAATCGTATGACAATTTCAACAACAAAAAAGCCTCAAAAAAAACTTCAACTGGCAACATCATATATCACTGAATAAATCTGTTGCATGTATTTCAATTTTTCAAACGAATTCCATCTCATGCACATAGTTTCTAACCTAAATTTTGTAAAAGTTTCTATCTGAAAAGAGACAAAATGAAGAATAATATCTAAGACCTAGTCTTCACTCACCTAGCGACGCGTAGCTAGAAATACGTCTTTGGAAGACGTAGTGCCGGTTCCACAAAAGCCGTTAAACGTGATTAATTCCACGAGAGCCAATCAGAGAAGCCGTCTTATCAAAAAGGACTTCTCTGATTGGTTCTCGTGAAATTAATCAAGGTTAAAATTTAAACGGCTTTTGTGCAACCAGGCAGTAGTCGTCCTATCTTCCAATATTAAATCTACGCTACGCAATCTGTCCCGTTCACACCAGCGTTGCGTAGCTTCAATATTGGGCTTCAGATTGGACGGCTATGTGTTCCGAAGAGGCATTCCCAGCGAGGAATTCACGTGGCTAGGTGTGTGAAGACATTTAAGTGGACTCAACTGTAATGAAAGTCTTTATGGGTTATTCAGGCAACCTCATCCATTCATTTTTTGGTTGATTATTTTTCCATTATTAAATCTATTCTAATAAATTTCTAATGGAATTGAGAAAGCATGCCTAATAGTTTTCATAATAAGTTAAATGCAATATTCTTCCATTAGTTGGGTGGCTCGTTGGAGTAAGTGATAATGCGCCAGTCTAATAATCAAGAGAACCCGAGTTCGAATCTCGACCGGGCAAAAGTTTTTGACCACATCAGAACCACATAGATACGGCCACCTCGTCTTTCGGAGGAGACGATAAGCCGTTGGTCCCGTCTACCTGAAAAGTAGTGGTCGTCTCTCATCATGATCCCTCTCACTCATTACCCACACACAAGCCTAGGAGCTTATGTGGGCATCACCCTCAGTATTATCATTATTAATAATTATTGCGATCATATAATCACGGATGACAATAAGTTATATGCCTAATCACAGTTAATAAATTATATTCAATATTAATGTACCTTGTAAGGGAGGGGGGCATTAAGACTATTGGAATTTAAGGCTAAGGGAATATAATTGATTCTAGAAAATTGATTAAAAAAGATTTGTTCAGACTAGTACACCTAATATGTAGCCTACAATGAAATATATAAGTCAGATCTTTTGATTGACTACAGTAGTTACACTCCAGAAAGTTGGAGTCGAGAAGGGAAAGACTAATAGAGGTTGAAACTTCTCAAGGCGACATTTCTCAACATGGTTGGAAGAAATTACATAGCAATCACGTTTCGTGTATTATATTAAGCGGGTGTCTAAATAGAAACGTCAAATTGTATTCTAACGAAATACCTGATGAAGTAGAAACTCATAAATCCGAGAATAAAGTAGAAGGCAGACCAGATCCTTTCCGGCAATGTTGATTTTAATTTGAAGTGAGTTCGGTTTTACTATGGTATCAAGTATTTTTGTCCTGTTAGCGTCGATGTGAGATGGTCGATCGGATCAGAGAATGCAGCCTTGGTTTAGAGTGCAAGGGCTTCCGTTAACATTACATTCATTCTAATTCATTCTTCCCAATGAAGTACAATCATTAATACAAATAACAGAAAGCGAATTTGGTAATTCATTTCAATTTTATTCATGTACTGTTTTATCAAATCTGTAATATTCATTAAGTTTTCTCTATTAGGTTGAAGGATACCGTAGCGAAGGATAACAAAACATCCAGCTTTATTCCAAACTAGCAAGAAACCCGTGCTTCGGAAGGGTCTATTTTAAAACTTGACTTAATGAAATCTTGAAGAACTGAAAATAGGTCTATTACCAACCTCGGTTAATCAAGAATCTATATGAAAATTTTCAAGTTAATCAGTCCAGTAGTTCAACCGAGATGATGCGTCAAACATAATTTTCCTATCCCGTACGTGTATAAGCCAGCTCTTTCCTTTATTATAGTACTAGCCGTCAGTCTCGCTTCACTCGCCATATTCGTCTAGCCAGGGGGCTCCGCCCCCTGGACCCCCGACTGGAAGGTCCATAAATGAGATCAGCGGGCTAGCTTTGCTCGTCTGCAATTTTCATTTGAGCATGCTTCATTCCATCAGAAAGTCAAAGTACTTCCTCGCCCGATTCAATCACCGATTAATTTCAATTATTTAGTGCAGGGTGGAAAACTTTTATTAGGATATTATGAGAATTATTGTACTCCAGTCTAGTCTTTGAAATTTTCCCACCTCAGCTAAACCAGTGTACTGAAAAAACGCAGATTTTGTAGCGTATCTTTTACGTTATTTCAAATTCCTTCTAACACATTATTACACCCTAGCTGAGCTTCTGTAGTATATTTGAACATTTTCTGTTCATTTTTTCTCGATAAATCTGGGAAAAATAAAAAAAACGCTGGAAAACGCTAATTTTAGGCGTATCTTTGGAGATTTTTCCAAATCCGTTCTTAGTGCGCCTCTAAAGGGCCAACTGAACATACCTAACAAATTTGAACGTTTTTGGTCCGGTAGATTTTTAGTTCTGCGAGTGAGTGAGTCAGTCAGTGAGTGAGTGCCATTTCGCTTTCATATAGATAGATAGATGAGTCAGCTCCACAAATTATTGACAGTTTTGAGCTCTCCCTCATTACCCGGTGATTCGAAACCCACCTGAAACCCGGGGTACATATCTCCTCAAAATCGCTCGCATTTCTCACGCTTAGAGAAGCTCAACGAGAACAAATAAAAATACTCTTTATTAAAAGTATCAAGAAAATGAATTTCATGCCTATTTAGTAATTTCTATTGGTTTAATTGATTTTTTACGAGTAGTAAGGAGTAGGAAGAATAGTGACCTTATGAAAAGAATTCATATGTTGAAAGAAACCTGAGACTCATAAATTTGATAGGAAAAAATAAAAATCACATTTTTTAATCCAGTAGAAAACTCCAATTAATAGATTAAGGATATTATGAATAAGAAGAGTGCTACCTCGCCCATATTATCAATTGCTTTGAATTAGTGTTGAGACAATAGCGTGAAAGATTGTGTAAGATGTGAACGACCATGATTTCAGGGATGACTGCGCTTATAGCTGTACAGTTCGAAATGACTAATGTGCTGACTGCTGACTGTTGTTAAGGTTCCTATTAGCTAATAGCCAACGGCCCCACTATGATCCACATTTTTTGTTAAAGCTAAATCAATCATAGAAGTTTCAAGTTCACTGCACCAAAAAAATAACTAATTATAATTAAAAATCAAATAATCAGTCAACATAATTCATTCACTAGAACTAGCTTACAGCATCAGTGAATAAAGACAAATCAAGCTATGATGTTTTGATATTCCTGACCTTTATCAATTGAACTGACCTTGAAATCATTGTCATCAATGATAGCAAGAATGCACGAAGAAAGGTAATCAATCTTTTTGTCTTGCCGGATATAATGGTCTATTACCTCTAGCTATTTTTTATAAACAGTGAAATATTACGTATTTGATTCATAATAGCACCCCCTGCTGAAACGAAGCCCTACGGATATTTGTTGGCTGTTAATTAAGATGTACAATTTAGCGTACTTAATGTAAAATGAACTGAAAAATTGAATAAAATCGTTTCCAGATCTGTATCTACAGTAATTTTCAAGATATGTGACAAAATACGCGGAATTGGTTCCGAAAAACATGTTCCTTTAAGGTTTAAAGCAGATTTACTATGTTAAATGTACAATAAACACAAAATATTTTACTGAACTTGTAGAAAATTTAATTTCGAAGAGAAACTTGTAAAATAAGTCTATAATAAACAAACTTGACCTTTAAAAAAATAATCCTAATTAAAGCATACAAAACGCATGAAAAGAGAGCTTAACCGACTTGTCTATTTTGCATGCGTTTTGTATGAAATAAGGGATTTTTTTAAATCACTTTTTGCTTTTAGAAAAAACGACTAGCAGTCAGATATTTTACAATACATGAATTAATCAGTCACTGTTACAACGAGATCTTTCGGCAGTTCCGCCATCTTCTTGATTTTTTTAAGGTTGCGTTTGTCTATTATAGACTTATTTTACATCTTTCTCTTGGAAATTAAATTTTCTACAAGTTCAGTAAAAAATATTTTGTGTTTATTGTACATTATAACATATTAAATCTGCTTCAAACCTTGAAGGAACACGTTTTTCGGTACCAAGTTTTGCGTATTTCGTCACATATCTTAAAAATTACTGTAGCTACAGGTCTGGAAACGGTTTTATTCAATTTTTCAGTTCATTTTACATTAAGTACGCTAAATTGTACATCTTAATTAACAGCCAACATATACCCGTAGGGCTTCGTTTCAGCAGGGGATCTGGAATTCAGACGAAATCTTTCACCCTGTATAACATATTAACTATGTTAATTAGAACTTTTTTCTTCTTTTGATGTGAGGAATCACGCCCTGACTTATGGGCACCTTTTTTCAGAGCACTCTGTATAATTCTTTAGTCTTACTTAACGTTAATTTTTTGTGGATAATCAAATTAATTTTTTTGGTTATTGTACAAAAGTCCCTGGAAATCATGTGGATTGGACCCTACCATTGAATTTTTACATAGAAATTTTGAGTCAGGTTCTAGACAAGGGAATTCTTGTTACAGTCCACGCTCTTCTAGAGAGAGCAGTCTAGACCTAGAGGCGGCTTCCCTGCCAACTTGAACATTTCCACATCGATCCTGTCATCCTCCATCTCCTTCTCTCTCCTTTTCCTCCCCACTGACTATCCTCTCTTCCACTTATATTTAGTGGAGTACTTGACACAGTCTACTTGAGATTCTCTCCCTCCTCGTTCCTCTTATTCAAAATTCTCTCGTTCTTCCACTTCTTCTTTTCCACTCCTTTATGCACTGAACTAGGAAATTTATCAAGTTCTTAATGAAATAAAATTACATGGTATCGATCTGTATTTGCATTATTCCAAGCATAGTTCAATTTCCAACATTTAAATATAGATTAACACAGCTTAATAATGGTAAATCATGTGTCTTGAAAACTAGTCTAATCATCATCAATGACCTAATTTCGCTTGCACAAAAGACAATTCAATTTATATTGTGAACTGAGAGATCTCGGGGATTCTTTAATGGACAAGGTACCATCATTTACGTCTTGTTCGGTCTCCAATTCTATGCTCTTTAAATTACCATATCATAGAACTGAGATGAAAGTGTTTTATATAAGTAATGAAACATTGCTGGTAGGTATTTGAATAAGATTGATACAATAAAATGAGATTACATTAATAAGATTGATAAAGGAGTTGAAATATGTTGTGTCGTTATTTCAAAAAATTAAATGACTCCTTATAAACTTGCTGATTTTAATACATCTATTAAAATCGATCAATTTTTATACATCTATTAAACAGCGATTGCCTATCCTAAGTACAACTACTACCACTTAAATAAATTACTGGCATAGGTCATGTTGTATGAACGTGAAATGAGCGCAAATCCTAAATGGATGCTGCTTACACTAATAGAAATGTAAATTCTATTTTTACTTTATTGCTTTCAAACAGATTATTCATCAGCAGAATGGTACACATCTTTGAACAAAACTATCCTCAGGGCGGGAAAGCTTGCAAAAATCTAGTGGAATTTCACTAATTACGCTCAACTATTGTTCAGTCACTCATCTTAGAAACACAATTTCAGTGTATTAGTTCGGGTGAAAGTCTACTTAATCTTCGCTTTAATGGCTTATTGTGATTGTATAGTATGTCAAACTACATAGCACGCGAACTCAAAGATCAATCTTCCCGCATTGAGAATAACAACTAAGTACATTCTATATTATTTAGTACATTCCAGTATTTGATGACGAGAATAGAGATTAATCTACTCAAATAGACAAACGACCATTGACAATCTATCATTAATTTGAAGTTTCCTCATGTACTGCATTGAAATACGGTAGGCCAATAGCCGGTAATGTTTTACTCACATATACTGTTATAGAGATAGCCTATACCTTAAGGCTGTGCAAAGGCTAAAAAAAACTTTCTACTTGTGATATTTTACAAAGTTTTTTGATTTGAATATCATCAAGCTATCAAAATGGAAAAGTTTTCTCAGGAAAACATTTTTTTCCGATCATTACTTTTTGACATATGAGCGCCTGAAGTTTGAATTTTTGGGACAGAACATTTCAAATTCGGTAAGATATAAATCCATGAGATCTGAAGGATGGATTCTTCATGGTATTGTTGATCTAGTAAAACAAAAATTTTCTGAAAATATCAATTTTTGAAAAAGTTATTCAATTTACCAAAAATAACTCAACTAAAAGTTATTTTTAGTAAATTAAATAACTATCTTAAAAATTGATATTTTCAGAAAATTTTTGTTCTACTAGTTCAACAATACCATGAAGAATCTATCCTCTAAATCTCATGGATTTATCTCTCACAGAATTTGAAATGTTCTGTCCCAAAAATTTAAACTTTAGGCGCTCATATCTCAAAAAGTAATGATCAGAAAAAAAAGTTTTTCCTGAGAAAACTTTTTAATTTTGATAGCTTGATGATATACAAATCAAAAAACTTTGAAAAATATCACGAGTACGTAGAAAGTTCATTTTTAGCCTTTGCAAATTCAAAGGTTCAAATCCCGGCCCGGGCAAGGTATCTTATAATTACAATGTATTGATCTCTGTATTAAACAAGTTTCGTTCTACAAAATATTTCTATCATGATGAATTTTTCTTTAAAAAATTATTACTTTATATATACAAGGTATATAATGTTTATCTCGGGCCACTCCCGTGTTACGGATGGACACGTTAATAAAAAGCAGTCGTTAGGTCATGTCAAAGGCCCTGAAATTGATCAGTTGCGACCTCAAAACTCTAAAACCAGACCTGAGCCAGCCAGGTCACTCGATATTATTATTATTATGCCTTAAGCTGGGTTTTAGTTTGTGCGTAAATACCGTCGTCGATCACGACTGGGAGAGGATCTCAGATTGGGTGGATTTCAATTTGTCTAAAAAACCTAAAATATTATGTTCAATTATGTATGAATGCGGGAGGTTGAGTTTATAATTTGTTATACTTTTCAATGGCAATATGTTGATATTATTAGAAATGTTTTGATTCTTGAATAATAAACACAAATAATGAAAAGTTATTTGATCAGCTGTTTTAGCACACTTGAAATTTGGACAATATGAATGTCAACAATGCTTGTCGTCGTCGACTGCGGAAGTTTACGCACAAACGAAAATGAACCTTCAATCCCCTAACCCTCAATGTATTGATCTCTGTATTAAACAAGTTTCGTTCTACAAAATATTTCTATCGTGATGAATTTTTCTTTAAAAAATTATTACTTTAATGATTAAGTAGGACCCTTGTAGCCAGCCAAATTAGCTGAGACGACTAATGCGTTGTTCCCTTCAGTCTGCTAGCGCTACTTGTTCATGAGTTCGAATCCCGCCGGTAGGCATGGACATTTGATCATCTCATCAAATCACCCACGCACTTCCCATTACAAACACACAAGCTAAAAGCTCATGTGAACATCATCCACAATAAAAAACACGTTTATGGACGGTTTCCGAGCTTGGGATTTAGCTAAGTTTCTAGACTTTAAACAGCTGGAGTCAGAAAATTGGTTTTCCGAAACGGAGCGTAGTCATAGTCCACGTTTAAGGCTGTGCACAGTATAAAAATTAACTTTCTACTAGTGATATTTACCAAAGTTTTTCGATTTGTATTTCATCAAGCTATCAAAATGAAAAAGTTTTCTCAGGAAAACATTTTTTTCCGATCATTATTTTTTGAGATATGAGCGCCTAATGTTTAAATTTTTGGGACAGAACATTTCAAATTCGGTAGGAGATAACTCCATGAAATTTAGAGGATGAATTCTTCATGGTATTGTTGATTGAATAAGACAAAAATTTTCTGAAAATATCATTTTTGACAAAGTTATTCAATTTACCAAAAATGACCAAGAATAACTCAACAAAAGTTATTTTTGGTTATTTTTAGTAAATTGAATAACATTCTCAAAAATTGATATTTTCAGAAAATTTATGTTTTATTCTATCATCAATACCATGAAGAATTTATCCTCTAAATACCAAGAAGTTATCTCTAACCGAATTTGAAATGTTCTGTCCCAAAAATTCAAACTATCTCAAAAAGTAATGATCGGAAAAAAAATGTTTTCCTGGGAAAACTTTTTCATTTTGATAGCTTGATGATATAAAAATCGAAGAACATTAAAAAATATCACCAGTAGAAAGTTTATTTTTAGCCTTTGCACAGCCTTAAATTAAATTTTGAAAAACTAGAAAATTGAACACAAAATGAAATAAAGAGAAAATAGTGTGAAGTTTCAGCTATTTTGAATTATTTAGGAAGTGAAAAAGTCAAGGAAAAACGTTTTCAATTATAGAAATGAGAAGATAAAGATTATCATAAAAACTACGACTACGCCCCGTTTCGGAAAGCCAATTTTCTGACTCCAGCGGTTTAAAGTCTACAACTAAGCTAAATCCCGAGCTAAAAAACCGGCCCTTAATTTATGATTCCAAATATGAAAATTCCACATCATAGTCCAGGCAACGAATGCTCAAATAAAGGTATAGAGGGAAAAAAGAACATTAAATTATCTTTCATTTCATGTATAATTCGACTATTTCACGCATTCCCATACGACTGTTCCAGCAGTTTTAGTTTTGAGTGTCTTTGTTTGGTAGAAAGTTTAGAAACACCCCCTGTGTTTAGTTCCGCAGACGTTCCAATAGATACTCAATATTTAGATACTCTAATCATACTGAAGCACACTGCCAATTTACGATGACAAAATAGTGTGATATTCGAAAAAAGTAACTTGCTGCAAATCTTGAGATTTGACATTCAAAAATAAAACTGCTGCAACAGTCGTATGGGAATGCGTGAAATAGTCGAATTATACATGAAATGAAAGATAATTCAATGCTCTACAATCTCGTAATCATCTCATTCTTGGCTCATCAATTGTTGAGAAGTTATAAGACTTGAAAGAGCGAAAAAATATAGGAAAATCTGGTTTTTCGAAAATACATCACTTTAGAACATAAATATCTCGAAAAGTATCGGATTTATCTGGAATATCTACTGAACAAAACTTGTAGGGAATTCATTGAATTCAAATTGAGCTTCATTTTTATGTAGTTAATCATGGCAATAGAATACATTGTTCCCAAGATATAAGCACGTAAGTAATAAATGGAAAATGCAACCTTCAAACCACCCATGCACATGATGCAGGGGTTGGGATTTTTGATATGCTCACCTCCAAACTAGTCTCAACAAAGCTGCAAAGTCGAAAATTGTGTTCCAAACATTCCATTCAAATCCAATTGTCAACTGATCCATTGTTGCTGAATAGAACATTTCACTCTCAACACTAAAACTGCAGCAACAGTCGTAGGGAAATGCGTAAAATAGTGAACATATACATCAAATTGAAGATAATTTGATGCTCTATCAGCTCATAATCAGCACGGATTTTTTTCATCGATCGTTCAAAAATTAGAAGGTCGAAAAGATGAAAAAATTGAAGGCAAAAGTGTTATTTCAAAAAATTTCTCACCTTCAAGAGCGGATATCTCAGAAACTGTGAGAGATATGGGAAATATGTAGAGGACAAAACTTGTTGTTAATTTTGTGAGCTTCAATTTTGAATGGAATATAAATGTTCATAAGATGCATAGTTTCCGAGGTATATGCGAAAAATGAAAAAATGGTACTTTCAAACCACCCCCACCCCTTTACCACAGGGGGTAGGGGTGAGGACTTTTGATAAGTTAGTACTCTTACTATCCTCAAAAGAGCTGTGGAGTTGAAAATTGTGTTCCAAACTTTTCCTTCTATAATCTTTCGTTGACTGGACTATATTATTTGATATCCTAATTTTAAAAAATGTTGTTATACCAAGAGAATCCCATATGACGACAATCAATTCTCCCCTTCTCTCTAAAGATTCTATTAATTCGGTTGAATGAGTTGACGGTCAGAGATCTGTATTGCCTAATTTTCACTCCTCGTTACAACTATCTGTTTGCTAAATACAAAATTAATCAATGAATTCTAGAAAATAAACACAATTGTGATATTAAAACTTGTGTATCCCGCCTCCAAATATTCATGTTGATCTTCCAGGAAAGTTGAGAGGAGAGGCAACAATAATTGTGAGTCAACATCCTCTCTGTATAGAAACTTCCTTGTGATTCTTATCACAGGATAGTCTGGCTGATAGGACAGATGGCCGATAATCCAATGACAAATTCAAATGAAATCGACCCCCATAACTTCCAAAGTCACAGCGTGTTCCAATCATTGATAAAAGTACGTTTAATTTGCATGTGTTTTCCAGTAAGTTGGAAAAAAGTTAAATCAAGTTCTAGTTATCGGAATAATAATTTATGTACAGTCACACGCAGGTGAACAAAAAGAGCGAAGCAGCTAATATATGTAAAAGGTCGTTCACTAAACTTGAAATATGTTTATGCACAGTGTGCCAATACACATTCACAAAACCCAGCTCGATGCGCTGTCTATAGCTGCTGGCCGAAACTGGATCCCTCCACTATACAAGTCCAATATCCAGATCTAGAGGTCAGGAACCAGGTAGAGTGCCAGTACTCTGAATACAAACATCAAAAGCAATATCCTATTATCGCATACGACCAAGCAAGAGTGGAATTGACACTTTTTCCGGTGAACTGGAGACGGTAACCTTCGTACTTTGTACGATATTAATTTTCGACGCCTTTTTTTAATTAGAAACGCACCGATTAACGGATGAGCGCGGAATTACTTCCGCTAAAAGGCAGGTGGTGATGTCGAATCTGTGTCCACCTTTAAAAAGTTGATCGATCTCATAATTTGTCAACTTTTTAGGGAGCTAGTTTGTTCTAATTTCAAAGCTATCTAATTTACATCTGACTATAATAACTTATATCTTATAACTTATTATCTTAATTCTGTATTTATTACTTACTAGCCGTCAGGCTCGCTTCGCTCGCCGTATCCGTCTAGCCAGGGGGCTCCGCCCCCTGGACCCCAGACTGGATCATCCGAGAATGAGATCAGCAGGCTCGCTTCGCTCGCCTACAGTTTTCATTTGAGCATTTTCATCATATGTTAGGACGATCCAGTTGGGGGTCCAAACTAAACGACTGGCTAAACGGATATAGCGAGCGATGCGAGCCTGACGGCTGGTAATATAATATTCCCAGGAATAGCTCTGATTGAAGTAGCTGTTCCCAATCAATTTTTCCGCGATAAATGCATTTCAATCCTCAACTTGGTGCCAACCTAACAAAGTCAACTCAACTTAATGCCAACCTGACAAAATTATTAATTTAGTTACCAGTTAACAACTGTTTCGAAGAGGTACTCTCTCTAGATTATAGTTCTATATTAACATATGATATGGACATTTTTCAATTAAAATTAAGAGAATAAGAAGAAGAATATACATACTAAAAGACGAACTTTAAACCCTTAAAAACCACCCTTAGAGTTAAAATATTGCGAAAAGATTTCTTAGTGCGCCTCTAAAGGGCCAACTGAACATACCTACTGAATTTGAACGTTTTTGGTCCGGTAGATTTTTAGTTCTGCGAGTGAGTGGGTGAGTGAGTGAGTGAGTGAGTGAGTGAGTCAGTCAGTCAGTCAGTCAGTGAGTGAGTGCCATTTCGCTTTTATATATATAGATGCTTAGATTACTTTCAATTACTTATGCTTTCCTCATACTTATCAACTGTCTTATGTATTTGTGAATTGCATGTGCTGATCTCTTATTTTTATTTCTTTTAGTAACTTACTTTATTCGATTGTAAATGGTAGTGAAGACTGTTTTGGGCTTAATGCCTGTAGTCTTTGTTGTTCTGTAATAAATAAATAAATAATTTTTATTCTAATCAATCTGAGAAGTCTTCAGCTACGAAAGACTGCGAAAATAACATTTGTACTGGAAATTAATATTGTTACAGAGTATATAAAATCGTGAAAATGCATTCTTTTGTTGAATATTGATTGAAGAATTGAGATTATATTTGGAAGTTCTCATGACAAGATTGAAAGACTAGATAAATCTATAATGAGGTCCACGTTATAATGGCAGTGGAGAAAGATAGGAGAAAAACGTTGCCGACCCTCTGTCTTGTCAATGCCTTCTATATGGTAGCTGATACAGGTTTATTGATGTAATATTAACCGTTAATTCTCGTTTAAAATAATCAATTATATTTTATTAAGCAACAAATTACATTTTTCCAATAATTTCATAATGAATTTCCATAATTAAGATGAAATATTTTGTTAATTATTAATGCTACATTGTTAAAAGACGATCTGGCAACAGAGTAAAGCGAGAAAGAGATAGCACTATCCGCTTTTTGAATGATAGACAAGGATAGCAATACCATTGCTAATCAAACACTGTCATTATAACGTGGACCTCACATATAAAAACTCAATAGTTTTTATGAACTCATAGTTTTTATGAACTCGGTTTCAATCTATTCTTCTGAGACAAGATATCCACAGTTTCTAATAATATTCCCACTCTTACATGAAAATAAAAGGAGAAATTATAGAAAAAACAAAATTTCAAAAGTTCGTTTCCTTCATCATACAATTTATTACTCGAATTCTCGAGATGAATGTGGAGAAAAACATATGCCAGAATTCGAGTACGGTAATAATTTTAAGATGAAAGAAACATACATTTGAAATTTGTTTTTTTCAAATTCCTGTAAGAGCGTATATTATACAAATGTGGTTTCAAGTATATTCATAAATTTCATTAGAATCAACTGGGAGGCATAGTGATCATAACAATCGTCAAACTTACAAAACGCCAAAATCCTCGAATCTAAACTAATAACAATTAGACAATGAGGCAGACTTTGGATCTACCCATGGTGAAATATTCTTGCAGGCAATTTCCTCCCTTGAACAAATGTGTGAGGATACATTAAGAATTTATTAAGATTTTACGTTTCTTCATATTATTATGATGATCAACCTCCTCGCATCTATTAGTAATATACTTCCACAATCTAGATTTTTTGGGAATAGGAACTCATAGAGAGACAATAGAAGGATAACTGAGAATTTGTAGATTATCCATACCCAAATTCGTAATCAGAATGTGCATTTCAGTTACTGTATTCATCTTCATTAATAATAAGCATAGTGAGACATTCTTAAAAATAATGTAAAAAATGAAATAAATAATTATTGAAAAGGTACTATAATTTTTAATTTCTATGTAAATACAAGTAGCCCTAAACAAGAGAGTAAATAATAAGGGTATAGGCCTACTTTACTTATAAATCTCACATAGGTTTTGGTAGAGAGTTAGTGGGGAGGATATTTTTAATATTCTTTCCGAAGAATGGACATTGATATGTCCAAAGCTCCGCCAATTTATGTAGATGCATAACAATATGATTATTATCTATAGTTATTATATTACAAACTGCTTTTTCATATCATATACAGTTCAATAATTATTTTCTTAGTCTATATTATGTAAATTCATCTATAATTTTGCTGTATTGTAAACTATTGTATATAAGTGTATAAGCCAGTATATATTGTAATCTACATAAATAAAATTCATCTATAATTTTGCTGTATTGTAAACTATTGTATATAAGTGTATAAGCCAGTATATATTGTAATCTACATAAATAAAGTACTCAATCAATCAATCAATCAATAGGTACACTAATGCCGGTTCCATAGTTTGAACGAGGAAGACACATTCCAGTTAATCGATTCCAATGTAACATCATTTCTTCGACCAATAATAACTGGTTTTTGTTGGATGACGTTATTCGCAACCCAACTCTGCTTTTAAACTACCTACCAATTACGTCAATTAGCACATAATATCAGTTTGTAAATAATATTTTTATTGGATAACTTTTATTTAATGAACTACCTATTAGGCCCATAATTGAATGGAATAGATCTGAGTGCGAGGCTTATAATGTGTTGGAAGCCAGACTGAATCTCACACAATAGCGTGGAATGTATTGTTTCACAACACACATAATTAATTGCGTAATAATACAGTAACTTGCTAGGTGATTTCAAAGTCGCTCGTCAATGATAATTCTGTCATTGCACATTCATCTCCGGCACGAGCCAGCATTTTACGCCCAGAACCACCAATAACCAATTATTTATTCATACATTTAATGATACACAGTTCATATAAATGGTAGGGAAAGAAATAAAATTCCCATCCCAAAACTGTTCCTTTTACAAATTATAGAAATAGTACCAAAAAATAAGTCAAGTTTTTTCACTTAAGGCTGTGCTGTGCAAAGGCCTAAAATAAACTTTCTACTCGTGATATTTTTCAAAGTTTTTCGATTTGTATAGCATCAAGCTATCAAAATGGAAAAGTTTCTCAGAATTTTTTTTTCCGTTCATTACTTTCTTTTTGAGATATGAGCGCCTAAAGATTAAATTTTTGGGACAGAACATTTCAAAGTCGGTTAATTCGGTTAACAATACTTCTTGGTATAACACAAACAAAACAAAAATTTTCTGAAAATATCAATTTTTAAGATAGTTATTCAATTTACTAAAAATAACCAAAAATAACTTTTAGTTGAGTTATTTTTGGTAAATTGATCTAGTAAAACAAAAATTTTCTGAAAATATCAACTAAAAGTTATTTTTAGTAAATTGAATAACTTTTTCAAAAATTATTATTTTCAGAAAAGTTTTGTTTTATTAGATCAACAATACCATGAAGAATCCATCCTCTGAATCTCAAGGATTTATATCTTACCGAATTTGAAATGTTCTGTCCCAAAAATTTAATCTTTAGGCGCTCATATCTCAGAAAGTAATGATCAGAAAAAAAATTTCCTGAGAAAACTTTTTTCATTTTGATAGCTTGATGCTATACAAATCGAAGAACTTTGAAAAATATCACGAGTAGGAAGTTTATTTTTAGCCTTTGCACAGCCTTTTAACTAGTTGAAGATGTTGCTCATTTTTGGCGCACTATATTTATGGGTTGACGAAAAGGGTGTGAGTAAATATGAGACATAAAAATAAACCATCTCTTATCCACAAAATATACAGGAGGACAACAGGAGACCTGAATAAATATTGAATAAATAATAAAAAGAGAATAAAAAACAAGAGAGAGAGCCAACAAATCGTGAGAGTGAGTAAATGTTCCATGATGGTAAGAGTAATCAGTAAAATGCAATTGTCATCAGAGAGTATAGAATTCTATTCTTTCTGCTTGTCATCCTACAAACTCCGTAAACTAGTACGTTTTGTTTTAAAGACTTGTATCTGCTCGTAAGGTACACTGGTACACTAGTATACAACATAATATACACGCACTTGTTGGGTTTAAAGGTAAAGGAGTCATTAGTTCCACGCACAACGAAATTAACCTTCTATCTTGCAATCATTCAAGGACACATTGAGAAATAATGTTCGTTTTGTGAATCACGAATGAATGAATCTATAGTACAAACAAATATAATCAAATTGTAAATTAATAGTTAAATGTCTATCAAATGATTTTTTATAGATAGGCTATAATTTTAAAAACTGGGAAGAAATTTGAGCACGCATTGAAGATATAAGAGCTCTCCAAAAGAAGATCAGATAATTTAGTGGAGTTTTAAATTTTGTTAATAGAGTTGAGCTTGAATATTCTGATTATTAAAATTAGATTTTAAATATATAACATTTGAAAAATAAATAAATAAATTGGACTCCTCCCAACTTCTCCCACAACATTTTCTAACTGCTCTACGATTGGCTGAGCGTCGATTCACGTTAACATTCTCCATTTGAAGACCGCTATTAATGAAGTGTGAATGAAGAGTTTTTTTAACATTAGAAAACTATTTGTAAAGAAGATTTTCATTATTACTATGTTATTTTCATATAACTTTAAAGTGAAAAAATTCACTTTATTTGGTGTGGCAGCCCCACCAAAGAATGTGAGTATTTTTTCACTTTAAAGTTATAATGAAAATAAAATAGTAATAATATCAGTGAGAACAAGATGGATAACCAACAACGGACATTTTTATTGTTATCAATTGCATCAATATTATCCATTCAATATCATGAGTAGAATGTACTGTACTTCTGATTTTATTACAGGCTAAAGATGCTGAATTAATGTAATCCAAATGTATTCTCTTCACTTATAAATCTGTGATATTGTAAATTATTACCGTAGTCTTCACAATGAAAATGGATATCAAATTTCAAGTCAGGTATTATCAATTAGGCTACCGCACATGAGAAATCGATAGTGGAAAGGTGATGTCTCTATTATAAAAGCGGGGTTAATCACAAGTTACTAAAGTTGGTATGGTACAGGAAAACCTCTGCCCATCTCGTTTAGGAATAGAGCCACTCTACTCCCAAGATAAGAAGACCGGCTATTGAGATGAAGGTCTAGCGAAAAACACTGTAGCTCAGCCCAAGTAATGCCACCCTTTTCAAATATTTTTACTTCCATTACTCCAGACTAAGCCTGGAATAACAGCTAGAGGCTGAATTTTAGAATAGAGAATGCGTTGTGTGTTACGTCTAATGAATAATAAATAGTAGAGAAGGCAGTTTTCAACCCGTCATTTCCATTTTTACGATAAAAATTTGAGTAACTTGACGTAGGATCTACATGAACAAAATATATCAAATAAAAAAAATAATATAAAGAGATATTACTTGTATTTCCTAGAAAATAATAATTGGATATTGAAGTAAACTATGGAACATTTGACTGAATTTTATAGTACTTTTCTTGAAAGTGTCATATCAAAAAGGTTTCAACCAAAAAAAGGGTACTATCGAGGGTAATTTAAATAGATTAATAAGTAAAAATTATAATTACAATCGACTATGTATAATCAGAGATCAACATCAGAGTGACCCCGATCATGAATCTGAAACACTGCATTTTTCAATTTGTCTCAAATTAATTGACTGAGCGAAGTGAGGTCTAAGATTCAAGTCGACCGTTTTGCATTTATTTTCATGTTTAAATGTTTATATGTTGCGCATTTACAGCGAAACGCAGCAATAGATTTTCATGAAATTTGACAGGTATGTTCTTTTTTGAATTTCGCGTCGACGTATACATGAGGTTTTTTTTAATTTTACATTTTAAGGATAATGGAAAAGGAAAAGGAGTTTCCTTCGAACACCAACTTTATCGAAAAAATCAGACTATAGAATTATTCATCATAAAGCTGTCTAGTGGACTATAATACTACCCGTTCAAAAACATCAAACATCTTAAAAATGTATCTTTCCATCAACATGCTTTACGATAAAAATGTGAGTAGCTTGACGTAGGATCTACTTGACGTAGAATCTAGACAGTTGTCTACTTTGTCTTTCCATAAGCTGAGGCCATTTTCTAGTTTGGAGTTATTGATAGAAAACATTTTTTTACGTTTTTATTTTTTAATCTGATGATTAAAATTGCAACAAATATTATTAAAAATAAATTGATTTCTAAAATCATGAAAAGTGAGAAATGAAGTTTGTAGGGAATCAGCATTATGGTAGTTTATTTTGTTAATTTCAATACACCGATTTTTCGCCAACACGACAACACAGAATGTTCTCTGATGGGTTGATTGCATTGGCGTATCGACGGCAGCCAGACCTGATAACAGCGCTCACACTCACATTCCGGGACGACACGTCACGGTACGATATAACAGAAAGCTCTATGTTTATTTGGGATTTTTTTTAGACATTTTAAATTGATAATTTATTAATTTTTGAGAAAACATAACAACAGGTCAATGTAACTTACTGAGCTCGATGCCTTCTCTTCACAGAACTACTATTAGAATATATTTCTGTAATAAATTTACACTATGGTTGTGAGTACATGGAACTTCTTTTTGGTACCTTTTCTCTTTGTTGTAATGGGTACAGAAGCATCAAGCAATAATGTGGTCAGAGGTTTACATGGAGAAGCGGTTTACGGTTAACAATATAACTTACCGTATGTAGGCTAGCCTACACATGGGACACACCAGTTATGGATAAATTCGTATGAATAGAAATACCTTTGCAAAACTAACAACAGAAAAATCATATTTGGTTAGGACTCGCGTTGTTTTACGAGCAACTTTATAAAGCAGGTGGCATTTTGCGCAGCAAAGAGGATAGATTACAATTTTGTATTATTTTCAATACAGTATCATTGTACTATATACAATATACAATACATTGAATATAGATAAAAATATATATCTTAATACCCTTTTTAAAATTATTTAGTCACGACATGTTTCGGTTGTATAATGCCATTATCAAGTCTATATAACCGAAACATGTGACTAAATAATTTTGATAAGCGTACTTAAGATTTCTATTTCTATTTATATTCAAAAGTAGCCCTAAATAAAAAAGACAATACATTGAATATATATTTCAAAATTATTGTTGAATATAAAAATCATTGTAATATATGCTATATACAGTATATACAATAGATTGATTTCTTTACAATAAAGTGGGAGAAGTCACTATTTATTTCAAGAGTAATGTATAACAGATAAATTTTGAGAGGTTTAAAATCAACTCACTTTCAAAGTGAATTCATAAAGAACAATCAATCTTTAAAACATAAAACATTCCATTTCTTGGAGGAAAACTGTAAAGAGTAGTTCTAGTGCATTAAGAAGTTGAAGTTGACCTATCAAAGATATTTTTTGTAACTCACTGAACAATAGACAGTATTTTTTTTAATTTGTAGTAATGACCATTTGAAGGTCACCATTTACAGACTAAAGTTCTTGTCGAGACACTGATCTGGTGTTGATGGTTTGATCTGTTGAAATACATTTATCAACATTCAAGTTCACTTATCCCTGACAATACTGATTTCATCTTTTAGTACTGTTTAGTTAACTTACCTTATATGTGTTTAGCATCACTTAATGCAATTTGTTTAATGCGTTTTTCGTTTAAGGAATTATCAATAAATTGAAACGTGGAAAATTCTGATGGTTACATAACGCGAAACTGGACGAAGCGGTGAGTCTGCTTCATTAGCATATCAACAATTCCAAAGTTAGAAATCTTATTCATAGACCTAGGCTTACATTAAAAAGACGACAAGTTGTATGAATATTTTCAGATACATAAACAAACACAAAGAAAGTGTTATGGTTTCGTAATAAAATCTATTAATATAATTATTGAGATTAGATTTTAATTGATACAAATCTAGAATATTCCAATCTGAATCTTTTTTGGCCAGTCTGAAGATGTTTGATTATTTTTTGTCGGTAAGATTGTCAAATCGCCTTTTTTGTAAAGATGTTCTAGATCTGTCCTTGGCTTCTAGATGTAGTAGATTATCTTGTTCAGATTATAATAAAAGTTCATGTGAGTCGACCACGTGTGACATCCAAGTAGCGCACAATAGCCTTGCCCTTTCTTGATCTGTCACACGCGGAAAACAAAATCCACTTTTCCACAAATTTATTTCCTTATATTTGTTTTATTCTTATTTAGAGACCATAACATCCGATTCGTTTGTTGACAAAACAATACACAACAAAATTTATTAATACTTTGCTAGTGTTTTCTATAGACTGAGGTCAGATGAATAAGAAGTTTAGGCTTGATCGTGTTCACACTTCAAATAATTATATAGAAGGAAATTCGACTACACTCCAAGCTTAAAATTGTAAGACTTGCTACATGGACAACTTTGAATCTTCTATCTTCTTCTTCTTCTTCTTCTATATATATATAAAAGCGAAATGGCACTGACTGACTGACTGACTGACTGACTGACTCACTCACTCACTCGCATAACTAAAAATCTACCGGACCAAAAACGTTCAAATTTGGTAGGCATGTTCAGTTGGCCCTTTAGAGGCGCACTAAGAAATCTTTTCGCAATATTTTAACTCTAAGGGTGGTTTTTAAGGGTTTAAAGTTCGTCTTTTAGTATGTATATTCTTCTTCTCCCAATCTCTTAATTATAATTGAAATTTCCATATCATATGTTACTATAGAACTATAATCTAGATAGAGTACCTCTTCGAAACAGTTGTTAACTGGCAACTAAATTAATAATTTTGTCAGGTTGGCATTAAGTTGAGTTGACTTTGTTAGGTTGGCACCAAGTTGAAGATTTAAATGCATTTATCGCGGAAAAATTGATTGGGAACTGCTACTTCAATCCTGGGAATATTATATTACTAGCCGTCAGGCTCGCTTCGCTCGCCATATCCGTTTAGCCAGACGTTTAGTCTGGACCCCCGACTGGATTGTCCTAACATTCGATAAAAATGCTCAAATGAAAAATGCAGTCGAGCGAAGCGAGCCTGCTGATCTTATTCTTGGACGATTCAGTCGGGGGTCCAGGGGGCGGAGCCCCCTGGCTAGACGGATATGGCGAGCGAAGCGAGCCTGACGGCTAGTCTCTATTAAAGGCATGGAACAGATGCAACTTTAAATAATATCTTTCCAAACTAAAACCTCACTTTCCAAACTACTTTCCATTTACTTTCCAAACTAAGACCTCATTCTGATTTGCAATCACCATTTCCTACTTTCAAATACTTTTCACACACTCAACCAAGTACCCCTAATTTTCTGGTATTTAAACTAAAATTGATTGATCCAAGAGTATTCTTCATTCTGAAATATTCTAGTTGGAGTTTCTCTGATATTTAGGATCAATATTATTCACTTATTGCTTGGAAAGTTTTATATCAGACAAAAACTACTTTAATTTCACTGTGATTTGAAAGAATTCACTTTTCTCTAAAGCTCCATCACATTTTATGAATGGAGTGGAAATCAAGGATTTCAAATGATTTTCTAAATTAAATGAGATAAAAGTGAAACACAAATCGTGATTTTTGCTAGTAGTCCAGTCGATAGAGGATGAATCAATATAAATAAAAATATAAATCTGAGTATCCTTTTTAAGTTATTTTGTCACGACATGTTTCGGCTACTAATGCCATTTTCAAATCTTGAAATAATTTAAAAAGGGAAAGGGTACTCAGATTTATATTTTTATCTATATTCAAAAGTAGGTAGCCCTAAAGAAAAATAGGGTGAATCCACTACGCAATTGTATGACATAAATAGCATTTCTGATGAGTTATAGTTGTAATTATTTTTCCTATAGAGAATTGCTAAAGCCAGCTTCTCTAGGAAGGAAATAGTCCAGGCAATGAATGCTCAGAAAAGGGTATAGATTGTACAGAGGAAAGTTTGGAAGACAATTTTTGATCCCGCAGCTCTTTTTAGGGTAGTAAGGAGGTAAACATAGCAAACGTCCCCTCTCCTACCCCCAATTCTAAGTGAATGTTGGTGGTTTAAAAGTATCATATTTTGGTTTTTCGCATACATATCGGAAACTAAGCGTCTTACGGAAATGACTATTCAGCACAGATACCGTATTTCAGTAGTATTTCTGTTTGGTAACACAATGTGTCAAATTGTAGTCTCATAAATTAAAAAAGATCTTAAAGTTATGATTTTTACAATCATTTACCAGCTATATCATTATTATTTTATCTTTCAATGTTATTACATTAGTGTCATTTGCATTGTAAATAAATAAATAAATAAAAAAAAATAAAATATAAAAAAATAAAATAAATATCAGGAAATGGAATGATTTTCAACCCTACGATTAGTATTTATTTTTCGATACATTGTTGGAGAGTTATAAGTCCGGAAAGTGCAAGAAGTTGCGTGAAAACCTGTGTTTTCAAAATCTCATACTTTCAAGAGCTGATATCACGAAAACTATTGAAGATATCACAAAACTCTGTGATAAAACTATGTGACTCGTGTTACTCACGAACAGACCGACAGGTCCATGTGAGTACAGTTTCAATTATTTTGTGAAATAGTTTAAACATAGATATAATCTTTTTTAAATTAGTACATTTACTGATATTTCATAAATCTGAATTTTTTTGTGAAACAATAAATTCAATTCACTCTAATGAACATAACTTTTAGAACATGTCCTACATTTCAATTGTTTTGTGTTTTTTTTTTGCAATAAACGGTTTGATTTTATTTGTATGTAGACTTTGTATCATGCATGTTACTAACGGCAATATCAAGCCACTAACGGCAGAGTGGCCAGCCTCACAACACTGAACAGATCTGCGAGGTCTCCTTCAAATTTTCTTCAAAATTTTCCCTCTACACCCTCTTTTAAACATTCATTGTGTGGATTTCCTCAACATTTGGTAGTTACTTCACCCTCATCCAAGGGACGATTATGAAAACAATAGTACATAAGAGAATGAACTGTTTTAATGTAATTGCTAAGCTCACTATACAGTCAACTTGTAGACGGATATCAAACGAGACAAAAGCGTTAACAATGAAAGTGAACTTTAGTGGATCTTGCAGTTTTGCTTGGCACCGTGCTTCTTGGTGAGCCGACTGATGACGGCGTCATAATGCGCCATATTGTGCGACTGGTGGGTGCGACGCCAGCTCCTCTCCTTGAGGGCGTCGCGACGCTTCATGCCTGGGGCGTGCACCAGGAATGCGCCGTCCAGGATCACAAACCGGTAGCCCACCAGGCACATCTCATGCATCTACAACCACATCACCGTACATCATCTCTCTCATACATGCCATCTCTTTTATATGAATCCAAGCTATGATAGTTAGATTACCCCACTAGGCACATCTCATGCATACACAACCAAACCACCGTACCACAGAATACATACAGAATAGAAAGTATCAATTAAACGCCTATTCAACCAATGCTTTTTACATGTCACAAATACTTGAGTGCACCAAGACACGTCACGTGACTACGCCATCTTGTTAGACATTAAAATCCTTGTCTTTTGATTGGCAGTGAACGAGACCGATTGACGCGGATCAGTAAAGTGATCCGAACCTCCCATCCATACTATTACAATGCTGATCTTTCTTACAAGATGGCGGATTTTTGTGACAGGGTACTATCCGAGTTTCCATTCTGTATGTATTCTGTGACTGTACATCACGCCCCGATGTAACATTACATCACCTAACTTGTTAATGTATATGAATTCAAACCATGTTAAGGTGCGTACAGACACTTACGCGCCAAGAACAAGCGCATTTCACTTTTCTTCAGCTTATATTAATGCGCTGTTTCAGTACAAATACAGAAATATAATAAGTATAGCTGATGAAAGAGGAATGCGCGTGTTAGTGACGCGTAAGACTGTATGCATCTGTAGATCATCCCACAAGGTACATTTGATGTATTCATTTATTTATTCATTTCTCTGACAACTGTAGATGGCTCAGACAAGGGAAAAGGTCGGCTAACCTTATGCCGTTGCAAATTTCTCCTGACTTAAAAAGTCATAGTGATAAGGATCTCTAAGTTATGGAGCGTTTTATTTTGTATGTTTTACAATAACTGTCGGACTCTTTGACCAATTGTCTTCAAATTTTGAAAGCATATTCGTGGAACTATTCTCCAGATCTTATTTGAAAGATCGAAAGATTCTACACATCTAACTTATAAAACATATTAGTGAAACTATTCTACAGATTTAACTCCTTTGCCAACATAATTTATCACTGTGGAATGTGTATCTGGATTTCTTTTCACTACTAAAAATGGCTGCAACATAAAAAATTACATAAGATATTTAAAAATTGATAGAAACTGAACAATACAATAGTGAAAGATAAGGGGATGAGATTGAAAAAATTATGTTCTTTACAAGAAAGAAATTATATCTTGTATGCATCAGAAGAATGAAAAGAAGATGCTGTTTTAAATTTCAATCCAAATATCCAAAGTCGTGATCAGGGCCAGGTCTTCCTGGATAGATAGTGACAAATACATAAACTGTAGGCAGAGTCACAGTCCATCAAAGGTTTCGTCGAGAAAATCTTCTAACCGGCAGAAGCTCCTGCCAACAAGCCACTTTGATAATGAGCTTCTGAAGACCTTGACTGGGTGTGCCCTTACTGAGTTTGGCAGGCAGTTGAACATTCGCACCGCCAAAACAGGAAAACTGTCCTTTACTCTTGACAGGCGACACATCCAAGTCAACCCCCCCTCGAGTTCCATGTGAGTGCACTTCCTCCCTTCTAGCAAATAAGCAAATGTTTTTGCAGATGTTTGTGTAGATTAATGTGTAATAACGAACGTTGAAGAAATTCCTCTACAGTGATGTAATGCTAAAAGTAGTATTAGCATCAAAGCCACTACACTTTAAACAGAAAATCTAATAAAGCCACACTTTATACTTGGTCTTAATGGAATTTTATACATATTAGATGGTTTATGGAGGTATATGGATAAAATATCTATTAGTGTGGTGAGTCCTCAGTCCTTTTCATGGATTACATGAGTTCTTCAAAGTCACATTGCCATCTTGACGAATCAAGTTTAAAGATATGACTTGACTTCAAGCAGAGTTTATTCTTATAATTTTTGACGCAACCCAGACAGACCTTAAATTGTGACGGTACGCCGTACCGGTTAGATACCTCTAGTACTAAAAAAACTTCAATTTCTTATAGAAAATAATAAATAATTTTTATGGATAAATGATAGTAAAAATATACAACTAGAATCTTTAAATCACTCTAAAAACGAGTTTTGAGAAGTTAAAAATTTCATTTTTTTTTCATTTGGATGGAGGGCAAGCCCCCCAGACCCCACCCTAGGTTCCCCCTCCGTACCGGAATCATTGATTTAAAAAATTAAGCATCAACGCAACCTATCCAACTCTATGGACTTGGTGAAAAGTGTATAAATAAAATGCCAATAAAATTGATTTGCGGCACATAACTGAAATATAGAAATATCAATCAAAAGCTGTTAGCTTATCAATTTATGTTATTCTAAATCTTTCAACATTGACAGAGAAAATGCAACCGCAAAACTGTGGTTTTCCTCAATTTCTGATATAATTTTATCAAGCAGACACAGAAAAATCAATTGAAGTTATTATTTGGAGCTCCAATTCTGATTTTTGTGTTTTGTTTTTTTTATATTTTCGGAGTAAAATTGTTTTTGAGTAAAATGCTCATAAAATTCAAGACAATGCACTCAATTTCTATTCGATGCATATAGGTACTTTAAAAAATACTTCAACAATTTATTTTTTACTAGCAGGTAACCCGTGCTACGCAAGGGTCTATTTTAGAACTTGGCAAATTGAAAACTTGACCGATTGGAATCATGAAGAGTTTAAATTAGGCCTAAAACCATCCTCGGTTAGTTAAGAATTTATATACAAAATTTCAATTTAATCAGTCCAGTATTTCAGACGTGATGATGCGTCAAAGATAATTTTCCTACCCCTTACGTGTATAAGCAAGTTTTTTCCTTTATTATAGTATAGATGATTAGGCCTATCTTACCTGAATTATTCTATCTAATTGCGGAAGTTTACGATGCAGCCATCTCTGTAGTCCAGGGAATCTTTGACAATGAAGGCACACCCAGCGATGAAAGTAGACAGCCTTGTTCTGGGAATGAAGATTCAACAGTTCAGACTTTGTCTCAGGCACATAAGCATCACTTTCTACTTCAAAAACAGGCAGAACATAAACAAAATACTTTAACAATGTTCGGAAGTCTTTGCCACTCTTCTCCTTGAGTCTTTTTAGCATTGCTAAAAACCTCGAAACCAACTGACGAGATGGAAACAGTTCAACATCTGAAACTAGAACAAACGTAGTCCTAGCACTAACTCTGGCGGCATTTCTAGCCACATTTACCGGATATACTAACCCCTCACGGTTTCTGAAGGTCTCTAATTTTTCTTTGGCAATCACTTCAGGTACAGAGCATTTTTGAGGCACTGTTAGTGAAGGCTCACATTTCCAGTGGTCTGGTGGATATTCAACTGGAAAAATAAAATGAACAGCAACTCTGGACATTCCTGGCAAACAAAAGCATAATCGTTCTATCAAGCATAAAGTAATGGAGGCATCTGTACTTGGAACAAATACAGAAATACTTATTGGTCCTTCCCATCGATCAACTATTTCTACCATATAATAGAAGAATTCCGGTGTAATATGAGTGCAATAAGTCACATTATTTCTACTCTCCTCTGAAGTATTATGGTAACTATCTCCATATATCACATTATAAACTACTCTATACATTCCATTTTCAGAATGTTCCGGAGTTAATGATACATCACTATCATCAATCTTAAACGAATGTGTATCTCCAAACCTAAAATTGCAAAAGTTCTTTGTGCCAGGTTTAACATCTTTCAGTCGAATGCCAGGAATAAAGGTTGATGAATTTGATAGACGGTTGTGTGGTCTATTGAAAAATATAAAATTATTTCCATTCTTAAACATAGACTTATACGCAGAAGCTCTTCTCTCTTGAAATAATTGTCCTAATATAATTAAACAGCTTATTAAAATTAGCAGAACACATGACCTAGACTGTAAGCACCGTAAAATCAATATTAATAGCTTCATCACTTCACAGTAAAAAAACAATCAACTAATTTTGTCATTTCAATACCAAGATCTCTGATTTGATTTAACAAGCGTAAGCACAGGAAAAAACTTTTTAGAGATGAGTGTTATTTTCACTTGATAAAATATTTTATCTATCACTTTAGCACTGTAAAGTATATCCATGTTTCAGATAACCTTTTTAAATAAAAGCTAAACAAATAAAAACATATTTGAATTTCTTGTATTTTGGTTGTAATGTTTATACTGTTCTGTCAAATAGATTAGGTTAGTCAGTAATGCCGTAATGCCATCTAAATCACGTCTTCCAAGTATTCACACATAGCCCACTTCTGAAAGCAATAATCCTGGACAAAGCCATTTTTGGAAAGCGAAAATTGCTCGAATAAATTGTAGAGGCGATCTAGCTATTCGAAGAGTGTTTTTTGAGTAAATATGGTATTATGAATACGTTTATTGCAGTTAAAATTCACTATAAAACTGAATATTTAAGTAAATATAATAAGTTGATATTACAAACTCAACCTGATACCCTAAACTTTCAATCATTAAATAATAAGAATTCTGAAACTAAATTCTAAAATAGGCCTATAGTGTAAATTCAGTTAAAAGTAAAAAATATTATAGGACTACAAGATTGCGGATTTGAAATTTCCACCACCTTATATAGCATGAATAAATTATCTTTATTACCTTGTAAGCTAATAGTAGCAATTGGTTCGTCAGAAAAACAAGCACACAAAACATATATATATATATATATATATATATATATATATATATATATATCAACAACAGGAGAAATTAATTTAGCCTATTATATTAATGAGCAAATTAAGTCTTAAGCTGCGTACAAATATTCGCGCTTCCAACCAGCACCGAGCACGCTCCTCCCTCGTACCGCCCTCGTACCACCATCGTACCACAGTCGCACCGCCCACGCTCCTATCATGAACGTTATGGAAGATGTTAGATCTTCTCGCGTTCCCCGGTCGAACGACTCTTGCTCGCCGGTCGATCATCAATCGCTCTGCTGGAGTGACGTTCGGTTGCGGAGCAGAGAGAAAGTCTGTACGCACCTTTAGATGCAAAAAACACAATACACATGAAGAAAAACAGTATCCCATAAAGTTCATGTATAAAATTCTTTGATGGTAACATCAGGGATATTTAAAACTCTCTTATTGAATAAAGAGGGGTTTTCACGAGGAATGCATACTGTATAGGTGCATTTGTTGAACTGCCGTGTTGTAAGAGGCCTCGCTGATGCTGGCAGCCGGTTGAAAAGCCCAAAGACCTTAGAGATATCTTTAAGGTCTTTGGAAAAGCCTCATGCTGAGGCTACCAAGGCTATTTTGTATCCTACTCAGCCTTGTGAAGGGCAGGTTGAGTTGGCTTCTGCCTCTTGTGTTGTAGTCATGAAAGTCACTCCTCAGACTCGAACATTCCAGGGTGCCCTTGATTTGTTTAAGGGATATGAAGATGTAGAGGCAGATGACAGTCATGACCGATTCTGCACAAAACAGTGTGCGACAATATTATCAATGATCAAGTATGATCAATTATGATAATCATAATGATCAATTATGCCAAAGCCTGTGATGATCCTGATGGCCCTCTTCTGCAGTAGGAGAACTCTATCAATGCCGCTGTGTGTGTATGTCTGTGAACACGATAACTCCATTGCTAATTAACCGATTGACTTGAAATTTTAAACTTAAGGTCCTTATACCATGAGGATCCGACAATAAGAATTCAATAAAATCCAATTCAAGATGGCAAAGAAAATGGCGGATGATTACTAAAAAACCATGTTTTTCACGGTTTTCTCGAAAACGGCTCCAACGATTTTCTTCAAATTTATACCATGGATAGCTATTTATAAGCCCTATCAACTGACATGAGTCTCATTTCTGGGAAAATTGCAGGAGCTCCGTAATATTCTTGAGAAAAATGGCGGATAATCACTAAAAAAACATGTTTTTCACGAATTTATCGAGAACGGCTCTAACGATTCTCTTCAAATTTATACCATGGATAGCTATTCATAAGCCCTATCGACTGACATGAGTCTCATTTCTGGGAAAATTGCAGGAGCTTCGTAATATTCTTGAGAAAAATGGCGGATATTTACTAAAAAACCATGTTTTTCACGATTTTCTCAAAAATGACTAGACCGATTTTTTTCAAATTCATACCCTGTATAGTTATTTATCAGCTCTATTAACTGGCATGAGTCTCCCTTCTGGGAAACTAATGGGAGTTCTGGGAGTTTCTAATATAAAATAAATAGGTACTTGTAGCTGCTTTTTTTAGTTTTTGTTTATCCGGTACCAGAAATTTTGATAACGGTCTAACAACCGAAACCAGTATAGGCTACCGGTATTCATTATTTAGATTTGTGTTTGTAGAAGTGGAAAAAACACACATATTTTATCACCTTTGCTACGAAACATAAAAACGTTTTATAGGTAGTATAAATGAATGGATAGAACCGTAAATTGATAGGCTAATAAAATAATGTTTTTTTCATGTATTCATTAGAATTTTTTTTAAATTTTATTCTAATAATAACAAACTTGTTTTCATGCACCAACTTGTATACTCAATAAATTTATTCAAAATAAAAATAAACTTTACAAGTCTTATAAAGGAATTTCTTCAACAAAACAAGAATAACAAATAATAGTTTTATCAATCATTTTATCGATAAGATTGTTTTATCAATCAAGATTATCAAGATTGTACATACAAACAATTTATTTGGTATAATATTTTATACATTCATTTATACTCCTCATTATTTGAATACTATATTATGTAGTAAAAAGGAGGTTCCATCAAGAATATTTATAATATTAGAAGTTCACCTTACATCTACATAAATATATCATATCACTTTCAGCTATTAACCAATAACACAATCTTTCTCAACCGTGGATTGCCGAATAGAAGTCGAACAATTGAAAGTTATTTAGTAGGTAGTTTCTATGAATCACTATTAATATTTTGATTTTAAAAAGACATTTTATGCCTTCGACATCATGTAAATGGAGGGGTGAATACACCTCTTTAAAAATAATTCTACTATGTTATGAGGAAAGTTGAACACTTTTTAATTGAACATTTTTGAAGTAATTAAACTGATAACAATTCCATCAAACAGCTCATATCATCTCTGAATGATTTATTTTAATGAAATATGTTATCTTTTTCAACACTCCACAAAACATTTTATGGAATATGCTAAGGTTATTAAAGCTTGTAAATAAAATTTGTTTTCCAATTTATAGTAGT
Source organism: Nilaparvata lugens (assembly GCF_014356525.2). Taxonomy (NCBI): domain Eukaryota; kingdom Metazoa; phylum Arthropoda; class Insecta; order Hemiptera; family Delphacidae; genus Nilaparvata; species Nilaparvata lugens. The sequence continues at coordinate 88,142,230 of NC_052506.1, read as the reverse complement.
AGAAATATACCTTATTAGAAAAGTACTAATCTTTGAACAATAGTAGTCAATCACATTATAAACGTTGCTCTACACTAAGCGGAAGCAACTGTCATTTCGTTGAATTGATTCAAATACCTAATAATACTGTTCTCTCTTGAACAATAAGGAATGCGTTCCGTTACAAATTACAACCAATTTCCCTGTACCATGTCTCACAATACACCACTAATCAATCCGAATCAGATTGCTGATTGGGTCTAATTGTTTTTTCGACAGTGAACACACGAATCGTGGAGTCGATGGTGTGAGCTTCGGAAGGCGAGGCGTCAACATCGATTGAAGCAGTCGATCCCTAAGCAAATTTCTTTCGTAATCTGCCCTTGAAGAAAACAGGCACCAGTGAGAGAAGAGCGAATACGCCGAGAATGATCATCGACTTCCACGACCATGTTCCCGTCTCCGACGACAGCAGCTGTAGCGTCTGCCCTGCCTGGATCGCCACAAAAGACGGTGGTGCCACACCTGGAACACAACCTCTATTCAGCAACAATACAAACTTCCATTATAAAATAATGAATTCAATAATTAATATTGACAATTCAAACAATACTACTTTACTTACACTCAACATTACATCTTTTTCTAAAAATATAGCAGAAGTTCACCAAACTGCGTCAAAAGTTTGATGACACACCATATTTTTTAATTATTGGTGATTTAAATCAAATCAAATAATTTATTGCCAAACACAAAAATCTGGTGTGGCGCACTCACACAACTTTCCTTGCCGTTATGAAAATTTATCACATGACGGTAGTGTTCCCGCGCAATTCAAGTCTACTATTCAAAGATCTAAGCCAGCTGGTGACAGGACTATAACGCTGGAGACACACGAGGTCTGCTATCTCTTCATAGTGAATGATTTAATAGAATCAACAGTTGCCAACGGTTTGCAATTGAAATAATAACATTTTCTCGAATTTCGAGCTTATTTTAAATTTTAGGTGAAAATGTTACTGAACATTAATTGTAGAGATTCTCATGCTCAATCTTTTCCATTTAGAATGTTTTGTTTAAAATGTATCTGAAGCGTGATAATTGGGAATCTAAAATCAAACTTTACCTAGATGGGGCGGAGCTCCTGAAATTTTTACAGATATGGGACTTGTGGCAGTTGATAGAGCTTAACAATGACTATTTTAGGTATGAATTTGATCAAAATCGTTTGAGCCATTTTTGAGAAAATCGCGAAAAAACCTGTTTTTGACAACATTTTCGCCATTTTAGCCGCCATCTTGAATTGCATTTGATCGAAATTGTTCGTGTCGGATCCTTATAGGGGAAGGACCTTGAGTTCCAAATTTCAAGTCATTCCGTTAACTGGGAGATGAGATATCGTGTACACAGACGCACATAAACTCATACACACACACACACACACACACACACACACACACACACACACACACACACACACACACAGACCACTTTTTTGGACTCAAGGGACCTCGAAACGTATAGAAATTTACAAATTGGGGTACCTTAATTTTTTTCGGAAAGCAATACTTTCCTTACCTATGGTAATATGGCAAGGAAAGTAAAAAGTGTTACAACGTTAAGGCTGTGAAAAGGCTAAAATCAAACTTTCTACTGGTGATATTTTTCAAAGTTTTTCGATTAGTATACTATCAAGCTATCAAAATTAAAAATTTTTCTCAGGAAATCTCTTCATGGTAATCTAATTAAACAAAATGGTTGTTCTAATAGATCATGGTTGATCTAATAAAACAAAGTTTTTCTGAAAATATCAATTTTTGAGAAAGTTTTTCGATTTACCGAAAATAACTCAACTAATAGTTATTTTTGGTCATTTTTAGTAAATTGAATAACTTTCTCAAAAATTGATATTTTCAGAAAATTTTGTTTTATTAGATCATCAATACTATGAAAAATCTATCCTTTAAATCTCATGGTTTTATCTTTCACAGAACTTGAAATTTTCTGCACAAAAATTTAAACTTTAGGCGCTCATATCTCAAAAAGTAATGATCGAAAAAAAATTTTCCTGAGAAACTTTCTGATTTTGATAGCTTGATAGTATACTAATCGAAAAACTTTGAAAAATATCACCAGTAGAAAGTTTATTTTTAGCCTTTGCACAGCCTTAATACAATTTATAGCAGTAACATAGGACAATATTCAGATCATGCGAATAAAACATAAAATCAGTGATTAAATTTAGTATAAAAGAATTCATGTACATAATTATTATATAGGCACCTATTCACCAATAAAACTTTCAAATACCTTTTAAAACAGTGGATTTCCATTGTTTTCACATTTTTGGGAAGAAAATTAAAAAGTCTAATTGACATTCTAGGCCTGCTCCCAGTTCTTTTGAGAGGAAGTATAGTTGCACTTTTTGATTCTCAAGTTATTTTTCTCTCGTGTATCGTACTTAACTCATGTACATTGCGATTGACATCATATTGACAGATATTCCTCTTCATTATCTTCTAGCAGGCAAATACATACAAGGATGACAGAGTCAAGATTTGCTTCTCAACAAAAAATTTCCAACAGGAAATGAGTTTATCTTATAGCGGTTATCCAGCATTCATGTGATTAACTAACATTTGCTGGTCCCCTGTTGGTTGGGGGAGCTCTGAGTCAATCATCGTACTCAAAAATGTGTTAAAAACCAGAATTCACCAACAGTATCCATGCTTGTCGTAGGAGGCGACTAAAATGGACCTCAAGGCAACTCCAGAAGTTGCCTTGCCTTCAAACCCCGGGGATCTGCCCCATCAGTGAAGTTTCGGAGGGGCAAAAATAGAAACCCAAGAGACCAGAGATGGGTAAAACACAAAAAATGTAGGTCAAGAGGCTGAGTCGAGGGTGGCCAGGTGCCCTAGAGGCAATTTGGCGACCCCTCTCAGCGGAAGGACCTACAAAGAAGCCAGGAGTGGAACTCACGTAGGTCACGAGTTTTGGGTGGAGTGACTAAACCTCACCACTGCTCAAAGAAGGACTGCCATTTAGGCAAAACGTCTTGGGAGAGGTGAGGCTTCTGACCCTGCGAAGTTTCGGAGGGGCAAAAAGAAAAAACCCAAGAGACCATAGATGGGTTAAACTCCAGGCACAAATTTGGGTCAAGAGGCTGAGTCAAGGATGGCCGGGCGCCCTAGAGGCAACTTGGCCACCCCTTCCTCAGCGGAAGGACCTTCAAAGAGGGCCAGAAGTGGAACTCACGTAGGTCACGAGGACTAATCAGTCAGAAGAGACTGCCATGCCAAGCCTATCACACTGGATTGCAACAAGCAACCGGGTGATGAATGGGATGTTAGTATAGGGAAAAACTCACGTTTCTTGTAAGTAACACAGGTATTGGTTTGCCTAACTAACATACTACTTGGGAACACAATAAGCTTCGGTTGACGTGTGGGGTTCTTTGAACCTTTGGATCCTTCAATCCGTCCCTTCAAAACAATAAACATTTGCTGTGTTGTGTTTAGACTGCACAAATTTGGTTCACAAACTTAAAGTTGTTTTTGGAATTTTATGGACACTCCTAAGGGTGTATTCACATTTAATGTTCATATGTGCGATTGCACGTCGAATCATGCAGGAGCCGAGAAACAATATCTGGAAACATTGTGTAACTAGCATTCTGACTGAACGCATGCACTTTCTGGTTGCGTTCAGTGTGAGTGCTCACACTGATCATGCATAACCAAGCGTGCACTAGCACATATTATAATATGCATCCAATGTGATCACACACCAAGGGTGTAATAATAAAATAATTAAGAAGGCCTTCACAATAATCTATAAGTATCCATCATAGGGTAACCGCATAGTGATAGAGATAAATAAATAAATCGTTAGAGATAGAGGTACTTCAATGTTAACACAAAAACATTGTGTTATGGTGAGGAGGTCGAGGTCGAGGGTTTACCGCGTGGATTACATCGACGTCCTACACATGCGGGCACCCATAACACAAAATGTATCCGTGTTACAATGAGGTACCTCTATCTTGATCTCCACCTCCTCACTATGCAGTTACCCTAAGATTGTGACTCTTAGTTAATGTTCATATAAATAAAAAAAATCGAGCCTCAAATTTTGACATTCAATAACTTTTTTATGTGTACACCGAATTTGATGATTATTTTTAGTTGTATTCGTTATCTTCAGGACCAGGTTGATGGCCTATCAAATTTATAATCCGACTTCAGGACTTTTTCCTACGGTCCTTCAAAGTTTACATGCAATCCTTATGGGAGAAGATTTGTAAGCTGGCCACAAACAAAAATAAAAATAAGCTGTTATAATCATTGCGTCATCCAACAGCCGTCGGTAGATAGTAGACAATAGTGTGTGTTGCTCTATAACCGCCAATATATTTATTTTTATCCCGATTAAAAACAAACTGACTATTCTGTGTGTAACCATTCAGCAGTGCGGCCTCATGTTAAAGACTTACATGCGCTAAAGACATTGCTTTATTTCGAATAATTGTGATGTCTTCGTTGTTTAGAATTGATTGATTATTAGTAAATTATTTATTTTGCAGTCGGATAATTATGTATATGAATAAAATCGATTAAAATTGATAATTGGAATAATATGAATAATAGCATCTGCTATTCAAAACCAATAAGCAAGAAGCACCTGGATGCAAAATGCCGCATCGCGCCTCCTCAGGTGTGCATCCAGCTAAAGTTTACCATGAGATGCATTAACTTTTTGGCGGTACGAAGTTCGCCGGGCCAGCTAGTTTTATATATAATGAATTGAGAGGGCCTCTAGTCTTCTAAACTATTCTATTATTTAATTTGGAATATGTAGTTTTGAGCTAATGCCTGTGATATCTTACATACCGTAATTAAAATTATTTGTCCAAAAAATTGGACAAAATAATCGTAAAAACACTTCTCACAAAGTTTATTAATGATTGAAAGTTATTTGATTGTAATAATTTTCAAAATTTAGTGTTCAAAGTAAAATTAAGAGTAGAGGTTCCGTGGATTAATTCAAAATCAACAGCTTGTACGCATGAATGAACTTCTTAAATATAATATTTAGAATATGTATTATAGGTAAAATCGTTGGTGGATTTTCTATCTAGTTTATTTCCTAAAACTATGCCAACATTTATCGTGTCTATATACTATTGATCATCACAGAATGCATGAGTTTACCTATGAATGTTCCAATCCAGAATGGAGTTAAAGGAACATTAATTACTGGCGACGCTATGTTTATGAACCAGTTTGGAAGGAATGGAGTCATCCGTAGGAAAAGAATATAGTTGAATATATTATCCCGATGTCTAGTAACCTGTGAAAATGGAAATTTCATTGATGAGATTATAACATAAGTAATTTCTCTAAAAATAAAATGTGGGAGTTCCAACATAATTGAAACCACAAGACAAAAAAATTACATAAGAAGGATAGTTACAATTTTATATTGAGAGAAACATTATATTTTTTAAAATAAAGTTGTAGATTATACATAATTGAATCACTAATAAAAACTCAATTACTGATAGAAAAAGCAGAGAAAGATATAAAACATTCTATAGGTCACAGCACATTTAAAAACAGGTTCCAAAAATGAACAACAGTTAGTTTACTTGGTCCAGGAATGTTGTAAAGTTTTAACACCATAGAACAACCTCCATCAGATTAAGCACTCACGATAATATGAGTAAAGAGGTGTTCAACTGGTCGCCTACCCAATTATTGAAGTAAGCGCACTCAAAATAATTTACATCTAATGTCAATATAGTTAACAGGTGTCAGTTACTAATGAAAGCCTTGCTTTTTCTTTTACAAGTTTTGACAATCTATGCTAATAGCATTGGCTTTTCTTCTTACTTAAATCAATTTACTTTTAAAACCAGAAATAACTAGTTACCGCTATTTTTAGTTGACTATGCTATCATTATGAAAGGGGTGTTAACCTTCGGTAGTCGCCCCCTACTCAATCACACGAGCAGTCGCGTGTTGTATTTTGTACAACAACCATTTTGCCAAGTGTTATGTACTCTGTTTACTGTCAAAACATATTAATTAATTGTATAATTACTTTTTCCATCTTCTTGGATTATTTTACGCCTATGAACATTTGGATGATTAGCATTTCATAGCCCAATAAGGTACATCAAGCAAAGCCTGTGTTATTGGTTCGTTTACAGTCCCCGTATACAGTCTTTCCCTATCTTATCCGCAGTGCGACTTATGCATTGTCGCGACTAAATGGTACCTAAAGACTGAACCATTGCTCGGTTGATACTGCAGCTCAGTGGAGTGATGGGGAGAAAGTTTTGGAAAGCATAGGTGACTCATTCACTGACACCACCCCATTCAATAGTTTTGTGCAGCAAAAAAACTGACCTTTTACAACAGCGCGACTGCCGGAAGTTAATTAGTTTGATTATATTGTTAGATTTCTTTTAAGCTTTTATTAGCGTGAAATACAAAATTGTATGTGAAAGCTGACTCATGCATAGCCGACATGTATGAATACATTTAATTAAATTCTTCTATTTTACCTATTTTCAATAGTCATTTAAGATGGATGTGGAATTTCCAATTAATAAGTTTTCATCTGCTGGGTACAAAGCTTTGGTATCAGATTCAAATTGACTTTATTCCAACTTTAAAAAAATCATAGAACACACAACAATTGAAAAGTTTAATAAATTATAGAAGTGATAAAATTACTCCATCAATTGAATTTGAAACAGTTCTACTTACCACATCAGAGTATTTAGCTGCTTGATCGGGGAAGAATTTATAGACGACTCTACGACCCACAAAATTTGATATCAAGTAACAAAACGAAGCTCCTGTCGCGGAACAAAAACAAATTAGACAGAGAGCGATTGGAAAGGGAAAGAGAAACCCACAAAGCACAGACAGCGATATCGATCCAGGAATCGCAAATGTTTGCAGGCTGAAGATGATCGATCGTTAAGGGAATTAAAACTCAGAAATTTCAATAAAACAGCTTCACATAAAAGAAAAATAGTTTTATCTTAGGGCACTTTTGACATTGTAAGTTTAGCACTGATATTAACCTGGATCAAATCCAGGGATGATTGCATATACTATAATGTGTTTCATTCCGAATTGAACCGCAGCTAAACACACTGAGCAAATGTTCGACAAACATGTTTGTTGAATCAGTTTGGGCAAATTTTATTATGATGGACAAACAATGTTTGCCCGTGGTCAGTGTGGACGCGTTACCAAACAAAATATTTGTAAGTGGGGAGAACAGGTTTTATGTTTTACAGCAAACACTGAAAATGTTTGGAAAAACAGTAATTTTTTGTTTGACAAACAATGATTGTCCAAACTTTTTAAAATGTTTGTCCCTGAGCTCCTCAACAAACATGTTTGCCGAACATTTGTCCAGTGTGGACACGGCTCAAGTCACGTGTGCCAAATACAGTATAGCAATGAATTAGTTTATGTTTATATTTATATAAATGTACTAGATTTTGTGTTAAAATTTGTGTAATCTATGTTATCGATATGGCTCGAATGCAAAGAAATTATTAATCATATAATCTAAGCAATATTTTGGTATTTTTTGTAAGATCTATTTGAACCTAAATGGCGGAGGACTAAGATATTTAAATTTTATGCTAATTTGAAAGTCGGAAAGAGGATCTGTAAAACTTGAGAAGGAAGAACCAGCACTCGCCAGCCAAATGCCACCATAAGAGGACCCCAAATATTTTAGAGCGAAGTACCTTACTAATGATTTTGTAAAAGTTAAAGTTAAAGTAAATTATTAAATTTCTTAAAAGACTTCGTGATGCTATTGTGAAGCAGAAGTCATTTTCATTTTTAATTAAATTTATAACCCCTTGGAGGAGACGATTCCGGCTACCATATTCCCGGACCACATGGAGTTGGATCGACATCGGCGGCTTACAAGAAGATTTTCGACACGTGAGTGATTAATTTGAATTAGTGATGGGCGCCCTAGTGCTTCGAATTAATCTGATGATCAAAGCTAGCTCGCCGAAAGGGTTTTATTATAAATTGAGAAATTAATAAGAGTAATACTTGCGCAAGTAAAATTAGTATTAAAGGTATTTATTTGAAAGCAAAATATAGATCAATATTTTAGAATTTCTATTAAATCAAAGAAGTACAAAATCTAGGCTATTAAAACATATGCATATAATATTTAATTTTTTGCAATACAATTGCGATAATTTATTATAGTTCTAATTCACTAGATGAATGGCTCTACCTATTCCGTCAGGTGCCGAATCTTGCACCCTGAGATAAAATATATATTCGATACAAATAAATCTACTAAATACTAGAGATTTTAATATATATATATATTGGATTATTAGTGGCTAATTTATCAAGCTGATCTTAGAGCACACATTTTTTGATTGAATTATCCAAGTCGACAAGTATTAGCAAGCGCATATCGCAGCTACATGCAACAGAATGCATATGATTTTAAGATAAAGGCACATGGTAATGATTCGTGCCATAAATCTAGAATATAAAGTTAGCCTGTGATATTTTTATTGATTTCAATTATTGTTCTATTTTTATATTATATTTTTTTTATCGCTCTATATATATATTTTTTGCCTCGACTGATCTTTGCATTATTTATGTAATATATGTATGAAACTTTCATGGTGTGCAATTTATTTTTTATTCCTCAACACTATAGTATAAGTATCATTTATATATATTTATTATTTATTGAATTACAAGAGTTATTGGAGAAGCCCATATCTAGGCCTATCAAGATTTTTTAAGACTGAATACTATTAGAAAACCACGACCTAATTATATCAAATCTCATGCTTTACCGACTGATGCCAAGCAGGAGGCTAATCGTTATTTAAATATAAAGAATAACGTGACACAAAGACATGGCGCCCAACGTGGGACTGATGATGAGAGCCAAGCTCATTGAATAATTATTTGAAATTAAGTCAATAACCATATTGAAAATTATAGATAACTTATACGAGTTGTGAGGAAAACTGGCGAAGGGAAATTTGTATTACTTTTTGGGGAAACAAGAGCTTTAAATAGAGAGAAATTATATGTTTTAAAGAAAATTTTATATTATTAGTACTGTGAAAAATTACATGTTTATAAAGAGAGATTATATTTTATAAGCCTAAACTGCTATTACTTTCTAGTCAAAAATATATTAGGTGTTTAAGCCGGTTGGAAAATAAGTCGCAGCCTGTAAACTAGCCAAGAATAAATCAACAAAACATTGGGGGCGCTAGAGCATTGTAAAAAACTTAAGTATAAATACCTTGTTGTAAGAGTATCCAAACACTTTACACATCACTGTTCACTGTAAGTCCCGGTTTGTGTCTCTTTTTTAAGCATCTTCGCTTATCATTTTTGTCACTGTTTAATTAGCATTTATCATATTTGACATAATGAATCACACTCCCGCAAACTCTGAAGTTTCATATATGTACGGCGGTTGCACAGATCCCACTTTGTCGACTCCAAGCACATCAAACCCCACCACGGTAGATGCCAATACGCCACGAGAAAGGGAACCAGGAAGCGTCGGGTCGATAGTCTTCGATCCACCAGGTCTGCAACCTCTATCATCCACTCGAATCGACGCCGCTGACACACCATTGAATCAACGGATAGTAGAGATCAACTTTGAAGGGGGCGAGGAGCAGCCTGCCGAACCCGCATCTCCAGAGGCCGAGTCACATCTGAGCAAACAAAGTCTATTTTCAGTCACAGAGCTAGATCCTTTTCAAAAGGTAATGATGGAACAAACTAGCAGTATGTTCAATATTATGCTACAAAACACAATGGACAAAATGATGCAGGAGATTAAAAAAGAGAATGTGGAAATGAAAGAGGCAAATAAGCAAACAATGGAACAGGGCATGAAAGAGACAGCGGCGCTATAAAATCAGTAGAACGACGGTTGGATACTATTGAGGCTAAAGTAGAGAATCATAGGGAAGAATTAAAAGCAATGATAAATCTACAGAAAGAAAGTCAGGATAAAGTTACGGCAGGATTATCGGAAAGGTTGGATACGGTTACATGTGAGCTCAACGAAAGGATAGATAACCTAACCATACAAATCACTACACCCATTCAGGATATAACCAATAACATTAAGGCCGATTGCCACCAAGAAATCCACAAACAAATTACCGTTGCCAATCAACATTAACAACTACAGTTGACAAAATATTAACAGTATTAAAGAAATACAAAATAAACAGATTAATATGTCCACAAAAATGAACCAACTGCAAGGTAGCATCAATCAAAATACTGAAACCTGTAAAGCTTTAAACGGAACTCTACTAATTCAAAAATCCACTCTGACTCAATTAAATCAAGAAGTAAACGCAAATAAAATTACACATAATAGTCAATGGCAGATAACACAGGAAAAAATAACAGCATTAGAAAATCATATTCAACAACGACCTCAAGGGATTCAAACAGACAACCTCAACGTACATAGTATATTACAAGGACTAGGAAAATTTGATAATACTGATCGCCATTTGCAACCTCAACCATTCATTGATCAGATAAAATTAGTACAAACTCTTGCACCTACCTCTTGGAATTTTTGGCGTCTTCGTTTGACTAATTTATTGATTGGCGAACCCCTGATGTTCTTTCGGAGTAGAGCCCATGAATTTACATCATTGGATGAGTTTGTAGCTGTCTTCCTGGAACAGTATTGGAGCAGAAGTAAACAGTTGGACGTGCTAGCGGACATTATATCATGCGATTTCAACCCTAACTTAGACGGTGCATGTACCACTTTCGTCACTGCCCTACAGTTTAAAAATTCTCAATTGAGCGAGCCCATTAATGAATCGGCATTAGCAAGTATTATTTTAAAGAAGCTACCGTATCAAGTTAGAATGGCACTCGCCACACAACCCATTACTGATTGTAAGCAGCTGATAAATCATTTATATGGCATACAGTCTGTGATGGCAATATCAAACCACCGTTCAGACCAGAGATATACACAAAATCAACATAACTCAAAATTTAATCAGTACAACCAGCCAAGCCTATGAACGTACCATATGATGCTCACGATCTGCTCCTCAATTTGAACGCCGCTATGAGCACAATCAAAATAATGGGAATAATAAAGCTTTCAAAATCGTCAAACAAACCATTATCCACAGCAAACCTACAAAAGAATTATTATTATGGCCATGATCGATTTAACACAAATAATGATTACACACAGAATAATTACAACAGAAATTATAAACCGCCACTCTCAATAAGTACAAATTATACATTAGCACATGCAATAGGATTGAATCAACAAAAAACCCAGAACCCAGCACCCAACGACCCGCCACCAGATATACAGAAAACTACAGCTAATAAACCAGAACTATATGATACCCCCGATATAACAAGCACAAGCCCAAATGAAACAAACAAAGAAAACCAATATATTCCAACATCATACACCACCTTTGTGAACGGTTTACCGAAAATATTAGAAAAACAGAAGTTAATAAAAGACAGCCTACTACAAAAAACCGCCGCCAAACATGCAATTAAAGCCAGCCGCAAACATCAACCCATTTTAAGTATATTGTTTCCCGCCGAAGAGCAACCCGTCACCGAAGAATCACTACCGGCCACAACCCTACAACAGGAACCGATACACTATAATAATGCTGAAATCCCACCACTGCCAAAAATAAACAGTTGCCAGGAGGAGACCGCCACCGCACCAGCGCATCATTTGACCCCACCAAGGCACCCCAAGGAACCCAGGATAGAGGACCAAGAGGACGGACTACAGGATAAGAGGAGCGACCACCGCAAGGCCCGGAGACGGAAGCGCCCGAGGACACCCGACCGACATCAGGACGAGGAGGACGACATTCGGGAGAAGAGCATGCACCGCAAGGCCCGGAGGCGGAAGAAACGGAGGAACCGCGCGCGCCGATGGAGGCCGCACGCACGTTCAAACGCCCAGGAGGATACCGGACCGGGACCAGGTTGGAGAACAGACCCCCGACGGCGTGCATCCGCGGCACATACGTTTAAAAACTATGATCGACGATGTTACCTGAAAAAGACTTAAAGTGAATACCAGCTACCAAAACCAAAGAGCCATTAGCAAAAGAAAGTATTGTACCTGATGTATAGAAAATTATTTATATTAAGACCTAAGAAATACTATAAGATAAGCCCAGAAGTTTTGTGAATCGAAATTATTGTCTAAAAGGAATCATTTGTGAGAATTATGAAATGTGTGTAGTTAGGTTGGCGGCCCTGCAAGCGGCGAATTTAAAAATTACTATATGTTAATGTTGTCAGGAGGAGTACGTTTAGAAGTTTATATTTATGATATTTTATGTGTGTTGAGGAGGAGAATTTGTTATTGTATTTGATAAAGGTATAAAGGAGATGCAGCAAATATGTCTGCGATCTGTGATAGAAGTATGAGAGTATAATTTATAAATAAGTATAGTGTATATCGATGTATTGAAGGGTGGGTTTTCATTAAAACATTGTGATTCTCAAATATTTTGAATTCAAACCCAGGGGCGCGTGTAACATATTAAATCTGGGTAGACAAAAAGCCCTAACAGAAACAGTAATAGTCTGAAATAAAGTAACTGGCTAATATCGCCAAATAGATAATAACTAAGATTAGATAGCATCAGCTTATTCTGGCTAAATGGTACAAGAACCTAAAAAGGATTTGAAAGAAGTTTATTGCTCATAAATAGATTATTATATAAATATTTGAAGATTGAGGTTATGTACATGTATTCACGGATCGGTGACCTAGAGATCGATCAAACCGAGGAACGTAGAATCTGACCAAAACCCCTTGGCAGAGCTTTATTGCAATCAGATGGTGTGCAATATGAAAAAACACCCGTCCACGTGGCTAATTATTAGGTAGCATGGAATTAATATTAATGTATAGAATATTAACTAGCATGCAAAGAGCATAAATAAAAAACCAAATAAAAATATTTAATGTATTCAGGAATAAGAGTTACCAGGCGCATGATACCGAAAAAATTTGCATGCACCAATAGTAAAACGGCAGTTAATAGGCGGCAACTGTAGGCCAGTTCAAAAATATTTCTATATATTTATATAAATGTACTAGATTTTGTGTTAAAATTTGTGTAATCTATGTTATCGATATGGCTCGAATGCAAAGAAATTATTAATCATATAATCTAAGCAATATTTGGTATTTTTTGTAAGATCTATTTGAACTAAATGGCGGAGGACTAGATATTTAAATTTTATGCTAATTTGAAAGTCGGAAAGAGGATCTGTAAAACTTGAGAAGGAAGAACCAGCACTCGCCAGCCAAATGCCACCATAAGAGGACCCCAAATATTTTAGAGCGAAGTACCTTACTAATGATTTTGTAAAAGTTAAAGTTAAAGTAATTATTAAATTTCTTAAAAGACTTCGTGATGCTATTGTGAAGCAGAAGTCATTTTTCATTTTTAATTAAATTTATAACCCCTTGGAGGAGACGATTCCGGCTACCATATTCCCGGACCACATGGAGTTGGATCGACATCGGCGGCTTACAAGAAGATTTTCGACACGTGAGTGATTAAATTTGAATTAGTGATGGGCGCCCTAGTGCTTCGAATTAATCTGATGATCAAAGCTAGCTCGCCGAAAGGGTTTTATTATAAATTGAGAAATTAATAAGAGTAATACTTGCGCAAGTAAAATTAGTATTAAAGGTATTTATTTGAAAGCAAAATATAGATCAATATTTTAGAATTTCTATTAAATCAAAGAAGTACAAAATCTAGGCTATTAAAACATATGCATACATATTTAATTTTTTGCAATACAATTTGCGATAATTTATTATAGTTCTAATTCACTAGATGAATGGCTCTACCTATTCCGTCAGGTGCCGAATCTTGCACCCTGAGATAAAATATATATTCGATACAAATAAATCTACTAAATACTAGAGATTTTAATATATATATATATATATTTGGATTATTAGTGGCTAATTTATCAAGCTGATCTTAGAGCACACATTTTTGATTGAATTATCCAAGTCGACAAGTATTAGCAAGCGCATATCGCAACTACATGCAACGAATGCATATGATTTTAAGATAAAGGCACATGGTAATGATTCGTGCCATAAATCTAGAATATAAAGTTAGCCTGTGATATTTTTATTGATTTCAATTATTGTTCTATTTTTATATTATATTTTTTTTATCGCTCTATATATATTTTTTGCCTCGACTGATCTTTGCATTATTTATTTGATAAAGGTATAAAGGAGATGCAGCAAATATGTCTGCGAACTGTGATAGAAGTATGAGAGTATAATTTATAAATAAAGTATAGTGTATATCGATGTATTGAAGGGTGGGTTTTCATTAAAAACATTGTGATTCTCAAATATTTTGAATTCAAACCCAGGGGCGCGTGTAACATATTAAATCTGGGTAGACAAAAAGCCCTAACAGAAACAGTAATAGGTCTGAAATAAAGTAACTGGCTAATATCGCCAATAGATAATAACTAAGATTAGATAGCATCAGCTTATTCTGGCTAAATGGTACAAGAACCTAAAAAGGATTTGAAGGAAGTTTATTGCTCATAAATAGATTATTATATAAAATATTTGAAGATTGAGGTTATGTACATGTATTCACGGATCGGTGACCTAGAGATCGATCAAACCGAGGAACGTAGAATCTGACCAAAACCCCTTGGCAGAGCTTTATTGCAATCAGATGGTGTGCAATGTGAAAAAACACCCGTCCACGTGGCTAATTATTAGGTAGCATGGAATTAATATTAATGTATAGAATATTAACTAGCATGCAAAGAGCATAAATAAAAAACCAAATAAAAATAATTTAATGTATTCAGGAAATAAGAGTTACCAGGCGCATGAATACCGAATAAAATTTGCATGCACCAATAGTAAAACGGCAGTTAATAGGCGGCAACTGTAGGCCAGTTCAAAAATATTTCTATATATTTATATAAATGTACTAGATTTTGTGTTAAATTTGTGTAATCTATGTTATCGATATGGCTCGAATGCAAAGAAATTATTAATCATATAATCTAAGCAATATTTTGGTATTTTTTGTAAGATCTATTTGAACCTAAATGGCGGAGGACTAAGATATTTAAATTTTATGCTAATTTGAAAGTCGGAAAGAGGATCTGTAAAACTTGAGAAGGAAGAACCAGCACTCGCCAGCCAATGCCACCATAAGAGGACCCCAATATTTTAGAGCGAAGTACCTTACTAATGATTTTGTAAAAGTTAAAGTTAAAGTAAATTATTAAATTTCTTAAAAGACTTCGTGATGCTATTGTGAAGCAGAAGTCATTTTTCATTTTTAATTAATTTATAACCCCTTGGAGAGACGATTCCGGCTACCATATTCCCGGACCACATGGAGTTGGATCGACATCGGCGGCTTACAGAAGATTTTCGACACGTGAGTGATTAATTTGAATTAGTGATGGGCGCCCTAGTGCTTCGAATTAATCTGATGATCAAAGCTAGCTCGCCGAAGGGTTTTATTATAAATTGAGAAATTAATAAGAGTAATACTTGCGCAAGTAAAATTAGTATTAAAGGTATTTATTTTACAGCAAACACTGAAAATGTTTGGAAAAACAGTAATTTTTTGTTTGACAAACAATGATTGTCCAAACTTTTTAAAATGTTTGTCCCTGAGCTCCTCAACAAACATGTTTGCCGAACATTTGTCCAGTGTGGACACGGCCCAAGTCACGTGTGCCAAATACAGTATAGCAATGAATTAGTTTATGTTTGTATTTACAAAAAAGAATTATAGTACCTTTTAAAATTAATAAAATTATAGAATAAGTAAACAAATTATAGCTACTAGTTTCGGTGATCATACCATCGTCAGGTTATTAAACGTTTCGTTTAAAAATTGCACCTATGTTATAATATGTAACTAAAATGTCCAATTTTTTTAATAAACTCTCTGATATGTTAGAACCCACGACCATAGAAATTTCAACTATATGGAAAAACTTTAAAATTGTAGCTTAAAGATATTATTAATATGAATCATCAGACATATGAAATTGAAAAATTTGATGCAAAAAAGGATACAAAATATAAACAACAAAAATTGCTGTCAGAACGGTGAAGTAGTAACGATCTTTATATTTATCGAGAACTCTGCCCAGATTCTTAGCAGCCTCTATATCGTATGGCAATTTCACATATTGTTTCTCACTCCTGAAATCAAGGATAAGCAATCATTAGACACTTGAAAATAATCTTTTAGATAGCCACAAACCTTAAATTCTAGTTTTAGTGAATCTAGATGGACCAGTCAATTGGAAACTTCTGGAATACACTGGTAATGGTTGATAGAAGTATGAATACAAGTTCCATTTTCTGGGAACAGCTTCTGTGAGCATCTTGACTTCGGACAACATACAGTATAGAGAGAATAGAATAGATAGAATACTTTATTATTCAAGTTAACACAATACAATATATACAAATACGCATGTACGGCTTGATTAGACAATCACCAGCCGAACATACATTATGTAGCCCATGTCGATTAAATGATATTTCTTCAATTATAATTTCATTATTGCGTAAGTCATGACAGACAGGATTGAGAGATTCTATCATCCCTCAAATTTATAAATTATTTTCAATCCCACAGTAAAAATAATAAGTTATCTACCAATGAGAGTACGATTTAAGCTACCAACCAAAGTAACTTGCTTTTGAAAATTGAAGGCCTGTTAAACAATGAACAAGAAAATTGAAGGAAGGTTACGATATGAGATGTTTGTTGGAAAGTATGATCTTTATACATTGATCTTTAATATTGTATTATTGATATTTAATCCCCCCTGTGGGTGGGGAGACTTTGAGTCGAACATCGTACTCAAGAATTTGTTAAAAACCAAAATACACCCACAGTATCCATGCTTTTCGACTAAAAGGGACCCCCTTTCCAAAGCCCTTCTTCTCCTTCTTAATATGTTAATATGCTTTGGAACTTTTTATTTCTAGAATGGCACTTTTTCTATTGACTTAGCTTTATGTCATTCTTTCTTTTTCTATCTGTAGGCCTTCCTTGGCCATATTCTCACTTCTTCTTAGGCCAATCTAAGGAGTGATGTGGACCGTGCTGATGGGTAGTGTTTTTATATGGAGTCTCTAACGGTGCCTGCAGGATACCAGGCGCCCTCCTGTAGTATTTATCCTTGCATAGACATGCGGGGCTTAGTCTGGGTTGACTCCACTTCCCTAGTTGTTCGTGGAAACCACATGAACAAACCAAACCCCAAGGCAACTCTAAAAGTTGTCTTGCCTTCAAACCCATCGGGATCTGCCCATCAGGGAAGGTTCCTCAATCTGAATTGGGTGACTCAGGAACACAGGAAATCATGACTTTTAAAGGAAAGTACCCAATAAGATCGAAGATTGTGATAGACAACAAGGTATTGGAGCAGGTGTCTCAGTTCACATATCTGGGTTGTGAAATTAGTTATAAAGATGAATTGGATGTAGAGAAGAAGGTAGGAAGGTTCCAAATGATTTGTGGAAGTATCAGTAGGACATTGGGAAAGAAAGCTACCACAAGAACGATAATGAAATTTTATAAGACAATGGCAGCTCCACTACTACTCTATGGTAGTGAATTGTGGGTAACATCAGAGCCACTTGAGAGTAAAATGCAGGCAGCTGAGATGAGATTTATTCGCAGAACTAAGGGCTGTGACATAAGAGTTCACATCAGGAATAAGGGTATACGGAAAGAGCTGAATATCTTCTGCCTGAATGATAGAGTTGCATCTTATCGTCAGCAATGGAAAGAGCATGTGGAACGAATGTCAGCTGATATCGGCTTCCTCACAGAATTTTCAAGTATAAACCGGTAGGCAAAAGAGACATAGGCAGGCCACGAAAAAGATGGCAATGATCATTATATTTATTATAAAATAAAAACAGTAAATTGTAGTGATGCTTATGATGATATTAGATTAGATTATATTGATGTTATTAGTTTATAGATTTTATTTATTATTTTTTTATTCTAATTACAAGCTGAATGTGAGTTGGAACAGGCAATAGCCTAATCCCTGATTGAAAGAAGAAGAAAGAAGGAACACAGGAGATTCCGTTGCTACTTATGTAGAGGCTATCAACATTGAGAAGGCTTCTACTTCTACTGATCACGACATGGATGACGTAAGCTCAATCACACCATCCCAACTGTAGAGGGAGGACGAGCTTCTCAGAAGTCCAGAAAAGCAAGAATCTGCAGGAAAACCTGAGGATGCAATAGAGCAACCGAGCAGTTTGCATGTGGAGAGACCAAACCTCACCATTGCACAAAGAAGGTCGGCTATTCAGGCAAAACTTATTGTGATACGTGAGGCTTTTGACCCTGCAACGTTTCGGAGGGACAAAAAGTAAAAACCCAAGAGACCAGAGATGAGCGAAACATCAGGCACAAATGTGGGTCAAGGGTGGCCAGGCGCCCTAGAGGCAATTTGGCAACCCCTCCCTCAGCGGAAGGACCTACAAAGAAGGCCAGGAGGTTACGAGGACAAATCAGTCTGAAGAGAATGCCAAGCATATCACACTGGATTGCGAGAGACTAGAGGCAAGGAGAAGGGCTCTGTTTGGCTGCAAGCAACCAGGTGATAAATGGGATGTTAGTATAGGGAAAAAACTCCTGGATCTTGTAAAGGACACAGGTATTGGTTTGCCTAACTAAAGTACTTGGGACACACAATAAGCTCGGTTGACGTGTGGGGTTCTTTGAACCTTTGGATCTGTTCCTTCAAACATATCATATATATATATATATATATATATATATATATATATATATATATATATATATATATATATATATATATATATAAGTAACAAATGAGTAAATATGGAAAAAAGATTAAAAAAACTTCATGGAAATTGGTTTGTGTGAAGCAATAGATTTATCTACCTTACTAGCTATGTAGCCTATATCAGTGCAGGTAAAATGCAGAGTCTGTCATTCTTGGATCAATCCGTCCATACAGAGCAAATTATTCAGGGACAGATCACATTAAGCATTTTTTCAGGCGTTTTAGAGTCGGCAGAACAGGAAGCTCCGATTGGCGCCTGACAAAACGCTTAATATGGTCTGGCCCTTAATGGTAACGAACACAAAATGACTACTTACCACATGAACATGTGGAGCAGTCACTCTGGTAAAAACGCTTGTCACTCTCCCTTGAAGGTCGGAGCCCAGGTGAAGGGTGGTCAAGCAATAGTTTATAATAGATGTCAAGCAAAAAAAAAAGAATAATAATACAGTAATAGTTTATATTAGATGTCAAGAAATGTAAATCTTTCTCTAAGTTATATTATATTTTAACTTCTAAATAGAAATGATCATGTTATTCATGATTTGAGAAAGAATTCTAGTGAAAAATGTCTGAAAGAATAAAATTGTTATAAAATACTTACTCCTCAAGTGCAGGGAAGTTCATGTAAATGTAGCATAATGACACCAAATAGAATATGAAAACACAGACTATTGTGACCACTGTTACATGTGTACTGACTTCTTGTTCACGTTTTACTTTGACTTTTACTGAAAAAGAAAAACATTATAATACTGTTTTCTGTAATTTAGAAATGTTTTGAACTTCGCAATAAAACACATCAACTAGCCTATGGCAAAGAAATGATCTTTTGATCATCAACTAACATTGAAAGCCTACATTATAATATTATCAAAAAATGAAAGCAAGTTATGTGCTTTAATTGATATATCACTTGACGTACATGTGTGGTACGCACAATTTTAGACCATTGACATCCATAATCCTTTTATTTTTGGACCTCTAAATAACATCAACCCTTCAAATTCAAACAATGCTGACAGTTTCAAAAAATATCACCAGAAGAGACAGAACAAGTACATAACATCCCTTAGCAGTAGTTATTATAATTGTAATTTGGTTTCAATAATATTAGAACAATTTTAATTAATTACAATTTTAAATAACCAGTAAAAACTGTTTGAAGTACGTAGTTGGTCTGTGCAAATATTCGCAAAAGGTGACTTCTTAAAATACACTAAGGTCTAACCTAAAAATTATTAACCTCAAAGCTCTTCACTTGTGATGAAGACAGATTTCATTTCCTTGGCAATTATTATCAATATTATTGTAAAAATTGCTACATTTCGCCTAATAGATACTTTTAATAAATTAATTATTCAACTCAATAAAATGTGTCTCAATTCACAGTCTGATAAAATATTGAATTGAATAGTTTAATTATCTGGATATATCACCGTACATGTAAAGATAGATTTTAAATAGTCAGGGCAACTAGTTTTAATATGGATTAACTTATATAATTATTATATTATTTCCTAAAAAGTAATATTACCAGTTTCTTTTGGTGGATCTCTCTGGACTTCCATGATAAAGACAATAGTCGAATACCAAATATAAACAATTATATCTTTTAGAATTTATTCAATTGCATTTCAAACATTGCTTAATATTGAAATAATAGTCTATTCGTTGTAAATCGTTGTCATTATAGATTACGAGCAGATGAAAATTTTACTAAGCCACACTTCTGATTAAGAGGCTGAGCTGACACTGACAATTTGTGAAAAATCGCATCTCCAAAAATCATAGGCTGGCTGACCAAGGCCATCTGATCCTAACAAATCACCATAATGCGCATGCGCAAATAATGTTCAATCTGATCAGTTCTTTGAATATAATGTTCTTTGTAATAACGGTTACTGAGCACTTATTTGGATATTTGGAATAATATTTTTTTTTAAATACCATTTGAGATAAAAAACCTAACCTCCGTAACTTTCACCCAAAGACCTTAAAGAGATAAGGTCTCTTATCTTGCATCTTTCATCCTTGCATCTTTAAGGTCTTTGCTTTTACCTTGTGAAAATTTGAGTTGAATCAGAAAGAAATAATTACAAGTAAACAGTATCCATGGTTGAATCTTGCCAGCACGCAATATTATATAGTGAGGACCACGTTATAATGGCAATGAAGAAAGATGCAAAACAGGGTTGCTATTTTACTTCATTTTACCATTGATTGTACACAGCTGTTACTCATTCATTCTATTACATCTTATCTAATATTGGTTTTCCTCCTTGAGCCAGGCAATCCTCCTCTGCTTTGGCCAGGGGAAGAGGCGATTGCAGATCACCGTAATACGCTTACTATGCATAATCTGCATACTATGCAGATAATCGGTTTAAACGGAGACATATCATATGTTCGTTTAAGCCCCGTATGAAACACATTATGATAAATATAACCATATCTACTAGTAAACTTGGTTTAGCGTTAAACGTAGAGGGCCCGGTGCATATGGTCCTTTTGGGCCAAACTGTTTACTACTATTACTGTATAGATCAAACTTTAATTTTATTGCAAGTATTTACTCGTAAGACAAATGAATAGGCTAAACCAGGAATGGGGAAACATGCATTGTGGTTTTTCGTCGCTTCGGAATTCAGACCCGTTTGCCGTTTCTCATTTCGTTTATTAGGCTACTGACTGACTAATTTACCTAACCTGACTGACACACACACACTACCTACTCCGTCTTGGTTGACTTTTGTAGTTTGCAGTTTATAAAAGACGATGGATAAGAGATGTTCTGGTTCTGAAAATAGGGCTAATTTTTCAACCCAATTAAAAAACTACACAATAAATTGTACTCAGCAAATCAATGTCGCCAAAAACAGTACATGAAAAAGATAAGGCATGTGCATGCTTAGCCGAACAATTTCCGACTCCGTTGAGAAACCAACAAGTGTGATACACTTGAAGAAACTCTCAAATAATATATTATGAGATCTGCAATAAATAAAAAAATTGTATGGATTCAAATGGAAATAAACGTAAAAGATTACATGGGAATCTCATATCCTTAAAATTCTGGAGAACCCTATGTCTCTTCCAAACTTGCTGATGGTTCCTCATGGATTGAATTACCAGTAGGAGGAAGCAATGAGAAGTAATAATAATAATATCGAGTAACCTGGCTGGCTCAGGTCTGGTGTCACAGTTTTCAGCAGTGAGAAGTCTTTGTCACCGTTGCCTGATCGTTATATTTCAATGATTGCAAAGATGTGTGAAATAATTGGAAACAAACCTGATTTGCAACTGGCAAAGACTGATGAGCACGAAAGTCAGAACGTGAACAAATAATGATGATCCAACAAATTTACCAGAGATTGCAACAGCAGAAACTAATGAAGGCAGATGACACAGACAAACCAGATGACAATATTATAATTTAATGACAAAAATGTAGATTTTTCATGAGAGCTTTTGTTTATTTTAAATAAATTGTATTTTACTCTCTATCATATTAGCCTACTATAGTTTTCCATTCTCTTTTTTTTGGTAACTTTGTTACATAGAAAAATAATAAAAAATAACTTTCTTAGTAATAATAGACATCACAATGCATAGGTCGAAAAATACCATACAACTGTAGTAGAAATGAGGAGTAGTCTAAATTATTAGGTAGTGGAGCGACGATGGTAGGGTAGAAGCAGGACCTCCTATACAGAATATCCTATACCTCCTTCAATTTTTATGAGCTCTTCAACTTGAAAAAGGAGGACTACATTCTTTTCAGTCACTAGAAGAAGCTTGAAATCGCAGCGGCCTTATTCCAGCGGGAGATTGAACTTTCTCTCGAGACTAAACCGTTCTGGCTTTACCATTCTATGGTCCGGTTGCACAAAAGCCGGTTGAATCTCAACCGCGATTAATTTCACGAGAACCAACCTAGAAGGCCTTTTTGATAAGACGGCTTCTTTGATTGGTTCTCGTGGAATTAATCAGGATTAAAATTTAACCAGCTTTTGTGCAACCGGCACTCAACAGGATTTTGAATGATTCAATCATTTTCTAATAGCAACAATGATATATCTTGAATATTGGTCATAGGTGGAGGACTATTATTTTCATCAACAAGTAAGCAACAGCATTGAATAGTATTTTGGAAACAAGGTAAAAACCAATTAAAACATAGACAAAATCTGTTATCGATGTTTATTATTCAAAAAACTGGACGTCAATTTATGTTTCTATGATAATTCTCAACTATTCAGATTGAAATACAACAAATTAAATAATACTGAGTAATTTTATTTACAATTTTTGACCAATACGGAATGTAGCATATACACTGCAGCAGAGAAATAACATTAAGCATTGCACTTTTTAAAGCTAAAATTATCTTCTTATAAAATTAAGGAACCTTTCAAACATATTCATGTGATTTTTACTAGAGAATAACTAGGTTGGCACATAATAATATACAATTTGTACAAAGTGTGAAACAAACACAATAATAAAAGATAGGCTTTCTTTGTATTTTAAATCTACTGCCACATTCAGACCAATAAAATAAATTGTCAACATATATTCAACTATATATTAATTTTTGTTCTAGCTTGCTAACTGAATTGTAAATATCTTAGAAATATGGTAGTTTGAGAAATTTTTGGAAGTATAAAACCTAATGAAGCATCACGTCTTCTAAAACGTCGGTTTACAAACATAATTACAATACATCACCTTAAAATTCCCTATAAAAATGATTATTTATCTTGACATGAGTATATTAATTCTACTGGTCATATCATATTATGTGAATTCTAACTAGAGATAATAGAAATTACAATATTCAATTCGCAAGTACAATAATAATTAATGACAATCAACAATAGTTAATGCCGCAAGGAGATGACACAATTTTCTATATAAGGCTTTTCTTGGGGTTTGAAGTTTGAGAACGTTTGTTACGGTAGTGAATTTGTTTACTCATGTTGATTCTGTGGTATCTGTATCTGAGTAATATAATAATTAGATCAATTGATTACTTAAATCAAATAATTCATATCTGAATTATTCACGGTTCAACAGGGAATACAGATTATTAGTTAGTTATTGATAAATTCGTCTAGGACTCTCATAACTAAAATGACGAGTGAACACTCGGCACCGGAATCTTCGCATAGATAATAATAATTAGAGTCATGTTATGAATCATTCGATAATCGTGTTTCCGCAAGGATTATTGGCAACGGTATTATTATGGTATTTGATTGGAATTTTAAATTCAACTTTAGTCTTCCTCAAAGTAATAGCGAGATCTAGGAAAATGAATGGAATTAAAATGTTCACCAGAATGGAAAGTTGAAGGTATTTTTTAAGATAAAATAAATGAATTGTTCGTAGAATAAAATGATAAAGATATGAATTGTTCGTACGGCATGATTGCTATAAAATACAATTTAATTATGGCTTTCAATCATATTATTATTCATTCTTTACAATTATATTCATTCTATAGATACAAGGCTTCTCTTGATAAATCATTTTACCAATATTATAACAGCAAATTGATCATCGAGATTTGCTCATGGAGATTGTACGGTACTATGGAGATTCTTTTTCATAGTAAAGCTGATGAAGAATGGATCGAAGCTAAACCAAGGATTTCATAGAAGCTATACTGGTCTAACTACTGTAGATTAAATATATTTGCATTCAAATCTCAGCTCAATCTAGCTTGATGGTATAATAACTTGAGTCTGCCTCTTTCATGCGATAGATGAATATACAGACAAACATTCATCATTAGAACCGCACCTTCTGATATTGGATAGGTTGGATAGGACACTCCCTTCCAACCATATTTAAATAACAATTAGAGCAACTTAAATCAATAAGTTCAAACTGAATCAATTATATCAAAAAACATTGGAAACAATTGAATAATGAATTATCATGATAATTATTATAGGAAAAAGCACAATATGTAATATAGTAGAATAATTTTTATTACATGAAGGATTTTTAATAACTTTAAAAAGGATTAATTGAATTTTTCATCTTGAGCTTTGTATTTACATTATTAGAGAAAATAATAATAAAATAATTCTGGATTTGAATTGGGAGAAATCAGTTTGAAAACAAATCGAGCATGTTGAATTTCAGAGTAGTTACTCAAGTTTAATCGGGAGAAAAACAATGTAGGTACTAGATAGATGAATATATTTACGATAAGGTATTAAATTTGAGATATCCCCTTTGGAACGTTGGAAAAATTCTCCCAAAACAAATAAAAATTAATGGTTCTGACATTAAATATTTCAATCAATACTGTTCTTCTGTAATGATATAAGAGTATAATAACCATAATACGATATTATAATATAGAGCACTAGGTTTGATGAGAGAGTACAAAAAATTTGGAATGTACTGATAATTAATTGTAATCAAACAAATAGTTTGGGATGCATTTTCACCCAATTGTTAGGGAGAGAACTCTATTGTTAAAAATATTGAAATTATTCCGGATTTTATATTCATTTCTCCTTATAATATAAGGAATATTATAATATAATATTGGAATGTTATTCCAATTCTACAAAACATTATCTTTTTTGCTTTCGAATTAAGGTTTTTCTGCCAATCCATTATGATAAACAATTTGAAAATTTCTCCACTCTTTGTCAATTCTTGTTCTCTCAGGCTTTCTTAATGATACTAAACTAGACGTTTAATTAAGTATGTATTGTTCTTTTTCTTGTGGTAGTAAACTTCCTGCCCTAAATTCATTGATTGTTGGCTATACGAGCTGCTCTGTTTTCAGGATTTAAGAAGTCATAGGCCCGGTTGCACAAAAGCCGGTTAAATTTTAACCGTAAATAATTTCACGAGAACCAATCAGAGAAGGCCTTTTTGATAAGACGGCTTCTCTGATTGGTTCTCGTGGAATTAATCACGATTAAAATTTAACCGGCTTTTGTGCAACCGGCACTTTGGCTACTATTGGATGAGATCTATGGTATTTCTTGTGATAGAAGCTCTCTTGTTCTAATGAACTTACCGTATTTTTCTTGCAATCATTCATTAAATTCTTTAATATGAATTGCTTCACTACAAGCCAGATGACTTCCTTTTTTTGACTAATCTAATAATTAATTTAGTAAAAATAAACGTATTTTTGAAAAAGTTGAGAAATTTATTTTCATCATTTGATCCAAGTTTATCTTTATTATTAAGAAGAAACTGACTATCAATAATTTTAAAAAAGTTATAATAATTTTAAAACTTTTAAGTTTTCTCAATCACTTCGTTTAATTGCATCTGCAAGTGCTTAATTTCCCTATCACGATCCTGAAATCCACTTGGCAAATTTTCTATTTTTTCTCAGCAAAAATTTGATGTACAGTTTCAACGAAAGTTAGAAGCTCTTTTATGTCTTCCATTTCAGTGTTCATTGTTTCGTGGAATTGCCGCAAGATGATGACATGCTCGGTTTACTCAAATTCATTCTATTGTTTCTTCTGTGGGTTACCTGAGTACAATATGATAAGATTGCATTAATTGAATAATTTAATGCAGAAGTATGCTGCAGAAAATATTAGACAAATGGAACCGCAAAATGGATTTAAGGATCGTGAGGAAAAAGGAGAATTTGAAGCGGTCGAGAACTCAGATAATTTCAAATAAGCAATTTCAAGTGTAAGATCTATTGAATTTCATCTCTCGCATGCCAAAGCAATACTTGCCCTCCAATATATAAATTTATTAAATTCATTTTTTAAATGTATAGATAGCTTCAATATACACATAGTTTTTTATTTGATTCTAGATCATATTTCATAACCGTATTCTATTAGAGGCATCCCAACTTGCACCAATTAGCTTTCATTATATTTTAAAAGAGTAAATCACATAGTGATTCCTCTTCTGGGGAGCTTCAAAATTGATTATCAGATTAACTTGGCAGACACATTGAATTTGAGGGTACAGCGTTATTCCATCCTTGTCGTATATGTCAGAATATCATTTTCCACAATCTTATTTGAATTATATTTTAGGAAGCTTTTCTTATCCTTATAACATATATTTCTAGATAACAACACAATACAGCCTTCTAAAGAATTAATGCAGAACAAGATATACACATTTATTAATGTGTATATACACAGTTATAATGTTAATGTGTATATAAACAGTTATTAATGATCTAACTCGGGGTACCGTACTTTAATAATAGTAGAAGAAAATGCACTCACATATATAATAATTGAACATAAATTCTGGAAATATGCATTTCCTCTTAGCATTCCATGCAAGCTGCTAGGGGACTGTTATAATCTTCAGTGAAAGATGAATTTCATTATCAATCCATGAACCTTTACTGAATCGGTCTGTAACAGAAATATGAATAATACTTTCAGATACTGGTATTATAATATTATTG
Organism: Nilaparvata lugens; assembly: GCF_014356525.2. NCBI lineage: Eukaryota > Metazoa > Arthropoda > Insecta > Hemiptera > Delphacidae > Nilaparvata > Nilaparvata lugens. The sequence continues at coordinate 88,114,855 of NC_052506.1, read as the reverse complement.
GGTGCTCCTGCTTCTAATACATTAAATAAAATGCAAAACGTTTGAGCTTCAAGACTAAATAGTGTTGTAAGATAAGCCAGCTACCAGGATTATCAAAATCCAATACATTTACTCATTTATTTGAGTCAATATGAAAAAAATAATTTATTTAAATGAACATAATTTTAGAATTGAGTGCACATCATTTACAAAACAAATAAGGAAATAAATCACTAACTTTGAGCCATTTTAGTTTGAATAGAATATAATGAGCATGATAGTTTGTAACATTTTACAATACTAGTTCATTAAAGTCTTACTGAGTTTGATGAGATACAACATTGGAATTATTCATTTTAGGAATAGCTGATCCCAATCTGACGATTGAATTAGGTAATTACAGCTCAGATACAGCCAAATATGCCATGTTCTACCTGACATAATTTCAATAAAATTCGAGATCTGTAATGTCTCAGCTTTAAAATAGAATCAATACTGTATCTCGAAAAACTGGGTAATATACTTCAACTTTTCAATGCTATATTTAGATCTGTTAAATAGTAAGGTGCATGGTAAGTGTACAATTATTTTGTCAATTTTACCTTTTTTATTTTGAAATGATTGAATGTGACTGAAATACTGTATCATAGTCCCTCTGAAGCAGAACTTTGGGTTGCGTTGAGATCGAACAGAATCCTAGGTCTAATGGCTTAGGACCAATATATTATGTGAATAAGTTTACATGATTAAGGCTGAATATAGGCTATAATAGAATCTCAGATCGAACAACGAACTTACAAAATTGGTCAAATGCCTAACTTAACAGAAGAGATTGATCACTAGGCCTAAAAATGCATAATTCCAAGAGATATTGGAATGTGTGTTTGATTACTGCGGCTTACTGACTATGCAGTCGGCCGTTGGGTGGAGCGGCGTTCTTGGGCACGGCGCCGACAATCCGGACCCGAGTGACTAACCTGGAGTCGGAGAACTGGGGCGGAGGGGCCAAAACCTCCTCGACGAGGGGCGCTGGTGGGTGGGGGCCGGTGAACTCGGGCGGAGGCGGCACGGCCACGGGGGCGGCAACCACCTCGTCGGCATCGGCCTCCAGGGGCGGCGGCAGTTGTGCCAACGAGACGGCGTTCCTGGTTAGCATGGACCGCTGCTGCGAGGATCGCGGCGGAAGCGTGGCCGTGTTTAAGGCCACCACACACTCGCTGGCCACCTCGTGCTGCGTGTGGTTGGTCACCTCCTGGTCGGAGCTCACTCCACTCGACGAGTTGTCACCATCCTCCGGGATGAAGTCGTTCGGATACGACTTGGAGCTCTTGAGCTGCGTGCGCACCTTCTGTATCTCATCGACACTGAAACTGTGCGGCAAACTGCCCGAACTGGAGGTGCTGTTTCCGCTTCCCTCGCTCACTCGCACCACCGTCTTTTCCATGCGACTCTCTCCGTCGCTCTCTCCCTCGCTCAGCGAGTAGTCGGGGTCGGGGATGGGTGGCGCCGCTACAACTGACGACTTGCGCATTGGCTGTGCGTAGGGATTCGGGTTGGCCGCCGGTATGGCTCCGTTTTGCGGCTTGAACGTCGACGAAGGCGATCTCAGACTGTGCGATTTACGAACCTAATCAGAAAGCAATCACGAGTTTTTATGAACGCACTTTTAATAGATAATAACAGTGTATAATAACTTTTTGTGTAGTTGAGAAGTTGATATTGAGGTAATTATTCATATTAAATGAGAAGACTAAGAAATTGTCAAAAACCATCGATTTTATTGAGAGTTAGAAAGGCCGGTTTCGGTTGTTACACAATTGTCAATTTCTGATAAACTCTTTTTCAACAAATCTTAAAATTTCTTAGTATTTGCATTTAATGTATAAAATAACCTTAGACTATGCAATTTGCAAGTATGATAATACTGTTTACATAAAAATTCTTCAGAAAAATTATAATAAAACCAGACTTCATTACAATCTTAAAGCATGATAACAATATGTTCTCAATAATAGAGATGAGATCCAGTTATATGATGAGATAACTGAACCAGAGACAGTAATCTAGTGAGAGGTAAATAACCTAATCTACTTATAGTTATGAATGACTAGGAGTTGATGACTTTCTCTATCATCTGTCATAATTATTCAATATAATTATTCAATTTTCATATCATTGTCATTGATTGATACTCATTAAGTACTTGATATAGTAAATCATACTTCTCAATCACAATGATGGATGCAAGCTGATTGAATATTCCCATTTATTCAATTATTGGAATAATACTGTATTAAAATTTTATCCATAGCCTACAAAGAAAACACGAAGAACTTAATTGATCAGTACTCAGTAGAACCCCATGTTTATCACCAATTACCAGTCTCTTTTTCACAAAAGTTATATAAGAGATGCCTGTACAATAAAAAATGAATGGAATAAGAATATTAATGAAGAAATACAAGTCATTTTTCAAAATTATGTGGGTTTAATTTGAAATGCTTTGAATGGGATGCCTCTGACCTGTGGACGTGCAGAATGAGCTGGAAGTGACCTGGATCGGTAACCAAGAGTTTTGACATCCTCGGGAGAAGCGTACAGTTTGGCACTGTCTGCCGGCCTGAAGCTCGACATCACTCCATCACCACCTGCAAATGTACAAATAAAAATGTAAATGTAATCTACAAATGTAACAAATAAAACGTGATATATGATGGTCAACTATGAAGTGTGTTCTACTGATAGAAACAGTTGTATCCACTTCAACAAATTGTAGTAGCTATTGAAAAAAGTAGTTTTACATACTTAGATAGTTGTTTTTTAAAGTTTTTTCATACGGTACTTAGATAGTTGTCAGGGCTTTTCTAGGCAACTATCAACTACTGATAATCTTACGAGTTCTCTGAATATAATACTTTGAACACGACAGACAATCAACGGAGCATCAAAACAGGACAATTAGGCTCAACTCACACTACCTCGACTCAAATCGTAGGACTCCAGTCGAGGATACTGTAGTCTCTCGATCTTACGACTCTTTTACTCATTGTCACTACTTCAGTTCCATGCTACTCCATTTCTAACCTCATATTAAAAATATAATTTCTAATTTGTCACTTTTGTGCATGTAACAAATTTTATAATAATTACTATGAATGTATTGTCTTAACTAATCCTCATCTAAAATGATAAAACATTACTCTCATCAAACATAACTTCACTTTCATTAAAAAATGCACGGTACTATGTAACTCGAAGCTCGACCAACATGTCGAGTCGACGCTCGACTCAATCTCACAGTCGTGAGGTCACAGAAAACTCGACTGGTCTGAGTGTCACCATTTGAAAACACATGCTGCGTCGAGAAGGAACTAGAGTCGCAGTCTCTTCTCGACTTGAGTCGCGCAAGTGTGAGTTGAGCCTATGTCAGTAAAACATAAGTGTGTGTGTAGTGTGTGGACAACAATAATGTGATACATGAATCAACCCATCAATCTATTATCTGAGCGTTTCATTTCAAATACCATCACTGGATCGAATACTTGAAAAATAATAGATTTGATTGAATAGAATTTCGTGATCGATTTTCTACGTTGTGAAAATAATTAAGGACTGAAATTTTTGTGGAGTTAACAACTACAAGACTTAACCTATTTCAGACTATTTGTAACCTTATCTAAATTTGGGAGAGGAATAGCACAAGCTTACCTTATGTTTCCTCTCCCTATCATTTTGATAATGTACTTATTTTATAAATTAATGAATTGAATAGTATGCGGTAGACAACATGTCATACATATGAATCAATTCATCAATATATTACCTAAACTTTTCATTTAAGATGAAATCACTGAATCAAATATTTGAAAAATAATAGAGTCGATTAAGCCCGGAGCCCATGGAAATCACCCTCAGGAAAAAATTTCATATAATATAATGAACACTGTTAACATTTCTATGTTATGGAGAAGAACCATGATATTATTGTTCTGCCCAGCAGAGCAGGAAAAGAGGGCTTACCATTGGTGAGAGCGTTAGCAGCATCCTGGCCATTAGACGCGCTGGCATCGTTGGAGAGTGGAGGCGGAGGCGGAGGTGGAGGCGGCGGCGGGTGGTTGGGGGGCGGCAGGGGGCGCAGCTCCTCCTGGCTGCGATGCGTCCGCGGCGCCCCGGCGCTGGAAGCGGCAAGTGCGCCCGCCAGGTCCGGCGTGCTGTGGAAGTCACGATGCAGTTCGGAAGACACCAGCCCGCCCAGGCCGGCCATGCTGAAGCGCACGCGCGCTTGCGCCGACTTGCCCTTGCTGCGCTTCATCTCGGCGACGCTGGCATAGACGCGCGGTGTTCGCGCCGGTGACGACGGCTGTGAGCTCGCCGCTCCCTGGACGCCGCACTAAACACAATTCGTCAATCTCATCTTATTCAATGTACAATATTGGGTCATTCGGGTTCTATTCAATTATTCAATTTCTCGGTATTTCTATACTATTAGATCAGTACTACAATCTTAAGCCAAACTGGTTCCAATTCCACAACATCTTCAGATTTATTTTGTATTGTGTTTCAACAGTTTCAGTAGCCCTAACAAGAAAAGTGAGTTCAATTCAATCTATTTCACCAAAACACAGAAAACAGTACAAAGATGTGACGATCAGAAAAAAAACAATAATTATTATTCTAAATATTTATATCAACTATCTGTAAAATACGGCTGGAGGTAAAGAACTACTGGCATGAGTGAAACACTCTTTTTCGCCAGTAGGAGTAGAGACTCAACAGTTTCTAAATCTTGAGCTAATAATTTAAAATGGAATCTTTTTATTCAAACAATGATAAACAAGTATATTTAAAATAAATAATGCTATCAATTGTGAATTAATCCTGACAATAATGAATAGTTTTAAAAGCTGAAAGATTTTTAACTCGTAAAATATTAAGATGGCAGTAATAGTTGTGAAGTATCCAGTTTTTAATATTTATTTGAACAAACTTAATAGGTACACCGATGGGATGCAGTTTACAATCTTTGGAGCGATGTATACCAGCTGCTTACGAATGACCGATAAATTAGAATCATAAGTAACATATCTATGTAGATTGTATCTTGTTCTGTGAGTTATATTGATTCTTGAAAATGAACTTCTATGTTTACTGGAATATTTAAATACGCTACATGAATAATAATTAATGATCAAGAATAATGATCCATGTACTCTTCCTTTGAATAGAAAGTATTCTCTGAGAAATTCAATTTTCATAAAATTCTGAATTTTTGTTGTCTGAAACTTGTATTGAAATTGTTTAGTTACTTAGAGGGAAGTGAGAAGTTCTTTAGTTACTATCCCTACAAGAATTTCACTTTTGTATGATATTGTAATATAGCACCTGGAGGAACCAAAATTTCAGTTTTGTATGACATTGTACCTGGAAGTTGGAAGTTGTCATCATGTGGTTGGGCGTTCCAGTCTGGCGTTGGAAGAGCTCCTCCAGTTCGGCGGCAGTGATGCGGCTGGAGGTGGGGCGTGCCCTTATCGAGGCCGTCCGCGGGGGCACGGGCGTGTTGCCCCCACTCTGGTGAATCGACTCCGCGCTAGAACTCTTACCGGTCCCACACTCTTCCTCGTTTGCTTCTGAAAACAACACGAAAACATTAGAGTTGATCGAAAATTGCATAAATTGGTAAATGAATATTAACGTATTCACTTTCTTGGTAAGGGCTGTTTGGACGTAATCAGATGTATTTTCAATTTCTAATTTCTAAGCTTGGTTTGATTATCCAATCTAGTTTCTAAATAATCTAGTTTATTCTGTAAACTAGGCTATATAAACTAAGCATTGTAATCAATTTGTTTCTTTTTGTGGAAGATGTGTATTTTTGTTTGGATTGCTTAATGGCATAAGATAATACTATTTATGTAAGTAGCTCTGTATAGTACTTGAAGCAGCTGAATCGTTTTTCTTATATATTTTCTGTAATTCATAAGACGAACCACTCCTCGACGCAGGCCTAGCCTAATGAGGAGTGCACTTGATATTTTTTATGTTTTATGCTTTGTAAAATTGTACAATGAAGTGAATAGAAGTTATTATTATTATTATTATTATTATTATTATAATTATTATTATTATTATGGGCTTATACTCAGATTTTGAAGGAACCAATTCAATTTGTGAACAAATCTTTGATTTTTCTAATAGTTCTATAGGTATTAAATATCAAGTTTCACGATTATAAGAGCGAACAAATACCTAACAATGTTTTAAAGTAAACAATGTGCTTTTAATGCAGTGAAAATGGCGAAGTATGGATATTACCAGAGAATAGCCATATAAATTGGTTATTCCACGGTATATAGAAGAATACCGAGGGTTATTCTATGATATAAAGCGTTTCACGTTTCCTGAAACTTTTTTCACGAAACGCGTTTCTCCGGTGTGCATCCCGCCTAAGTTTTAGTTGGTTTTGCTCAGTTTTTCAAACTCTATAGATTCAAAATAACGTAAGTCCTCTGCAGTTGATTGTTTTGAAGATAGCCAGAGCTGAAAGAACGTAAGTCCAGTAAGCATTAAAACTGAAACAACGCGAGTCCAATAATTCACACCAGTAAGTGTAATGCTGATTCGACTTACTCTGTTTTAGCCCCGGCTGGGAGTGTAATACTTTTTGGGCTCTCCTGTAAAATCATCCGTTTGACACTTACGCCCTTCTAACTCTAAGGTACAGATAATATGTTTCATATCGATATATCATAACCACTGATCAAGATCATTATTATTAATATCAACATAAAATCACATGACCATTATTATTATTCATATCAATAAATAATATCTCATTTCTTTCCATCATAGAATAATAATAATAATAAGTGAGACTGACCAAGTGTAGGAATATTGTTGGTGTGTTTGCGCGGCAGGGTGGCATACTGGCGGGGGGTGGGCTGCTGCGAGAGAGGGTCGGGGTGCGAGAGGAGAGCGGCGGCCGACTTGGATGAGGGGAGGGGTGCTAACGACACCACTGTCATCGACACGAGGTCCCCCGAGCCCCGAATCAGGTCCACCACGTGTTCATGCGAAGCCGCCGAAACGTCCTCGCCGTTAATCTACGCAACACAAGACAAACAAATATACAGTACAACTTTACGCCAATCAGTGCAAAACAATACAAACGGAGTACAGCAATATACTACAATCAATGCAAATCAACGATAAGAATCAGCTGTCAAAGTCGGTCATAGTACCGGGTGATTAGAAAAAAAAATTACAGCTTTGAAAATTTATATAAATCTTATTAAGGAATGTACACAGCTGGTTGCGGTGTTGTTTTGAAGGAAAACACTTACTAGTTTTTTACCTTAAACTAATGATGTTCTATGTGAATTCCGTTGGTTATCCTGCAGACATCCCATCGTTAGTCGATTTCTTCCCAGACTCGCACTAGCATTTCAGTTGTAACTTGCTCAACAGCAGCGCAAATCCTTGCTCTAAGTTAAAGTAGAGTGGATGAGAAAGGAAGTACGTAAACCATATCTTTTATGAAACCCTACAAGAAAAAATCTAGCGATGCTAGGTTTGGGGAAGGAGGGAGCCATGCGATTGGCGCATTACGGCCAACCCACTGATTTGGAAAGCGGTCATTAAGAAAATCCCGGACGTCAGTCAGATAGTGTGGTGGTGCGCCATCTTGCATAAAGAAAACATTATGTCCTCGGTCATCCTCATCGATCTATGGAATCAAAAAGTTTTGCAGCATATCAAGGTACACTATGCTGTTAGTGCGAGTCTGGGAAGAAATCGACTATCGATGGGATGTCTGCAGGATAACCAACGGAAGTCACATAGAACATCGTTACTTCAAGGTAAAAAAAACTCGAAGAGTTTTCCTTTAAAACAACACCAAAACCAGTTCTGTAACTTGTTTAATAAGATTTATATAAATTTACAAAGTTGTAAAGTTCTTTTTGAATCACCGGGTATAATAGTCTCAGTCTTCGACTATTTCTGATTGTGCAATAATTTATATTAACCTACTGTTATTTTTAAAACTATTTTGTTCTTTTGTTTCGTAGTACATTATTGTTATAGTGGTATCATTGTTATAGTACCAATTTTGTATTCATCAACCCACACTTAGTTAATGAATACAGGTTAAGTAACTAAACAATGTATTGTTGGTAAGTGCATTTATTTAAGCTGTGTGTGATGAGCTTTATTAGGCTTGGGTAATGGGACGCATCATGAGAGATAAGTGGACCTTCACACCTATTCTATTGAATAATTTCAAAATACTGAAGAAAAGATTCTATGTCGCATTAAGATTCATAGATGTGGGATAATTACCATACCATATAAATAACATATCAAATCATGAGTGTTATATTCAATTCTGACGCCGGATCGGTGATTCTGGCATCAAAAAGCATAAAGCCCGGTCCAGACGAACAAGTTTAACATCAGTCTTTTGCTCAAGCAAAAGACGGATCGTTTGGTTCAATCAAAAGACGGATGTAAAATTGCGTCCACACGCATCCGTCTTATGTCGTCCGTTTTCCTATTTTTGTGATCACAAGCTCAGTTCGTCATCAGCTATGGAAGAGCTAGTATGACATATATCCGGTGGATGAGTAATAATTATATCGTATTTTTTTCGCTGATCAACTGGATAATGCTATATTCAACAACATAGTGACAAAAATATTACTGTTAATCGCTAAATGGCTTTGTTTATATTTCATATCTCGAGACACAGTGATTGTAAATGGATTGAAATTTTTTAGATAGTATTCTTATCAACAATATAGTACATCTTAATAAATATATCATGATAGTGAATCATAATATCAACATCAAATTCTGAGAGTATCATGAGAGTCAAGAAAGAAAAAATGGGTTAAATGGCGTTACATACAATCGATAAAAAGACGTGCTTATTTTCAAGTACTCGCGAGGCATTTTATTAATTTGAGGGCGCTGAATCCGAAACTGAAATCACAATTTCTCTATCTCCATTTTTACGCGATTTAGGTTTTGGTGGATTGGCAAAAGACGGACGGTTCGATGGAGAAAGATTCTCGGCCGATACATTTTAAGTTTGACGACTTAAGCTTGAAGACCCATCCGTTTTACCGTCTAGACGCAACGACTTACATGCTCCGACTTTTGCTTGAGCAAAAGACTGAAGCTAAATTTGAGTGACTGGACGGGCCTTAAGATTGCAACGTTTCAATGAGATATTGCAAAGTTTGAAAAAACGTTCATATCTCCTGAACGGTTCAGAATTTTGTATTTTCCATCATTATTATAGCAACTAGTTAGAGACTACTAAGCTATTCTACTTTGGCTTGAATTGATAAGAATATTGTTTGTGAAGATATGACCCATTGGTCCAGCTTTCTACGAGGATCTTTCGAGAATCAAGAAAAACTTTTTTTTTTATAGTTCTGTACAAGGGAGGAAAAGGCTGTACATTTTCATGAAACATTATTTCAGGTTTAGTGACAGTGCTGTAAAATTTCCATGCGTGTGCCATGATTCATTCATCAGTTAAGAGCAATCCAATATGAAGTAATGACTCACTTCTACTGCCAATTGAAAAAATTGCAGTGTCATTCGTTGTTTAACGGGAAACAATAATGAGAATAAAATCACTTCACTTATATGAGCTACTTAATTCAAATTAATAAAAACAATATAAAATGGCCAAAGTAGGTCAGAACTAGTCGTTAAAATGTTTTGATAAAAGGGTACTACAAATGTTATATTGTTTTTATTAATGCGAATAATTATAAGAAACTTGACAATGATCAAGCATGACTAACCTTTAAAAGGTAGTCGCCCTTTTTGAGGCCGGCCAGATCAGCGACGCCCCCCTTGTCGACGTCGTCCAAGTACTGGAGGCCGGGACAGCGTTGCGACGGCGTCAGCTCCATGAGGGGCGACGTGGCCTTGGCGCCACGCAGCACAAAGCCGAAGCCGCGCCGGGCTCGGTGCAGAACCACGGTGCGAGGCTCTGCCGGTAACCTGAATATCACCAGACACAAAAAATGATTGATACAAGTGATTACAATAATGATCAAACGGTATCTTTACTATAAATAAAACATGTCGTGACGAAATAATTTAAAAGGGTGATAAAAAGTTTTATATTTTTATTTATATTAAGAGTAGTCCTAAATAAAAAAGACAATAAAATGGTTATCTTTACTCTATGACTTCATACATTCACTCCCACACTAAGCACCTAACACATTGCAACCATCTATTTAAATTGATCAACTTGATTGTCACGAACTGCAGCGTCGACACTACTGAACCGATATGCTTCGAAACTAATTTTCGACTTTCAATTGTAGTAACACATTTTTTAATAATGGAGCTGTAATTATTTTCCTACAGTGAGGTCCACGTTATAATGACAGTGGAAACCTGAACATTATTTATTCACTCCCTCACACTAACCACCAAACATAATGCAACCATCTACGTAAACTGATTAACTTGACTGTCTCAAACTGGCAGCATCGACACTACCGAAACGATAAGCTTCGAGAGTAATTTTACTTTCAATTGGAGGCACACAATTTCGACGCTTTGCCTTTTAGAGTAATCAGAGACTTACGAGGCTCTGCCGGCAACCTAAACATATATTTACTATCACACTAACCACCAAAAAACCCAAACACATACAACCATTAATGCAAGCAGATGAACTTGATTGTTTCAAACTGCAGCGACAACACTTCGGAACCGAAATGCTTTTTTTCTATTCTTACAATAGGTACATCATTAAAATGATAGGAAGAGGAAAAAATAAGGTAACCTTGTGCTATTCCCATCGCTTATTTAGATTGATTTATTCCTTATTCTCACAATAAATAATACATCATTAAAATGATAGGAAGAGGATAAATAAGGTAACCTTGTGCTATCTCCTAACCCTGATTTAGATTGATTCATGTATTATTCTTACAATAAATACATCATTAGAATGATAGGGAGAGAAAAAATAAGGTTACCTTATGCTATCCCTAATTTAGATAAGGTTACATACCCTTAGTACTTTTCGACTATCAATTGGAGGAACACATTTTTTGATAATAAAACTGTAATTATTTTTCTGGAGATAATGGATGAAACACATCACAAAGATACATGCAAACTAATCAACTTGATTATATCAAACTGCAGCAGCAAATACATACACTTCGGAACAGATATGCTTTATATTTTACCAATAAGTACATCATTAAAATGATTGGGAGAGGAAAAATAAGGTAACCTTTTGCTATCCCTATTCCCAATTTATATAAGTTGACACATAGAAACCTTAAGTAATTTTCAACTTTCAATTAGAGAAGCACATTTTTCAAACCGACTGTAATAAGACCACCATGTTAGGTTTCAATGAAGCCTTAATATTATTACTGAATAAAAAACAAGATTTTTTGGATAACTACCACAATTTTACCATCACAAATACTAGGAAAACCGTAATTATTACATAAATCTGGAACAAATAGACCCAATAACTATTCGAAATGGATTTCACATAATGCTATTGCAATTTGGTGAACAACACAAAAATACACCCAACAACTACCTCACTCACAATGCATCTCCTATAATCCTGTCGAATTTCAATAGACAAATAAGATATCAGGAAACATTTTTCATTGTCAGTGATGCACGTTTTTCACTCTCTTTTTTCTATTTTCATCCTTGTTTGATTCCTACATCTGTCTGACGCCTGACGCCCACATTGGCACAGTTATCATCAATACTGGTTATCATTTTCCTCGTATAGCCTATATTTCATTGAATAGCTGGACCAGATAAAAGGCACTAATCCTAATATGAGTGTACTGAGAAGAAGTGATCGATTGAAAAAAGAACACTTTTTGAGCTCCGGGGGCCTCTTAAAGGGTATACAAATAATGAAGTTTTGGTATCTTGATGGTTTTTTCTGTGAAAACAATACTTTTCTCACCTACTATAGTAGAGGCAAGGAAAGTAAAAAATACAGTACATGAGAATTGAATTTGATACAAATGCATCAACCTTCAGCAATATTAAAGCATAAAATATAATATTTTAAAAGTGGATCCTTTTTTTCTAGTGACGTTTTATTCCAGCCACCCAGTGAATTGACGGTAAGACAACTGTAATTATGAAAATCCTTTTTATAAAATCAGAAACTTAGGCCCGCCGCAAAGTAGACCCACGTTAATCCACGAAAAGCAACCCACGCCGTGGGATGTTTTGTAAACCATTGCTAGGCTTCTCTAGACATCTGTGTAATACATGCAATGAATAATCCACTTGTCAGCTGATTAATTATGAATAATTCTATAGATTATAATAATTCTCCCACGCCGGGAGAATTCATAATCAATCAGCTGACAAGTGGATTATTCATTGCATGTATTACACAGATGTCTAGAGAAGCCTCGCAATGGTTCACAAAACATCCCACGGCGTGGGTTGCTTTTCGTGGATTAGCGTGGGTCTACTTTGCGGCGGGCCTAAGTACACCGTTTGCACAGTGTTAGTACCTATTAACTAAATTTCATTTTAAACTTAATTAAACCCGTATCAAGTCCCGTTTGTTTAGATGTTCTTCATTTTGAGTTTAAGCCACCAGCTGATCACTACAGCTGATCAAATTCATTTTAAGCTCTGAATGTGCAAACGGACCTAAGATAGTTTTATTTATCATGATCAGAACAAATATCGGGGCACCGAGCTTCGCTCGTTATTTTTATTTTATTGATAAACAGAACACAATTCTCTAAAATGATCGTGTTTATATTTCACAGCTGGCTATACGTCAGCCCATGAATTTCGGGGATGCGATATTTTGATTTCCACAGAATCACTCGTTCACTTTTTACTATCCACAGACGACGAAAGTCTCAGCTATTTCAGCCAAGGATGAATTAGCCTTTTAATATCGTTCAGCGAGTTTTCCCAAGAATGAGACCTAGTGCAATCGAATTTTTATATCATAAACCTACTGTGTTCCAAATTTCATGAGAATCGTTAGAGCCGTTTTCGAGATCCGTTGAACATAAATAACCAGATAACCAGATATAAAAATATAGAAATAACCAGATATTAAAATATAAACAGATATACAGAAATTGCTCGCTTAATATAATAGGATATGTATGCTTTAATACTCCAAGGGCCATATGCACCATCTGCGTTGAACGCTAATTTACGATTAATCAATTTTAGGTGTCGACGCATTTATTAAAATGCGTTTCATTCGCAGTTTAATCCAAGGGCTAATCTATCTCTATTTAAACCAATATGGTGCATATAGGTTCAATTTGGTTACAGTTAGGAGAAACATAATGTATTTGAGTAGCAATCTTATTAACTTGATGCCCACTAAATCTTTGCAAGATGCAGGTCAATCAATCAATTTATTCAGCCTGAAGATACAAGGCATAAATAAGGCTACGTCACAAAGTATTTTATAAGATAACAAACAATACATAATCAAATCATAATTACGTCACAATACATAATAAAATCAATAAAAACAATTTATTAAAATTAATATAGACAATAATAGTTCACTCCAATAAGGCTACATTATAAAATTAACTATTTCATTCAATCGTTTAAATTAATCATTTATTCTACCAATTCCTGTCGTAAATTCCACTTGAGAGTAGAATGGATTTGTAACAAGCCATTTTCTAAGGATCTAAGGAATTAGGGCAGGGGAAGGTTACGGAAGGAGGCTGGTAGGTTGAAAAATTTTATCCCCACTACTGGAAAACTTGAAAGAGAAAGAGATGCAGGTGTTGTGAAATATAGAATAAATAGTGAACAAACAACATCTGTAAGAGATCATTATTTTCAATATATTATGAACCTTGTAGTCTTGAAAAGTTTGCCTTAGAAACCCTAAACCTATTAGGCCTACTGCATGCATCCACCTTTACTTAACTGTGTTATAATATTGGAAAAAGACTTAAATTATATTTATAAACTTAATTATATTTGTTATATAACTTGCGCTTACTGTTTCTTATGCCTAGGCGCCGTAGCAAAGTGCTTGACTGAGGTTGAGGATTCCCTCCTGCCGATGACTCGAGAGTTCCTCCTCTGCAGCGACGAGGTGACGGGAGGGGGAGGGGGAACCAGGTTCTGCCGCAGTCGCACCTCCTGGACGCAGTCGGGGGGGAAGAGGCCCGTTTCCCCCCTCAGAACACCTTCCAGTAACCCGCAGTCTGTTGCACCCGTTACTGAACAACAAAGTAATGCATAATTATCTCGCGAAGTCAAGTTGGAAAATCCATTACAAACTGAAATTTAAATGCTGATAGAACTGTCAAACTTGATTTACAGTATAATTACTTTTTGTGTAGTTGAGAAGTTGATATTGTAGTAATTATTCATATTGAATGAAAAAGACTAAGAAATTGTCAAAAACCACAGATTTATTGATACTTAGAAAGACCGGTTTCGGTTATTACACCATTGTCAATCTCTGATAAAAAAATGTTTATTTCTTAGTCTTTTTCATTCAACAGTATAATTACTTCACCTACAATAATTATTGCATAGTCCAGGCAATGAATGCTCAAAAAAGGGTATAGAGGGAAATGTTTGGAAAACAATTTTTTGACACCGCAGTTCTGTTTAGGTTAGTGAGGAGGTAAACATATAAAAAGTCCCCACCCCTACCCACTGTGCTAAGGACAGGTGGTAGGTGAAAAGGACCTACCCCCTTAGCACAGGGGGTCTCAAATTCAGGGGGTAGGGGTGGTTTATTAAAGGTTCAATTTTTTGGTTTCTTGCAAAAAACTAAAAAACTATGTATCTTACAGGACTTGACTGTCATATAACAAATTAAAGCTTACATAATTTCCTACAATATTCATTGTACAACTTTTTTATATCTCCTCTAGTTTTCGAGATATTCGCTCTTGAAGGTGTGCCATTTTTGAAAAAAACATGTTTACCATGTCTCCTAATATTTGCTCCATTACACAATAACTACTATGATTCATGATACTTTATATAGGAATAAAAAAATTGAGAATATTGAAGTATTATTAAATACAACGTTGTCAAATTTTTGGTCTATTGAGAACTGTGATCCTGTATTTGTCAACAACTGAGTTACAAGCTGTCATTATCAGCCTTGGTTACCCTAGGAAGCATAATTTCAATAATACGGTAGTGGTTCTGACTCTATTGGTTAGATCAATGTATACAAGTTTCAAATATTATGAACTGTACCTTAGCACTTCAAGTGAAGGAAGATAACTTGTGCACTGAGTATTTATTCAATAATACTTTATATGAAAATGTGTTTAGACAAAAGATAATGGAAGAATTGATACCCATAAATAATACCAATTGATACCCATTGAGGTTCAATTGATACCCATTAAGGTTGTTTTCAAACCATTGAACAGAAATACACTCATTTACGAATTTACTTCAAGCAGTCTGCAGTCATGTACCGGTATTCTATTCTGTTAATATTAACACACAATTTTATGGATTTAACTTCGGTAAATAAATAAATAAATAGATGAATGCTGGACGGGATGAGAATTAAACACATTACCATTGCTCTGATAAATCAGACAAGAATGTTGTTCCTGCACTAGACCACTAGATAACCAACTTTATCCATATTAATTACTGCAGTAAATTATTCAATAAAGTTTTATTTCATCACAAAAACTAAACCAATCACATAATATCTCTAATATCTCATAATATCAATTCAATAACTAGTATAAACCTATTGCCTACATTATTTTATTTACAAAGTTTTATTAAAATGTTTGATTTTTGAAAATTTCACAACTGACGTTTTTAAAAGCTGCTTACCTTCTAATATATCGCCCTGAGAAATTCTCAAGTGACCAGGCTGCGTGGAACTGTAGTTCTCTACACACACTACTGTGGTTCCAGGTAGGTTGACTGATGCCGTTGTATCGCTATTCGATGTTCCAACACCTGAGCTGTCACTAATTATATCACTTGTATCTCCAAGGCTCTTATCTAAAAAAATTAAACCTATATAAAGAATGCAGTATGCTATCATTAAACAACAAGGATCTCATGTTATAATCACAAATTATATTTTCAATCAGAACGCTCAAGGAGAGAGAATTTTTAAAAATATAAGCTAAATGGAAATTTTAACTTTAAAACTCTTCTAGCATCATTTATTTATTTATCACATTGTGTACAAATACTTAACATGAGGAAAGGCACAACAGGCCCATGTCCAAAACTCCAATTTATACTATACTGTCCAAATCAAAATTTGGTTATGTCACTTTCACTTTCCAAAATACAATTAACGCTCTTCAATACTCAGATGAACGAGTAAATTTTGAATCGAATAGGTACTATTAGGCTACTTTCACACGATAGGAGACGTGCAACTTGAACACTGAACAGTGTTCACGTTTTTTTGTCGAAGTACATTGAGTCAAATCGTGTCTTTCACATGGTGACTCCTATCCACGAACCTCGTTTTGTCACGTCTTTTCCCCTCGAGGCAAGCAGAGGCAAGATCTAACAACAACGCCGACGTTTGCTCAAAAGTATGACTCATCACTTTTTCTCAAAGTCTAACTTCCATAAAAATATAGATGGAAGATTTCTGATTTCGGATTTGGATTCAGCGACCCCAAATTCTTTAAAGCGTAAGTCCCGTTTTCGAAAATATCCGAAAACAAGGAAGTTATGGCTGTTTTTAATAAAGCTTTCTATTATCATATAATTATACGGTAAAAACGAACAGGTACTGTACTATACAGTACGTAAGTACTGTAGCTATTATAATACAACTTACACTGTATTCGTGTAGGAAATTTAGTAGGATATTTATCTTGATTTCTGAAAATACCCCAAAATAAGGGAGTAAGATAACTTTGAAAAACCAAAGTTTTCCTGCCGATTGAAGAAACATTAAAAATTAGTCTAAGACATATTATGTCTTAGACTAAAAACGTGTAACAAATATCAGATCACTATTCAAGCTATTAAGCTTTTCATAAATTTATTTGTCTCCTCATGGCAGAAGGTTTGCGCCCAACGTTTTCACTTAAACATTTCTGTGATTAAATTGTGATAGAGCACATTATCGTATTGATCTTCTAAATCCAGTTACAAGTACATCGATTTTCGTAAAATTGATTTTTTACCGTTCCAATGAATTCTAAGAATTCTATGAATTCTTTATACAGGTTCAGCACAACTTCTTAAATAACATTATGTTTGCTTCAACAGAATTCATAAGGACGACAAAACATCGAACAACAAAAAAACGCTTTCTGAGTAACTGGCTTTAACAAAGCATGGCTTCACGAAATACAGTACGATAATTTAGAATAGTTGGTACAATGGTTATGCTTTTCGCATTATGGCAACACTGTGCTTGCTCACTCACTTCTCCAGTTGACACTTGTTGACTTGTTAGTTGTTTACTTGACTTGACTTTGACACCTGTCATTACGCAATGTCTGAGTTTGATGTGGAGCTGTTGATTACTGCAGTTTGCAACCGACCTGCTCTTTGGGATAAAAGTCTTGACATCTACAAGGACCGGAATGGAGTCGCCAAAAGTTGGATGGAAGTTAAAAAGAAATAGTCAATAATTGCTGGGAATTTAAAGTGATATTCAACGATTTGAACCTGATAAATTGGATTGTTGAATGACAACTGAAATTTAGTGAATTTTACTGTACAACATTCCTTTTCCTCCTATTTTATTGGGTGATGAGTGGAGATGATTTATGATTTCATATTTGGATTCATCTTTTCATAGTTCAATATTTTTTTGGAAAACTAGAACTTTTAAAAATTGAAAATGTTTATGTTTAAACTTCTCCGGTGTTCAAAAACTTCTTGAAACCTTTGCCTGTCCCTTTGTGAGGCAGGAGTATTATTATCTTAGTACGTTTACTATCTTCTTCTCTATACTTATAAAAGGCTAAGCCCCTACAGACTGAAATCACACCACAGCCCAAACTACTGAGCCTAAAAACTTGAGATTTTGCGAGATTGTTTATGGTAGCCTGAAAACATCCACTAAGAAAGGATTTTCAGAAATTTGCCCCCCTGAGGGAGCTGGGGCCCCCCCAAAATTTTGTACTTTTTAACCGCTCATTGCACAGCAAAGTCATGAGGGACTTTTTTGTTCAACTACGAAAAAAAATTAGATAATATGCAGAAAAATTTCGATCAGGAGCACAGGGGGGTCCAGGAGAGGGCATTTTTCGAAAATTTTGATGTAAAATCACACTACAGCTTTAACTAATTGTCCTACAGACTTGAAACTTTGCAAAAATATTCTTCAAACATGCTAGACGCGCACTAAGAACGGATTTTGAGATATTTTGCCTCTAAGGGTTTCAAAGGATGAAAAAGGATCCTATTAAGTAAGCTTAAGTAAGGTTATGAACATGGTAAGGTGAGTGCCATATGTGAGATAATATTTATTTATTGACATGTGATATTCTAACATATGTTGCAATCATTGGAAATAACAAAATAATATGATAGAAATTCAAAAAAGAACATCTGTTCTATTATTGCTTTCTACCTGATTCCACTCAACCTCAATAATATTGGTCTGATAATTGATAAATATGTTTAATAATATTATTATTATTATTGATATAATAAAAGTATTGTTTTAATAATTAATTATTATCATTGATATAATAATAGTATTGTTTTGGTAATCAATAAATATTTTTATTTTCACAAACTCTGTATAATTTGTAATGGTTAATGTGAAACAGCTGCATCAAAGAAATTATCTCAAAAACATATGTTTAGGAGAATCATAGTTTTGAACTTCGTTTTCCTGATGGAGTGTATAAGCCTACACGTGGCATGTATTATTAATTTTTCAGCTAGAACAGTTTTTTGAGACTGCTAAATAAACGTCTACAGTTTCATCAATGCTGTATCGGCAATATGAAAACGCATGCAGTTAATATGTCTTTAAATAAAGGTGTTGATATCTACATGATAATTATTCTCTACCATTTTTATTTAATCAAAATTTCAAAATTATTCAAGCCTTGATAGAATGATTGACTCACTGTACAGTCTTTCAAGATGTTCGGAGGAATGCACGGTTTGCTGCGTGGTTCGAGTTTCGGTTCGGCATGTGTGGACGCACCTTTAGTTGTTACAGGACATTTGTACAGATCACAGGCCAAAGCAACATAATAATCTATCTTCTTCTTCTTTTTCTTCTTCTTTTTATTCTTCTTCTTCTTCTTCTTCTTCTTCTTCTTCTTCTTCTTCTTCTTCTTCTTCTTCTTCTTCTTCTTCTTCTTCTTCTTCTTCTTCTTCTTCTTCTTCTTCTTCTCTTCTTCTTCTTCTTCTTCTTCTTCTTCTTCTTCTTCTTTCTCTTCTTTCTCTTCTTCTACCTATATCTAAAAGGCTAAGCCCCGACAAACTGAAATCACACCACAGCCCAAACTACTAATCCTAAAAACTTGAAATTTCGCACAATTGTTTATTGTAGCCTCAAAACATCCACTACAAAAGGATTTTCAGAAATCTGCCCCCCCCCCTGAGGGAGCTGGGCCCCCCAAAATTTTCACTTTTCAACCGTTCATTGCACAGCAAAGTCATGAGGAACTTTTTCGTTCAGGTACGAAAAAAATCAGATCTATGCAGAAAAATTCCAATCAGGAGCACTGGGGGGTTTAGGAGAGGACACTTATCGAAAATTTTGATGTAAAATCACACTACAGCTCAAACTAATTGCCCTACAGGCTTATAACTTTGCACAAATATTCTTCAAACATGCTAGACGCGCACTAAGAACGGATTTTGAGATATTTTGCCTCTAAGGGTTTCAAAGGATGAAAAAGGATCCTATTAAGTAAGCTTATGGTAGGGTGAACTCCATTATGGAACTGAGATAATTGACACATGATATTCTAACATATGTTGTAATCATTGGAAAGGTTAAAACAATTTCATCAATTAGCTGATCGAATTGATTTTGCGTTAATTGAGAGCGCGAGCTTACCACGTGTTTTACGTGGTAAACGTTCTACAGATTTATAGTATTCCTGGTGATTGAGCCTGTCTTTTTCAGCGTTGTCCATTAATAATAAAGCTTAATTTACAACTAGCTTACCCAGCGAACTTCGCACCGCCAATGTATATCATGTTACACTTGACTTTATTTGGTGAATCATGAAATTTATCTGACAATCAACATGTTCATCTCAATACGGACTTCCTATGTGCTTAGTCATGCAGCATTCATTATTCTGAAAACATATTATTCTTCTCAATCAATTGGTAGTAATATCTATCAGTAAAGTTTTCAATTAAAAAAAAAGGTTATATCAGTGTTTCAAAGAAAAATATTCAATGTTTTCATAGCTGTAGATTGTCGATATATGGTCCAGGAAATATGCGATGTACGATGAATCACACAGAATTCCATAATTATTCTTTCCATTTTAGGATGAATATGAGCTAAGCTAAATTCAAAAAATTGTAAATTATTCTTTCATTCTTCAGTAAATTAATGAATGCAATATGAATACTATACAATAAATATATACTCTATTTCATTAGGTGATAATTTTGTTCAACATTTTTCAGTTTCTCAAATGATAGGGGAGTGATAATTATTTGTATAGGTCTTCTAAGGAACCATTATCAACAGCTGGTACCAATCAACTACACTTCAACTCCAAACTACCGTTTTAATACCAGTATACAATAATTTATCACTCTTCAGTAGCCGCTCGGCCGAAAATTTCGAAAACATATGTCTGTAAAATGGATTAATAAATAATTATTATTAGCCCCCCTATTAAAATTTCTGTTCAGAAACCATCCCACAACATATTCCCAAAGTTTCATGCCGTTATGTCAAGTAGTTTTCAAGTCTACAGGGAACAAACAGACATTCATTTTTTTATAAATAGATTTCCATTCGGCTCAAACAAAAGCCTCTCTAAATGAAGGTAGAATGATAAGGATTCAGTTTTTTGTTTTAACATTTTTTCAAATCACTTTCAAAAAGTTCATGTATTATGTACTATTGTGTTTGAGACACTTCTGGCGCTATCATAGTTTCACCACTATTCTGTTCCACAGTCCTATCTCTTGAGTCGTTAACTATATCTATAACTAGCCGTCAGGCTCGCTTCGCTCGCCATATCCGTCTAGCCAGGGGGCTCCGCCCCCTGGACCCCCGACTGGATCGTCCAAGAATGAGATCAGCAGGCTCGCTTCGCTCGCCTGCATTTTTCATTTGAGCATTTTTATCATATGTTAGGACGATCCAGTCGGGGGTCCAGACTAAACGTATGGCTGAACGGATATGGCGAGCGAAGCGAGCCTGACGGCTAGTAGTATCATTTTCCCAGGAATAGCTCTGATTGAAGTAGCAGTGCCCAATCAATTTTTACGCGATAAATGCATTTCAATCTTCAACTTGGTGCCAACCTAACAAAGTCAACTCAACTTAATGCCAACCTGACAAAATTATTAATTTAGTTGCCAGTTAACAACTGTTTCGAAGAGGTACTCTATCTAGATTATAGCTCTATAGTAACATATGATATGGAAATTTCAATTATAATTAAGAGATTGGGAGAAGAAGAATATACATGCTAAAAGACGAACTTTAAACCCTTAAAAACAACCCTTATAGTTAAAATATTGCCAAAAGATTTCTTAGTGCGCCTCTAAAGGGCCAACTGAACATACCTACCAAATTTGAACGTTTTTGGTCCGGTAGATTTTTAGTTATGCGAGTGAGTGAGTGAGTGAGTGAGTGAGTGAGTGAGTGAGTGAGTCAGTCAGTCAGTGAGTGAGTGCCATTTCGCTTTTATATATATATAGATAAAAGATAATATTATATAAAGTAAAGAGCTGGCTTATGCACTTACGGGATAGGAAAATTATGTTTGACGCATCATCACGTCTGAACTACTGGACTAATTAACTTGAAATTTTGCTTATAGATTCTTAAATAACCAAGGATGGTTATAGGCCTATTCTCAATTCTTCAAAATTTCATTACATCAAGTTTTCATTTTGTCAAGTTTTAAAATAGATCCTTGCGAAGCACGGGTTCTTGCTAGTATAATCATATGATAATGGATAGCTATATTAAAAACAGCTATAACTCCCTTGTTTTCGGGTATTTTTGAAAATGGGACTTACGCTTTAAAGAATTTGGGGTCGCTGAATCCAAATCCGAAATCAGAAATCTTCTATCTATATTTTTAAGGAAGTTAGACTTTGAGAAAAAGTGATGAGTCATACTCTGAGCAAACGTCGGCGTATTTGTTAGATCTGTCGGCTTATTTGTAAGATCCCCATGTGAAAGTACAGGAGAGCTGCAAAATATGAAATATGATCTTCAGTAATATGATCATCCAGGAGCGAGGACTCTGCCGTGTGAAACTGGCCTTAGAGTCTAAAATCAAAAAATCTAGAACAGTAACTTAGTAGTTATTCAAAAAGTCTAAATTATCAAACAGAATGTTCACTATTGTGATAAATTATTGACGTTAGAAGAGTGGAGTATCAAGTGCATTAATGTACTTTGTTATTTGTATTCATGGTATGGAAGACAATTTTAATTCAATTTTATTTGAAAAAAAAGTGAACATCGCTAAATCCAAAAATGATGAAATGCTTTCCCTTTTACTAGATGATAAATAATATAGAATTGACCAAGAAATCCCATAATCTATTGTGCGCACACTATATGTTCATCTACTTCACGAAAGACCTCAATTTTTAACAACTTTGAACATTTGAATAACAAGACGATAGTTTCGACTTCAATCACTTGCACATTTACAAATGTTTCAGTACATCTTGGAATGAAACGATCGCATGAGCAGTAGGAAAGGGTGCATTTGATTAAATGCCAAACTTTACACAGCATAACATGAATTATGTTTGATACATTTAGGAATGACAAAAACATGAGCAGTAGAGAAAATATTTTTTCCTACAGTTACCTTGAAAAGTGACGATTCCTGCACTGATTACAGAACGCAAAGATTCACTTTTCCGCTCTAGTGCGGGAAAAATCTTTTCTGCACTCCAGATTTGCAACATGGCAACACAAAATAGTTGGTGGGTTAAATGGAGGATTAGTGCACGAAAACAAAAATTAAGTTGGTAACAATGACTGTGGTTAGATTTAGATGAGAATCATTTCAATGGCTACCCTACATTTATGATAAAATCCCAATCTAGAAATCCAAAACAAGAATAATGTTCATCTAAATCATAATTTAATAATCATCATTTAATAATAAATAATAGTTCTTTTCTATTGATAATAATATCAATAATAATTATTATTATTTCAACTGCAAGAAATGAGAAAAGTAGCAAATATACATTATAAAATTCGAATTTTGAGGTTAAATGATTACCATTCAATATTCATATAATAGAAATAAAAAAAACATAACAATACTACAATAAATATTCACTGTTGTCTATGTTATTTTTATAAATATTTCTCAGTTTACATTGAGCATTTTTCTCGGTAATTTGAGCAAAAGTCTAAATTTCTGAATCGTGTTTCAGTAATTTTTAGCTGGATGAAACAAACTTAGGTACGATTCTTCCCGCTAGGTCGCGCGCTTGTCGGTTCAGCCATCTTGTTGTGTTCAGCCATTTTGCAGCTCGGTTCAGCCAACAAGCTGCTGGCATGTATGTTGAATGTGAATTTTTTGTTCTATCTGTATTTTTTCTGATTCTTGAATGAATAAAAATGAGAATTTTGGCTGAGAATTTTCAACTTCAATTGGATTTTCAATTTTTAAATGAATTAAGATTGTTATTAATAACAGCATCACACACACAAACATTTGATGGATTTCAGCCATCATTTTACCCATAATTATTCATTTTCCATATTCAATGGTAACTGTAGGAAAAGTTTAATGTGAAATACGTGAGCAAAGTTCCTCTGCTGCACTCAAGAAGCCATTCCGCCCTCGCCTACGGCTCGGGCGTAAACATTTCTTTCGGTGCAGCAAACTGTCACTTTGCGCACTAGTTGCACAAATAACTATTAAAAATGCTGACCTTTGCACAGCAGATCATACATTCAATACATTTAGGAATGACAAAAATATGCATGAGCAGTAGGGAAAATATTTCTAAAAATTTCTTTCGGTGCAGCAAACTGTCACTTTGCGCACTAGTTGCACAAATAACTATTAAAAATGCTGACCTTTGCACAGCAGATCATACATTCAATACATTTAGGAATGACAAAAATATGCATGAGCAGTAGGGAAAATATTTCTAAAAATGCTGACCTTGACAGCAGATACATTTAGGAAAGATAGAAAATGCTTGAGGAGTGGAAAAGATATTATTTTTTAATGCTAACATTTACACAGAAGAACATACATTTAGGAGTGATAAAATGTGCATGAGCAGTGGAAAAGAATATATTTTTGATAGATGCTAACCTTTGTACAGCAAGATGGAATTCTATTCTATACATTGAGGAATAATAGAATATGCATAAACAGTGGAAAATAATATATTTTTTATAAATGCTAACCTTTACACAGCAGAACTTGAATTCTATTCTAAATTAGGAATAATAGACCTTTAAACAGCAGAATTTGAATTCTATTCTATACATTGAGGAATAATAGATTATGCAAAAACGAATATATTATTGAATAGATGCTGATCTTTTAACATAGCACAACATAAATTCTATACATTTAGGAGTGATAATGAGCAGTGGAAAAGAATAATATACATTTTAGATAAAAATGCTAACCTTTACACAGCAGAATTTGGATTCTATTCTTTTCTATACATTGGGGGATAATGGAATATGCATAAACATTGGGAAAGAATGAATTTAGACGTAGGCTAGTCTGGTGTGGTGGTAGTATTTGGTGGCGGGTGGACTTACCTGTGACGTAGCTGGCGGTGTCCTCGGCACTGGTCTTGTTGGAGGTGGAGCTGGCCTCGCTGAGGCTCGACGAGGCCGAACTGAACGGCGGCAGGGACCGATTGGACGGAGAGGGCGAGGGAGGGTTGGGGAGAGGGGGCAAAATTTTACTGCGGCGCCGGGGGTTGTAGCGGGGAGGCTCTCTGAAGGGGACTGAAAAAATAACAGAAAATGCGCGAGTTGTAGCGAGACAAGCAAAGAGATCGGCGGTCGTCTACCGACTGATGAATAGCATGCAGGGAATTTTCGTTCTGAAAAGTCCACCAAAATGTATACAATGAGCGGATTTGCCCATGAAAAATTCCCAAATTAATACAAAAAAATAATAAATTGTGTTAATGATGTGATAGGTTTATCCATGATGAAGTTGAAGAATGATGTGTGAGATATGTTTTGTACAAAACCTACTCTAGAACATGGTACGCCATAGTGAAAATTTTCGAGCTGAAAATTCTTGTGTTTTTATATAATTATTTTTGTGAATTTGAAGTTTTTTTCATGTTTTTACGAAAGTTTTATCATCAATCTATCTAAATTTTAAATTGCTTATTGCATTCTGATTTGTATATTCAGATTGATGATTTAGTGTATAGATTTAAATGGACATAACATTCATAATATTTGGACAATTTGAGACATTCAAAATTAGGAAATTGAAGAAGTTTTGGCCAATACCTGTTTTTTATTTTTTGACTATTGTATTGTTTGCTCTAATAAATAAATAGTGGAGTAGGTCAATTTCCACAAAGAAAACACTAAACATGTAAAAGACACATTATAAGAAATTTCTGAAACTAACCATTGTATGTAATTGTGAACTATCTATGTATTTTCAGTAATTAATGTAGTAGTTTCAGCTTTTTTGGGAAATAAACATTTATTTATTATTTATTTATTCATTTATATTAATAGTCTAATCACAATGCAGGTCTGGATTTTTTGTTCATTCACACCAGTTAAATTCAGATATTATATCCTTGTGGATCCCTACATCTGTAGAAGTATGCTTATCCCTACACACAGACGTAAAGTCGTGTTGGGTTATTCTTGTAATAGTAATACTATTAAAATTTATTGTATAGTGTATTTATTCTTTATTGATCCATTCAATAAGAACACCGTTAAAATTATAAGGAGAGAAAAAAATAAGGTAACCTTGTGCTATTCCTCTCCCAAATTAGATAAGGTTACACATAGTACGAAATAGTTTTGTATTTTTAAGAATATTTTGAAGATATTCATGATAAGTAATCTTTCATCATAATCATTGATAATACATGGATTAAAAAAAACTCGCAAAACTGCTTCAAAACTTTTAACTCTCTGAAACATAGGAATAAGCTGCTCTCACTAAACCTTATGCCGCATCCACATTTTGGCCCAATGACGACGACCAGCACCAGTGTGTGGATGAGTGGTTTGCCAACGCTGGCTACCGCTGGCCTTGATTGAGCACTGGTCACATTGCAGGCTGGGCCAGCGACTGGGCCAACATGTGGACTAGGCATTACATTCTTTATGATATGCACGATGTTTTACTTTGTAACACGGCGTCCTGTGAAATGAATGTATACGACTAGTGTGTACGTGTGTAGGCAGCTCATTTCACATTTGTTCTTTATATTTTTGAAGAATATAGTAAATAGGTACCACTACTTTGGTATTTATAATAGTGCAAGTACAGTTTTAAATTGCCAGAAAGCACTCTACTGTCAGTGAGTGAGGTAAGTCACACAAAGAGAATTATATATTTCCGTATCCATACCTATAGAGAGAAAAAAAACAACAGGTAATCATTCAAAAACTCATATAATCTGAAGATTTTGAATACATAGAAGTATTTTGATTGATCAATTTCATTGAAAGTGTTATTTGAAATTAAACTCAGAGCATGCAGTCACTGTATTTTGTTTTAAATTACTTGCGTACTTGTGTATAAATACTAATCAACCTCTAGGTAGAAGTAGATTGTTCAAAGATTATGATAGTGAGTGTATATATTATGATATTTTGTACTGTGATAATATTTTTAATTCAGTAACTTGTTTGAAGGACAGCAGAGAAAGAATGATACCATGACAGAGAAAGAAGTGATCAACTAAAAAAATAATGAATGATCATGCCTTGGAGACTAATCGGTGATGGGAAACAAATTTTGCAGATAATAATGATTAGGTATTTTTTATTTTCAAATGAGAAAACTTCTGAACCGCAGTGATGTACTTCTTCTTCTTAGGGTGCCTGTCCGTTTCGACCGTTGGCGATCATATTGGCTATGATGACTTTGTTAATTGTGCTCCGGAAAAATTGAATGGAGGTTTTTCCAAACCAGGCTCTCAGGTTGGCCAGCCAGCCAGGACTTGGCGTTGTACTTACTAAAATATTATGTACGTGAGATAATTTTATGATTATTGAAAAAAAATGATTGATGATGATGATTGCTCACATAGAATCTATGTAATTCTATTTACTCTGGAACATGGTACGCCATAGTGGAGTAGGTCAATTTCCACACAGAAAAAACTAAACAACACATTATATAATAATTTTTTGTAACTAACTATTGTATGTAATTGTAATTTATACAATATTTTGTGTAATTGATGTTGTAGTTTTAGTTTTTTTGGGGGGAGATAAACATTTATTTATTTATCATTTAAGAATAAAGCAACATTAATTTTTAGTGAGAAATGATTATGCATGGAATAAAATGAGTTGTTCCTTTTGGTACACCTCAAGATACGGTAAGTGTTTATGCGGTGATAAGTGTTCATTTACGATAGCATCATAGCAATGTTGAATTATTGAATTTTACAGTACACTTTTTTAAATCAATAAACAAATTGTTAAGAGGATTCATATACGGTAACTTAATTATTGGAAAAATGGGTTTGCTATATTTTTAATACCTTCCCTACCTTCCCCACTTTTCTTTATTCTCTTTCTATTAAATACTGTTAGGCATACACAGGTTCTTTTTCCTCGTGTCTATATCCACTATACATAAAATAAACAAATTTATCTTTGATTCAAATTCTATTATTTCGTTTTAATTTATTTTTTGCTTTTTCTTTCAGCAGTGAAGTGATTGAGTTTATTGAAAAACACTTATTTTTAAAAAGACTTTTATTATTCAATATTGATCTCTCATATTTATTACATTTTATTGTCATTTCTAGCTTCAATTTTTTTTGTTATCTCTGCATATTTTGTATTGTATTGTTTGCTAACGACGTGGTTAAGTGGTAGAGTGGACATTATTGTCCAAACTTCGCCACGTCAACATAAATAAAAAAATCTTTCTATTCTATTCTACCTAGCTTAGGAAGGTTCTTCCTAGTAATTACTGAATTGTTCAATGTATGTTTTAATTCATGGACTGAGTCTTTTACTATATTGGGAAACTGAATTATTGATGTGGGTGATGAGAATAAATCTCAATGAAAAGTCAAAAAAGTTAATAGGAAGAATGGATCAACGAGGATAACAGGAAGTGACAAGGAATCAGAACAACTCACCACTAGAATATCAACCACCACAATACCACCAAATTCACCAAAAAACTTTCTAAATATTTACACAAATGGTATTTGAGAACTAGAAGAGATTACTATGCAGTACTCATGCTGGAAGTAGAAATAGCGATGAAAAATTATTTTAAAACCATTGCATGATGCAGGTTAGAAGAAAACTCCAATCATGAATTAGCTACAACTACAAAAATCTTGAGTGGAATGATCATATTATCGAATGAATACTAAAATTGCAATGCGATTTACAATGAAAATTAAGAGAGAACTAAAGGACAAAATTTCAGACATAAAATAGGCATTACACTAATCAATTGAAATTTAATATTATCAATCAAGGTTTAATGAAAATTTTTCAACTAAACTGAACCTATATTAATGATAATGGAGTTTCCTCATCATTAAATTTAAAGGAAACTCCTCTGACAGTTCTTGATACTGAACAAAGAACTAAGTGATTAATGGAGGAAATTATTTGGAAAATTAAAAAATTGAGCATCAAGCAATATAGTGAAAGTGGTCCCAACAGACCCGTTCAAACTAAGCTCAAACAACTTTCAGGATTATATATGAATTTTGAAAGAACGTTCCATTAATGCTTAATACATACCAAAAATGCATGCAAAATACTACATTAATAAAGCATTCTTCAAGACCTAAACAGTTGAAAATTGGAATTAATAAATAATTTATATTAGTTATAGTTCCTATCAATAATACTTCAAGTTCCATCAACAAGTCTCAAGGTATTTATTTTAATTTGAAATACTGCGATATTGACAAGGAATCAACAAGTAGTTTCATAAGTAACTCTATTCTCAGTTTCAGAAAGGAGATTCAATTCATTATTCTTCAATAGGTAGTATTATGATGTACCCCATTTATCATTAAGTTGAATCGCTAAACACACATGAATAAATTGTATCCACAGATAAATAAATACCTAGCCAAATGACTTTTGGCATAATATTGAGAACTCATACGAGCAATCCTCGAAGGTGAGTCCCAATAATGAACGGAATAGGTAAATATGTCATATTATATCCATTGAATATTATAGGATAGATTTTTAACAGTTTATTAAACATTCATATAAAACAAGAAATTGAATGGAGTAGCCTATTTTGTGATAAAAAAAGAAACATTTTCGTCAATTTTAAAAGGATATTGGTTAGCTAATCGTGGATAAAGTTGAATCAGTTGAAAATACATCCTGATATTGATTTATTGAAATTTTTAGAACATTTTTGTTTAATGCTGGCATGCACATAGAGTGAAACTAATAACAAATATCATTCTGTATGAAATACTGTACATAAATCTAGAACTTTTACAAAATACTAGAATATCCATCCACCATCAAAACCCAACTGTTGTACTGAAATCCTGTTGGGAGACAAGCATAGGTACTGACCGACATTCTCTGGCCTGTGTTCTTTGATGATATCCGCTAAATCTAGATTGCCCGCTATTACAGCTACTTGGTAAGGCGTCTGATTCGCGTAATTCAAAGCGTCTCTCTGGCATCCTGACAAAAATAATATATTCAACAATCAATAACCAACTGAGGAAATAGAATGAACAGAGGGAAAACTACTAGTTACTGTATCAGAACATACAATATTATTGTGCAAAGTTCAAGACAGTTTTCAGGAATAAACACTGAAACCAACTATGCTGCATTGATTGATGTCCAAAATGAGAAAAATATTTTGTTAGTTTATCGCATTTTATTATTGAAGTTTTTCAATAATAAAGTGATAAATTGATATAGAATGTTCTGTTATTTAAGTTTTTCAATGACAGAACAGTGGTCCTGGAAAGTATGAGCATATAAATGGAGTATAAACCACGCCCTTAGACCAGTTATAGTATAGACACGCTGGGAAGTCTAGCCTCTGAAGCCAACATCTACTGCCATAACTCCAAATCGTGACGTCATCATCGGATAGAAAACTTTTAGATTGTGTCTATTTCAGAAGGATGTAAATTATTATTCATGGTAAACTTCAGCTGCGCTCCCGCTAAACTAGACACAATCTGCTATGGAAAACAATGTAAACAAACTCTAAAGAAAAATTTTCTATCTGATGCTGACGTCACGATTTGGAGATATGGCAGTAGATGTTGGCTTCATCGACTTTCAGTATGAATATACAATAGGCTGTGTCTATTCTATAACTGGTCTGAATCTACGCCAAGCTTGAGATGATAATTATGGCATTTGATAATTGTATATGGTATGAGATGTTGTGGTATGTCTGCATAATTAAAAGAATAAGACGTGGTATACACAACATAGTAATATAGTGGTATTGACAACATCAACGTCTTATTCTTTCAATAAGATGGCATTTATCTTACAAAATTACACTATGAAACTGAGAAATCCTTCAAAGATAATTAAGTGAATTAAAAAAATATCCTAGTGATTACATGAATTGTCCAAGTAGGTAATCACAGTTTGTGGTGAAATCCAACATTTTTGAATAATACAGTAAAGGTATCTCAAGTTTGAGCATAGGTTATCCAATTTTATGAAATTATATTATGTGGTATAAAATCACTTCACTTGTATGGGGGGGGGGGCTACTTTATTAAAATTAATAAAAACAATATAAAAACATGCAGTACCCTTTTTATTTAAAACATTTTAAAACAACTAGTTTCGGCCTACGTTGGCCATTTTAAAGTAACATATGCCTTTTGGTATAATTATCAAGCACATATCTGTGAATGACCTACGTAAGAGCTGTTGAAATATACACTGTTGGCTTTACATTTATTATAATGAAAAATAGTATTACATTCAATAAGTAATCGGATTATGAGATTTATCATGTTGAACATGATACTAAAGATAAATGAGATCAACCAATGTTTTTGTCCTAGTCAAATCCACCTTTTTCGCAAAATCTATACTCTCTACAAAATAAATGTATATACAGTATAATCGATTTAATTGATGCATATTAAATCACATACCTCTAAATAGTAATACCCTAGCACACGATTCTTGACTATTGACAGCACAGACGTGGAGCGGCGTATTCCCTGAGGCATTCCTTGCGTTCATATCGGCTCCATAATAGAGCAGGTGTTCTAAATGTTGAACTAGACCATTGCGGCAGGCCTGCAATCACAATCATATTAAACACTATATTATGGATATCGTTAACAAGGACGATTAACTATTTACTTGAAAACATCGATACCGGTACCATACTTTCCTACACGTAGTCGACTCGACTGGATATTGGAAATTGAGAAGAGTATAGAATAATCTATAAATTGGATTTTGATGAAAACACTACCGAAATGAAGTTCAATACTAAAATAACGTTCAAAATTCAAATACAAGCAAAGTACTCGGTTTATTCTTTAAAAAAGTATTGTGTAGACTATATGGATCTTTATAGAGTAGGTACCGTAGGACTGATATAAATATAAATAAAAATAATGTTTTTCTCAGAAAAAAATGAGATCAACCAAATCAGGTTCCAATTCTTTACCAACTTTTTGGCGGTCCCAACTGCCTAGGAAAAGTTAATCAATTTAATCACTTCAGAGCCCCCGAGATTAAGCTGGATTTTTACAGATATGGGACTTTTGGCAGTTGATAGAGCTTATCGATGACTATTTCAGGTATAACTTTAATCAAAATCGTTGGAGCCGTTTTCGAGAAAATCGCGAAAAACCCTGTTTTTGACAACATTTTCGCCATTTTAGCCGCCATCTTGAATTGCATTTGATCGAAATTGTTCGTGTCGGATCCTTATATTGTAAGGACCTTACGTTCCAAATTTCATTCATTCCGTTAATTGGGAGATGAGATATCGTGTACACAGACACACACACACACACACACACACACACACACACACACACACACACACACACACACACACACACACACACACACACACACACACACACACACACACACACACACACACACACACAACACACACACACACACACACACACACACACACCACACACACACACACACACCAATACCCAAAAACCACTTTTTTGGACTCAGGGGACCTTGAAACGTTTAGAAATTTACAAATTGGGGTACCTTAATTTTTTTCGGAAAGCAATACTTTCCTTACCTATGGTAATAGGGCAAGGAAAGTAAAAACATGAAGTAGCTTTTTTTATTTGAAACAACTAGTTTCGGCCTACTTTGGCCATTTTAAAGTAACATATGCCTTTTGGTATAATTATTATCAAGCACATATCTGTGAATGACCTACGTAAGAGCTGTTGAAATATACACTGTTGGCTTTTGGCTTTACATTTATTATAATGAAAAATAGTATTACATTTCCTCGCACACAGGCTTTGCCCATGTGAAGAACCTTCTTCAAGTTTTGTATATGTATATTATGTATTGTTAGTATTTCTTAAGAAGAAGAATAAATATAATTTCAATTTCAATTTAATAAGTAATCGGATTGTGAAATTTATCATGTTGAACAAGATAAATGAGATCAACCAATGTTTTTGTCCTAGTCAAATCCACCTTTTTCGCAAAATCTATACTCTCTTCAAAATAAATGTATATATACAGTATAATCGATTTAACTGATGCATATTAAATCACATACCTCTAAATAGTAATACCCTAGCACACGATTCTTGACTATTGACAGCACAGACGTGGAGCGGCGTATTCCCTGAGGCATTCCTTGCGTTCATATCGGCTCCATAATAGAGCAGGTGTTCTAAATGTTGAACTAGACCATTGCGGCAGGCCTGCAATCACAATCATATTTACAATAATTGTTATACATAGACACCCATGATGAAACAATCATATTAAACACTATATTATGGATATCGTTAACAAGGACGATTAACTATTTACTTAAAAACATCGATACCGGTACCATACTTTCCTACACGTAGTCGACTCGACTGGATATTGAAAATTGAGAAGAGTATAGAATAATCTATAAATTGGATTTTGATGAACACACTACCGAAATGAAGTTCAGTACTAAAATAACGTTCAAAATTCAAATACAAGCAAATTAATCTGTTTATTCTTCAAAAAAGTGTTGTGTAGCCTATATGAATCTTCGTAGAATAGGTAGGACTGATATCAATTATTATACCCAACATAAAAATAATGTTTTCCTAAAAAAATGAGATCAAGCACATCAGGTTAAATCCTGATATACATTTATAATACCAAACATAAAAATAATATTTTTCTCAAAAAAAAAAAAAAATGAGATCAAGCACATCAGGTAAAATATTTTACCAACTTTCTGGCGTTCCCGACTGCCTAGGAGAAGTAAATATGTAATTTAATCACTTCAGAGCCCCCGAGATTAAGCTGGGTTTTTTAAATATCAGTATCAGTGAATATGTTTCGTACAGTGAGAATATTATTTTCATAAAAAAAAATATAATCAAAAATATTCAAATTTGAATTTGAAAAAAATTCCAATTTGAAAAAAATATGAAATATATGACACATAACCTAGCTACATCTGGCTCTTGTATAAATCATAAATTTGGGCTCTAGCCAGTGGTACTTTTCTGGAAGTTGTGTACTTCTAAGTAATTGAATAAACAATTTGATTAATTGAATAACTAGTACGGTAAGTTTTGAAGTGAACTGAAGTGGTTAGAGGTTACCTGGTGCACCTCCTGCCAACCCTGCAAGTCCTGGGCGCCGATAATGGCGTGATCGTGCAGCAGACCCTCACAGACGAGCGGGTCAGACGCATGCGTGACGGCCAGGTAGAGCGGCGTCAGACCCTTGGCATCCTTGTAGTTGGGGCTGGCGCCGAGCTCGAGCAGCGTCTTCACCGCTTCGAGACTGTTGTGCTCGACTGCGCGGTGGATGGCCGTCGAGCCGTCCTTGGTCCGGAAGTCAAGCAGGGCGCCGCCATTCACTAGCGCCATCAGCACCTTGCCCGGTTTCGGGATGCCCGTCGCTAGTGTCAGCGGGCTCTCTGTGCAACACCAAAACAAATAGATCATCAAAATGCAAACGTAAACGTAACGTAAACATGTAGTCAAATATCAAAGACTACAGTCATCTTTGTGTTTTCATGATGGATAAATAGATTTCACCAAACACTGTGTCAACATTATTTGAATGTAAAGCTAGGTTTTCGTTTGTGCGTAAATGCCGTCGTCGACCACGACAGGGAGAGAATCTCAGATTGAGTAGATTTCAATTTGTCTACATAACCTAAAAGATTATGTCCAATTATGTTTTAATGGGCAGGTTGAGCTTATACTTTTAAATGGCAATATGTTGATATTATTGGAAATGTTTAATTCTTTAATAATAAAGACAAACAATGAAAAGTTATTCGATCAGCTGTTTTAGCACACTTGAAATTTGGACAATATGAATGTCAACAATGCTTTTCGTCGTCGAATGCGGAAATTTACTCACAAACGAAAATGCACCATTGACGGCTTAAATCATTTATTAATTAAGAGTACATCGGTCCTTCCGATAAGGGACTCCTCACCAACAAAAAACCATAAGAATTCACTCTATTTATTTTTGAATCATGGTTTCATTATTGTTATTTTGCTTTCCTCATATTTTATTCCAGTAATGTACTCCAATGTTAATACAAGAGAAAAAGAATAGAAAAAGAATTCACTCAACTATTTATTTTCGAATCATGATTTCATAAATTATTGTTATGTTTCTTTCCTCATATATTTTTTCAGTAATATACTCCAATGTTAATGAAAGTTGTGAGTAGAAAGAGCATGCTGAAGCTGGGTACATACTGAAAAAATATCTACTGAATCAGTTTATTTATTGAAAAAGTTTGGGCAAATTTTGATGAGTTTCTATATATAATCTTTATTTATCAGATATGTTATTCTCTAGATGACCTTAAATGTTTGCCTAGCAATGAGAATGTGTCTAGGTCTTCTTCCTAGATCAATAGTTTCAAAGATCGATCAAAGTTTAATTATAAATGTTGTGATAACCATAATTATTTGTATTCCTAACTCAATTAATTCCAAAGCATGGAAAAATAAAAGTTTTTAGTCTTAGAACAATCATAAGTAGATAATTCCCTGAGTGTTCCCAAAAAATTTAATTTATACATATCTGAAGATTGTGAGAATCACACTTGAATATACAGGATTTTTTACTATTCTTATAGGGCCGTTTTCCGAGCTCGGGATTTAGCTAAGTTCTAGACTTTAAACAGCTGGAGTCAGAAAATCAGCTTTCCAAAACGGGGCGTAGACGCAGTTTTTATAACAGTAGTCTCAGTTCTTATTTTCTCATTTCTATAATTGGAAACGTTTTTCCTTGACAAAACTAAACATTTCTAAATAATTCAAAATAGCTAAAACTTTTCACTATTATCTCTTTATTTTATTTTGTGTTTAATTTTCTAGTTTTTTGAAATTCAATTCAAACGTGAGTATGACAATGACTACGACTACGTCCCGTTTTCGGAAAGCCAATTTTTTAACTCCAGCTGTTTAAAGTCTAGAACTTGGCCAAACCCCGAGTTCGGAAACTGGCCCATAGTGTAGTAGATATTCTCCAATCGCGGGGCTACTGAATTGAGTATGCTGAGTGGAAAATATACGATTATCATGAAAAAATACAACCCCCACTTTATAGGAAAAAGATCTATATTGAATCCCATTAATGCTGGCTATAATAAAAAAATAGATAATTTCAAAATTTATCACCTTTCTCAAAGTTTTAATTAATAAATAAAATCCCAACACAAGTGCAGTATGTAGTGAATAAATATTATTGATGAATGAAATATTTCTTACCTCCAGATTCCGGACAGTGGAAGTTTGGATCCAACCCTTTGGTACACATTTTGTTGATTTTCTCGACTTGACCATTGGCTACATATTCTAGAAACCTACGCAGGTTGGCCCTCGTGTGCAGAGCCTTCAACTGCTTCTCATCTAAATTGAGCATTTTGTACACCCTTCTCTTATATTTGAGCTGGAATTTCAAAGAAAAACACATTATGAATATCAGTCTAATACCTCAATAGTACGAGTATCATTCGATAAGATATTTATTAGATAGGGGTTTGCTTTTGATGAAGCGAAGGATTTGAATTTGAATAATGAGAAGTTTATAAATAACAGGACCAACATTGAATGAGTCATATTCTTATTAAATCCACTCGTTGAGTTGACATTCCACTAAAATTGAACAGCGATAAAGAGATCTATCAAATCATGAAGCTTTATCAGTTTATTAAAAATTGAAATTGAAAATTTAATCATATTAAATATCATTTAGTGATCACTCAATTAATACATCTATCTTTCTTTTATTTCTCTGAGAGTTGTATCACAGATCTCAGACTTCTTTGTCTGTGGTTGTGTGTATTTGCTTCTACTTAAATACCTATACAATTATTTTTGTTTTTTGAATTTCCCAGATTTTTTCAAACACTTAGCCCTAATCGATGATAAGAATTTATGTGAATGAATCACAGAAGAAATTATTTTATCAAGGGGAAAGTTGATGAACCAATGATGAATCAAATCTATTGATCTTAGAATCAGAATTCAAATTAAATTTTCTTCTCAAGTCAAATCTAATTACAAGATCAAACATAAAACGAAGCTCGATAACATGATTTTATTGCTTATCCACCCCTTCTTCATACTACAGATGGAAATAAATTAGAAATTACATTTGTTCAAATGCTAATTAATGAATAATAATCATATATACAGCTACATATTTTAAAATCGATAGTATCTCAATCGAATTACTTCAAAAAATTTCACCTAAAGCATTTCCAGAAGCATTTGTGCATAATCTTGTATGAAACTACTTCAAATCGAGGTGATAATATTGAAAGTTGTGAAAATCGGGAATT
Source organism: Nilaparvata lugens (assembly GCF_014356525.2). Classification (NCBI taxonomy): domain Eukaryota; kingdom Metazoa; phylum Arthropoda; class Insecta; order Hemiptera; family Delphacidae; genus Nilaparvata; species Nilaparvata lugens. The sequence continues at coordinate 88,077,488 of NC_052506.1, read as the reverse complement.
GTTTTATGTGGATGCAAGATATAAATATAAATATTTGCAATAATTATTTAGCCTGACCTCCAGGTAACCAACTGGGCCGTTGAAGGGATAGTCGCCCAGTCTGCGTTCCTCATCAAGGAACTTTCCAGCCTTTCCATTGACTGGCGGACAAAAAAGGCCATAGTTGAAACTTTCCTTGAGTTCCTGCAACAGAAAAAATCAAACCCCGATTAAAAAACACCAAATATAATCAAACTGATAAGAACTGAATGAGTAATGGAGAAGATGAAGAAGAACACAACAACAACAACAACGTAAGAGGTCTTATAGTTCAGATGACTGATTTTGATTCATTACGGATAGGAGGGAGAAAGGACATTATAATTGGGAAGAGAATTGAAATGGAAGTCTCACCTCACATCTGAGATGACAAAGTAGCGTCTGATAAACTGACAATCATCCTGGTTAATTGAAGCAATAATTGATAGAGAAATGAAACATTCAAGTAGACAGTATTAATTTTCATTCACGAATTTCTATTGATTAGATTTTCTTACTATATGTGATTCAATATAATTGCACATGAATTATTATCAATTCTTGGATGGGATTATTCCGGTAAGCTATCACTAATGAGCTGAGAAGACTCTGAGATCTATCCTATTTTATTAAGCGAGCAATTTCTGTGTATATTTTTATATTTGATTATTTATATTTATTTATAATTATTTGGTTATTTGGATTTATTTATGGTTATCTATGTCCAACGGATCTCGAAAACGGCTCTGACGATTTTCACGAAATTTGGAACATAGTAGGTTTATGATATAAAAATTCGATTGCACTAGGTCTCATCCCTGGGAAAACTCGCTGAAGGACATGAAAAGGATAATTCATCCTTGGCTGAAACAGCTGAGACTTTCGCCGTCTGTGGATAGTAAAAAAGTGAGTGAACGAGTGAGTAATATCGCATCCCCGAAATTCATAAGCTGACGTATAGCCAGCTGTAAAATATAAACACGATCATTTTAGAGAATTTTGTTCTGTTTATCAATAAATAAAAATAACGAGCGAAGCTCGGTGCCCCGATATTATTTTATTAAGCAAGAAATTATATATTTTTTCAATAATTTCATAATGTATTTTCATAATATCAAGATGAAATATTTTGATAATTAATATTAATTCTACATTGTTGAAGACGATCTGGCAACAGAACAACGCGAGAAAGAGATAGCGCTATCCGCTTTGTTGAATGATAGACAACGATAGCAATACCATTGCCAATCAAACACTGCCATTATAAAGTGGACCTCACTTTAGTAGATTGTCTTACAATAATTATTTTCTTTCACTTATCACTTTTAAATCAAAAACTTGATTGAGATTTTGACAGCTTGAATACAAAATAAAAGTCCATAGCATAGAAATTCAAACGACCTGCAAGGAAATATCCTTTGCTCAGGTAGGAGTTGGAAATACTTTGGATTCTATTCCTTTCTAACATCAAACGACGATGCGTGTTTGAACGGTTTCATTGAATTGCTGTAGGTACATTCTTGTATAACTTGATAAATCCTTGGCACCCCTTGACATAAACTTCCAAGTCCATGACTTCAAACTTCGTTCAACGAAGTTTGAAGCGCTACGGAGGAAAAGTCACAAGTGGAGACCAAATAATTGAGGAAGTCCGTTCGAAATGAAGCAAATTGACTGCAGGGCAGAAGAGGGTGAAATGAGTTGCCCGTCCGTTGCCGCGATGTTTCGTCAACTTCGTCGAATGTAATTTCGAGCACGGCCAACAAGAATATGCTCAGAGTGCAATTACTGCTTCATTTCCTCTTGACATTCTCCGAAAGTACGAGTCTACGTCAACGCAATAAGCACCGGCCAATCAGAATTTCAGGTGATGACATTGATACGCCCCCCGGGCCACATGCAAGTAGTCCAACACGTGCCATACTCATTCTTCCTTATAGTTCCACCAAATCTATCTCCATCTCACTCATAAAGTTCCAACAGATCCACCTCTATCTCACTCATATCTGAACATATCTCTCTACATATAGTTCCAACAGATCTACCTCTATCTCACTCATATCTCTCTACATATAGTCCCAACAGATTTACCTTTACCTCACACATATCTCCTCACTGATCACTCTATCTCTTTCTATCTCCGAGTAGATTACAAACATTAGCAACCTCTCATTTTCCCAAATATGCTGTGGAAAGAATGTTCGTTCAACGCGATTAAGCATGAAATTAAATATTGGATCACGCTCTAGAAACTTCACCCCAAATCAAATTAATGTACTAACTGCTTTTTGAATGTCCAATATCCAATTTCACCGTAACTGAGTTGTATATCATTAAGCAAGTTGATGAGTTTTGAAAGGTGATAACCAATTAATATTATTTTCTCTAGTTATTTTTTAACCATATCATTAGATTTAATGCCGGGTAGTTAAGATAAAACTGATTGCAAATATTGGTTATACTCTGAATCAATAATATTATAAGAAGATTATGATCTACAGTGATCGATTCAATAGTATGAATCAAATTGCAACTAAACAAGAGATTCTATTCTACCGCGCTTCAACACCCAAGACTCTTCAAGTCCTTTACAATAATTATAGTATTGTCGACAATATTAATAAAAATTATTGGAAAACTAAATCCAATAGATAATATTCTTGACTAGACTTTCAGAATAGAAATGAAATCACCGGACTTGAGAGTATTGAAATATTATAGACCTTTCATGGTTCACTGATTCTCCATCATTAGCATATCATTATTAACCTAGTACTTAGCATCTTCAAATACTTCAATAGATATGGAAATAACTTTCCAAAAATAAATAATGAAGCACATAGAACCAGATACAATGAAAATAAATTCGAATGTTACGTTTCAGACTTCACACTAATTCGAAAACAGCTCATTTATATTGCTCCAAAAATTATAAATAATATCCCAAATGATCTCACCAATCAAAAAGTGATTAAATATATCCCACCAACCGTTAAAAACTGGATAACTCAATCTTATTATTTTAATATCAACGTGATATAGGCTAGATATTTTCCTCTAATAGTTCGACATCTTATTTTTGGAATTATGATCTAAATTCTTGAGTTCTGTAATGTCTTTTCTTTTACTTTTGTTATAATGTAATATTATTGCTACTCCTACTGGCGGACAAGTTATACTTTTGCCAATAGAAATCCACTATGTAAAATAAATAATACAGTGTAATATGTATATTAATAGCTATGTTATTCTGCTTTTGAGAACTTGTATTTTTGATTTTGTATTGTGTACGTTTTTGTGGAATAAATTTGAATTTGAATTTGATTTGAACCTTCATCTACTATTCATCACACATTTCAGAGAAGAGAGACTCAATAAGAAATTTAGTTTCTGCCGATATAAAAAAATATTTCGTTTATTAAAAATTCAAATTTATTTCTCAAAAAAACACAATCAGAAGAAACTACGCAATACAAAATGATTTTGGAATCCCTTTACAAGACTAAACATCTGTGTGTAGGGGGAGGACATGCACTATAATAATCCACACTATAATAAATTTATCAATAGTACGAAAGAACTTGAAGCTCACAATACTATTGTCTGACATATACTGATTGATCCAAAAACTATGCTGAAAAAGGAGTAAACCAACTAAATGCATTCCAACATTGAAAATTGTAACTGAAGTCTGCACCCTGCTCTAGATACACGATATCTTATCTCCTCCAACTTTCCCCGGATAGGTAAAGACATAACATGATGACTTAGTATGGACCGAGCAGAATGGGTGTTTCCACAAATGGTGGTTGTCGCTAGGTGTAAAAAGGATCAAATCGCATTGCTATGCATAGGCGATAAAAAACAAATGGTATACAACACAGACAGCCTCAGCCACAATGCACACACCTATATCTTGTGATCCGCAAAAGCAAAGAGCCGACGGAAGGTGTATTCATCACGTCAACTCCAGTCTAAGTACTGTATCAACCCAACCACGCCCGTCTACCCCCGTCGACCCCCCGCCTCACCATAACATATCCCCGCCATAAACGGACTTCAACATCACTGGCTGTTTTATTCTCACTGTCGCTCTCAACCCACGCTCTCACCTTACACACACGTTCCCCTCTCTCTTCCACACACTCACGTTCTTCCCTTTTATCTTCGAATCCACCATATTTTCTGAATCAGTCTATTCATTATTGGAAGTCCACATATTGTGAAGGACAGAGGTCGTTGTACGGAAAGTGCATCCATTAAAAAGCATCAATTTCTAGCTGCAGCAGTGGAACAAGTGGAGAGGGGACAATAAATTATTTGTATATTACAGATACTTTAACGCCATGTTTAAGGGATAAATTCTTCGGAAATCTTTCTTCTAAGTGCTGCCGTACTAAAGCTTCAATTTTATGAGCACTAGTAAAACTCGTATGGAACATGATAGGTGGTACCCAGTACCGAGCGACAATCATTTCGAACTCTACGGAATTAGAAAAGCACTTACAGCCTTGAAAATTCTTTGATATATTGCGCATTTATGAGAATCTATAATAATTCATGTATTGAAATTTATTGTGTTCAAGGACAAGTTATGTTAAGTATAAGAAACCAGAATCTGCTTTAAACTCACATTAAGAGATCGGTTAGATATTGGAGTAATGAAACTAAATTCCTGTAAGATGACTATACTTCATACTACTAGTTTACAGAATACATTCTGATCAATACAATATTCTATACTTTTAAGTAAATTACGTGTGTTATATAAAATTTATAATTTTTTATATATAAAATCGTTTGGAATTATTGATATTGTTATAATCACAAACACTGATATGAGGATAAAACTCACACATTTCCATCAAACACACTCTATTGTATTTGAAAGGATTACGATAACTTGTATATTTCTCGGACCACTAACGACTCCTCCAAAACTACTATAGACTCAAGGAGAGTGTTTAGCACTATATACACTAATACACATCTATACACTAATCTTTCTATAGACTGACTGATCAACAAAACTTTGCTGTAAAATAATACAACTAAAGCTTAAGCCTTAAATCCGATTGACAGGCTTAGAGAAGTAGACGCAGTAGACAGTAGGAAACGTGGGAAATACAATGCACACCGAACACCTTGCCAGTTGATTTATTCAGCACATTAATGCATCAAGATAGAGGTGAGAAGAATACCAAACAACTGCATGCGAGTGTGTGGGACGAGTTGTGAGCAGAGGGCCTAATCAAAAATCACCGTACAAATCCTTTGAAGTCGTGTTTCGGCGCTCTGCTCTAATCAAAATTGCATTTACATAAGGATAAACGAACAATACAACAAAATGTTGCAGTCTTCATTGCCTTATCAGGCATGTTAAATATTAAAACCATTTAGCAACACCAATTATAATTATGATCTATTTGATTTTATGTTTGAGTGCTTTCGACATAAGAAGCTGTTATTATCCTATTATATTTTATCATTTCATGAATATATTTCAGCTTTCAACATTATTATTTGTCGCTAATAAGAGCTCATTATATGTTGTAGAGCTCTGGAAGTGGAAACCGCTTGGATAAACTGATTTATGCATTAAAATTGGTACTCTTCATATAAATCTCAGTACCCTTTTAAAATTATTTCGGTCACGACATGTTTCGTAACGAAATAGTTTATTCATTTTCATTTATTGTATAAAATACAATAATCATAATACAATTATGACATTGGAGGAAAAACTAGGCTGAACCTGTACTATTTCTCTCCAAAAATTTTGATAAAATGTTAATATTGTCCAAAAGATAAGGTTATGTAATCTCACACTGCTTCGTCACTTGATTTTCGGTCCAGGAATGATGATTTAAAATTTCGAATTTTGAAGGTTGATTTTATACTCTAAATAAATCACAGAATGTATCACAATAAATTAAAAACTTAAGAAATATTGTTTAAAAAGGGTATTATATTTTATTTGGATTTATATTTTTATTTATATTCAAAAGTAGCCCTAAAGAAAACAAGACAATTAGATGGTACTCTTCATGTTTGCTCATGAACTTTTCATTTACATTATTAAGTTCATTTAGAGACTCAACTTTCTTGCTTCTCTCAATATTGTTCCAACTCTTGAGTCTCTAAATGAACTTTTCATTCATCAAAATAATAATTAAGAAATATTATATCTATAACATAAAACACTATACCAGAATCCTTTTCACGTGTTCCAAATATCAGCACTGTAAATGCTGAGTAAAGATACGTTAAAACTGTATGACACATGAACGAGATATACAATCACAGTTTCCGTATGTGTTATCACAACTCAACACATAACGAACTACTGTGGCCCATATATTTCAAGCCTAACAGAGAGATAACTTATTTCATGAGAGTGGAATAATAACTGAAATGTTGACAATATTGTGAAATGTTCAAAAATGTTCTAACAGCCCTAGGTGCACGCACGCACGCACACGCACCTAACAGTGCAGCAGACGGGAAAGAATGGCTGCCAGTTAGAGAATAGAAAACCGAGTCATAAATTTCAACATAGAAGAAGCGATATTTAGTACATGCAGTTATTGGAGACATATAACCGGTTTTACACCATTACATACATAGGTTCACTTGCACACATGCACGTTGCATCAAAGTCAAACATAAATAAATGTACATAGACTGAGATACATAGGATGATACATGTTCAAAAATGGTCATGAATCTTCCGCGAGATGTAGACCTACACCCGGTCCCCGCGCTCAAGCAGATTAGTCTATCTGCTATGTTAAGTCTACTCGAAACACAATCCGAAACTATTATTCTATGTCTCAGGTCTGTAAGATGTAAGTCTGATTGTGTATTCCCATTTCTACACCTACATACTTATCCCTTGTTCAATAATTGAATTATGGCTCCATTATCTAGCAAAAACGTGTTCATGGGAAAGGATACCAATTTGTAGGAAGTACTTGATTAACTGTATCCTGTAAGTTGTGAACTAGGTATACAGGGTGATTCATAATTATGGTAAAATATTTTAATACGTGATAGTAGAGGTAAAAATAAGAAAAAAAGTTCATATAAACATATATCCATAAACGCTTCATTAGCGAGCTATACAGAGTGAAAGTTTTCGCCCAGAATTCAGTTCCTCTGGTGAAATACACCGATGCTGAATTGTTTGGGGACTATTTTTTGAAAAACTTATGCTGGATTCATATGGATAAATATCTGAAAAATTGAATAAAACTAGTCTGGAAGCTGTAGTGTGAGTAGTTTTTGAGAAAAAAGTTGAAATATGCAAAAAATCTAAGTAGAAAAAAATAGACTTCTACGTTTGATGCCCAATAACTTTCTTTAATGACCAGTAAAACAAATAATTTTTCGCAATAAAAATCGTAGAGAATTAAATTCTGAAAAGAATTATGTAAGCTGTGTAAACTAAATTCAAATAAAAGTTGAATAAAATGTATTCTTATGTAGTACATTACACCACAAAAATTTGCTGTTTTATGGGGAGAGAACTAATAACTCATAAGTTGTAGCTGATTGCAAATAAAACATGGATTCTATAACAGCTGTTCCAAAACAGCTGATTTATTATGTTTTAAATAAGGAAATATTTAAAAGAAATTATCAGCTGAAAATTATTTTCAGAAATATTTAAGCTCACTGTTGAACAAAAAAAAAAAAACAAACTGTAAGTTAGGCCTACTGTAACCGTGCTGTGTTTTTTTGTTTAATCTATTAACTAGTTATTTGTAACCATTCCACTTCGCTTTTGTGTTGAGTGTTAACTTTTGAAAAATGGCAGGTAATCTTAGACTTTATTCATACTCCGAATTAGCTGACGACATGCATTGAATGTATGGAATGGGACACAACTGTAATAGTACTGAAGCAAGACGTTTGTATCAAGAGAACTTTCCTAACCGAGTATGTCCAAGTTCAAGGTTTTTTGCCACTATTCATAAATGGCAGTCTCACAGGAACAAGTTCCCACAGAGACAAGCAGTTTCATAGAGACAAGGTCTCCGTCCAAAGTAGTAGCGCTATAAATGGCAGTCTCACAGAAGCAAGTTCCCACTGGAACAAGGTGTTTCACAGAAGCAATGTCAGTGTCATAGAGACAAGGTAGCGAATGTAGGAAGAAGTTAGGCGTGTTGCCTACATCTGAACTTGAAGGCACTCCATTATTTGTTCTAGTAAATTGAATGTCTGCTGTTTTTTAATCATGCAGGTATATGATTATGATTGAAGGTTTATCATATAAGATAGGGATGGGTTGGTAACCTATTAGAATCAGATAGAAGATAACTTAAATAAATAAATAAATTGAGTTCTATGCAAATGTAATATATTTCTACCAAACTCCAAGATAACTATTCCAATATATCTAATACGTATACATATAACCTTCAACCCGAAAGAATAATCAATATGAATATGAAATGGAATATATAAAAGCCAAATAGCCTACCACTGACCTATTCATCACCGCTTCTTAAAACCACATGGCCAAAATGGTTTTTCATTATAATTCCTTCTTTCGTAATAAATTGTTTATGCTTTTGTACTCCTGAGCGAAGCTCGGTCCCCAATATTATGAGCTAATCATCTCTTCTTTTTCCGAGCTGCGGTCTCGAATTGTAAATTCAAATTGATATAATATTAACTCCAGACAGTCACAGAGTAAAGCTGCGTCAACACCAATAGATTCTATAGATTCTATTAGATTGAACATAACTTATCATACACATGATGAACATATGTGTTTTTCATGTGCCGTTCAATCTATAATAATCTGTGAGGATTAAGTTATTAACATTTCGTTAATAACTTTGGTGTAAACGCAGCTTTAGATGCCAAGATTTATCATGGCGTTCCGAGTTACGGATGATAATGTCAATGAAAAACTTCATTTTCCTCATAAAATCTTTCCCATAAAAATTCAACAGATTGTTGTTCTACAAGCGTCTCTACATGTTACAAAATGAAAATCCCAGTGAAAAACAAAAAGTGCCACTTGATAATTCCCAAATCATCTTTTTAATCGTAGCTCTGATTCAACTGAGCAATAACTTTCTGAACTTACTGAGTTAATAAAGTAACATTTAAAATTATCATAAGCGCAATGGGACTTGGGATTCCATCAATTCAGAATAAGTATTATACCGGTATTCATTTTTACAGGATTGAAGTAGTGCAACATTTAGATTAGCACACCAATAGATTTTATTTGTAGCGGAGTGAGTTCATTACTTTCATATCAAAGTTCTACTTTTTCCATTATGATATAGTACGACTACTGCAAAACAATGTCTGGTAGCCCTGGTAATGTAATGTAATGTAATGTAATGTATGGTTGATTGGAAGTCTCCAACCAGCCTGATCAGATTTCTTAGTGGGGCCATTGGCAAACATTTTATAAAAGCGCTGATATTATTACAATGACTTTATTCCTAGTAGATAGCATTTCTAGTAGATGGCTGAATATTCTCGTTACCACATTGCAAAGGATGTTCAGTGAGGTCTACTGTTATCTGGACTACTAGAGTATTGTAACTCCTAATGTCAGATTGAGTAAGAGCTTGAAATTTATTCCTATCTAGTGTACTCCATGTTCAATAATCTGCCTTTATCTTATATTAGAAGAAACTTGCCTCTGAATAAATTAAAAAACGCACTAAATGTAATTCTGAATGAAAATGCTTATTGTTCCGTAAATTAATTTTCAAATTGTTGAAAATATGATATTCAGTGCTGTGAGTTTACAGGAGCAAGTATTTCTATAAATGGCAGTCTCACAGGAACAAGTTCCCACAGAGACAAGCAGTTTCATAGAGACAAGGTCTCCGTCCAAAGTAGTAGCGCTATAAATGGCAGTCTCACAGAAGCAAGTTCCCACTGGAACAAGGTGTTTCACAGAAGCAATGTCAGTGTCATAGAGACAAGGTAGCGAATGTAGGAAGAAGTTAGGCGTGTTGCCTACATCTGAACTTGAAGGCACTCCATTATTTGTTCTAGTAAATTGAATGTCTGCTGTTTTTTAATCATGCAGGTATATGATTATGATTGAAGGTTTATCATATAAGATAGGGATGGGTTGGTAACCTATTAGAATCAGATAGAAGATAACTTAAATAAATAAATAAATTGAGTTCTATGCAAATGTAATATATTTCTACCAAACTCCAAGATAACTATTCCAATATATCTAATACGTATACATATAACCTTCAACCCGAAAGAATAATCAATATGAATATGAAATGGAATATATAAAAGCCAAATAGCCTACCACTGACCTATTCATCACCGCTTCTTAAAAACCACATGGCCAAAATGGTTTTTCATTATAATTCCTTCTTTCGTAATAAATTGTTTATGCTTTTGTACTCCTGAGCGAAGCTCGGTCCCCAATATTATGAGCTAATCATCTCTTCTTTTTCCGAGCTGCGGTCTCGAATTGTAAATTCAAATTGATATAATATTAACTCCAGACAGTCACAGAGTAAAGCTGCGTCAACACCAATAGATTCTATAGATTCTATTAGATTGAACATAACTTATCATACACATGATGAACATATGTGTTTTTCATGTGCCGTTCAATCTATAATAATCTGTGAGGATTAAGTTATTAACATTTCGTTAATAACTTTGGTGTAAACGCAGCTTTAGATGCCAAGATTTATCATGGCGTTCCGAGTTACGGATGATAATGTCAATGAAAAACTTCATTTTCCTCATAAAATCTTTCCCATAAAAAATTTAACAGATTGTTGTTCTACAAGCGTCTCTACATGTTACAAAATGAAAATCCCAGTGAAAAACAAAAAGTGCCACTTGATAATTCCCAAATCATCTTTTTAATCGTAGCTCTGATTCAACTGAGCAATAACTTTCTGAACTTACTGAGTTAATAAAGTAACATTTAAAATTATCATAAGCGCAATGGGACTTGGGATTCCATCAATTCAGAATAAGTATTATACCGGTATTCATTTTTACAGGATTGAAGTAGTGCAACATTTAGATTAGCACACCAATAGATTTTATTTGTAGCGGAGTGAGTTCATTACTTTCATATCAAAGTTCTACTTTTTCCATTATGATATAGTACGACTACTGCAAAACAATGTCTGGTAGCCCTGGTAATGTAATGTAATGTAATGTAATGTAATGTATGGTTGATTGGAAGTCTCCAACCAGCCTGATCAGATTTCTTAGTGGGGCCATTGGCAAACATTTTATAAAAGCGCTGATATTATTACAATGACTTTATTCCTAGTAGATAGCATTTCTAGTAGATGGCTGAATATTCTCGTTACCACATTGCAAAGGATGTTCAGTGAGGTCTACTGTTATCTGGACTACTAGAGTATTGTAACTCCTAATGTCAGATTGAGTAAGAGCTTGAAATTTATTCCTATCTAGTGTACTCCATGTTCAATAATCTGCCTTTATCTTATATTAGAAGAAACTTGCCTCTGAATAAATTAAAAAACGCACTAAATGTAATTCTGAATGAAAATGCTTATTGTTCCGTAAATTAATTTTCAAATTGTTGAAAATATGATATTCAGTGCTGTGAGTTTATAAATAGTTTATGTCTTTTTTCAATGTATGACTTAATTTATTCAATTGTACTGGGTGATGATAATTATGACTTGATAAGACTGATTTGATGAATGATAACACTATTCATAAGATGACTACTAGATGTTATGAATTGAATTGCTCATTTATTGTATAACAGACTATAAGATGAATCCTTTAGACAAGGCCAATTCGCCTAATCTACATCCAAATTGTTTGTATTTATCGGTCAATATATTTCTTATTCCTAGACGCCAGCTAAGAAAGGGGTTTCAATTTTCGTAGAATAAGCACGTAATTCAAAACTGTATGTTTTTCAAAAATGTTGTGATTTCAAATTCAAATTTCGTTTATCACACACATAGGCTATACGAGAATTAAGAATTAATGAGAAAGTGTCCCGGAATAAGGTTTATGATTTTTGTTCTTCTGTATTTATACTAAGTGACATATTTATCAGTGATGGCTCTTAAACTGTAGGTTTATTATTAAATAACGAGTTTGGAGCACCAGAAAAATGGGATTATATTTTATTATAATAAATATTCAAAATTACGTTTCCAACCCACAATTATTGTCTTATTGTCATGTCCTTAAAGTTACTGTAAACCATATCGGTTGGGACTAATCAAGGTTTATTTAGGGTGGTTTTAATTATTAGTTTATGTGTTACAAATAGTTCACCTAGATTTAGATGGCAATTGAAACATTATTGATCTAACTAAAGCATGATATTAGTGTCAAAGACAGAAATCTGCGTTTTAATTCATTATCATGTGAGAGAGAGAGAGAGAGAGAGAGAGTGAGAGAGAGTGAGCCCGAAGGAAAGGGTATGTGTAAGAGAGTGATGTGGTTGAGTGGGAGTGACAGAGTTCGATATATTATATGCTATATGGTGGGTGAGGAATAATAGTGTGTCCCTTACGCTACACTCACAGATATATATATATATATAGTACATAAACCATATCCATAGATTTTGGAAGCGGCATGCTATCTTTTCAATCTTTTGAAACAGCATTTATTGTCTAAGGTTGGTGAAAGAAGTTTTCTGCATTCCATAACAACAATCTGCAGACTGACGTCTCGGGTATTAGAACCAAAAGGCCTTGCTTTATAGAACTATAAATACTCATTCAGTATTACAATGCCTTGCTTCCATGAAACAAAGCAAATGTTTCCCGTTAGGTACTTCTGGAAAGCCCGGTCAATTTGTCATCGGTGGTGTCCAGGTAGAACTACCCTGCTCATAGACTATGTTCACTGAAGCGTAAAACCAAAGTTAACCAAATGCTTCTATTTCTAAAAATTCTATTGCCAGGTATAAAGTACTGCACTTTGGCGGCAGGAAGAAGATGAACAATAATAAGGAGAAAAAATATAGATAGGAGAAGATTATAACCGTTGAGTACACTATTTTATCTATAACCACTCTTTTGACGAATTGAAAACTTATAAATTACTGGTGGTACTCCCATACAGTAACAGTCAGGGGTGTATTCAAATACCGTTGGATAACATCTTTCCAATATTGTTACATTCATCTAGAAGTATATAATCTGTTCTTTCTTACATTGATATCACTTATGTATAAGTTACTGCAGAATCAAAATTATTTTATATTGACTGAACAATTAAAAGTCACATTGAAATAGTTATTTTGGAGTTTGGTGGAAATAATACATTTACATGGAACTCAATTTATTCATTAAAGGCAATCTACATAATTCTAATAGGTTCTGGTAACACATAATGATAAAATAGGTGTTCAATGAATTAATGAAGCCTAACAACTTTAAATATATTTCAAATTATTTAAAATTAAATTGATTCTACCTCGGTGCAAGTCAGCTTCACATTTGTACATGTATCATTGTATCGAATTATTAAATATTTGATGATTTTGGTAAAACAACATTTTAATCCTGGACTAGTAGTTCTATGAACAGTAGACCTCGCGCAGTTATAAAACACAGCCTCGTCTCATACTGTCCATAAGAGTAAATCCTGTTTGTATGTTGTGTCGGCAAGATGTCGGTGTGAAAACGGCTAATGGCTGTTGGGGTTAGTGTATCAAAAATATGCTAACATCATAATGTAATTTACTTATCCACTTCGAGATTTACATAGTGATAATAAGTAGGAAATGAAATGTATAGCAAACACTTCAGTTGCTATGTAGGCCTACTGTATTGTATTCTGTAGTGTCTTATTTTTTACTAAAGTGATGAAGTATCAGAAAATACTATCATTCAGCATTGTTATGTATTATTTTCAATGTCATTTTTTTCTCTTTCTTTTCAATAATTTAAAATTTGTTATTATTTTAAATAAGTAGATAACTTAACTATTGTTTGTTTTTAATCATATTATTTGTATTTATTTTTTTCGTATTGTTATAATACTTGATAGAGAGTTGAGTGTAAGAGAGGGTCGACTGCGCCCTAACTTCGCTTTCTAAGAAAAATAAAGGCAGTCATTCTATTCTATTCATGTCACCATAATATATATGTATATATATTAAAAAACAGATGACATCCCATTTATTAGAGCAAATGGAATGCCTTCATCTTCATGTGTAGGCAACACACCACACCAACCTTGTTCCTGTGAGACTGACCTTGTCTCTGTGACACTACACTTGTTCGAATGGGACTCTACCCCTCTTCTTGTTCCACTGACACTACTTGTTCCAGTGAAACAGACCTTGTCTCTGTGAGACTCACCTTGTCTCTGTGAGACTCACCTTGTCTCTGTGAGACTCAACTTGTCTCTGTGGGAACTTGTTCCTGTGAGACTGCCATTTATAAAACTACTTGTTCCTATGAAACTTGTCTCTGTGACACTAATATCGTTCAAAAACACTACTTGTCTCTGTGAGAACTTGTCTCTGTGATACGGACCCAATTATTCTTCAAATTAATTGTTTGTTTATGCGTCAGTGTGATTCAATTTATTTCAGCGAGTTCTTCAATAGTCTATCTATTAAAATGGATAAACTTTGTCAAAAGATTAATGGACAAGATTAATGGTTGGCTTGAAATGTTTAATAATTGAACATTGTGTTCAATAAATATTTTCACTTTTCACCATCACAGGAGCTCTGCTTGAATGAGGAAGTTGGAATAGTTCACAATCTCGGGAGGAAAGTTACATTCAAGCTCTGCCTCTGCTGATAGAATATTATGATCTATCTATATAAAAGCGAAATGGCACTCACTCACTCACTCACTGACTGACTGACTCACTCACTCACTCACTCACTCACTCGCAGAACTAAAAATCTACCGGACCAAAAACGTTCAAATTTGGTGGGTATGTTCAGTTGGCCCTTTAGAGGCGCACTAAGAAATCTTTTGGCAATATTTCAACTCTAAGGGTTGTTATTAAGGGTTTAAAGTTCGTCTTTTAGCATGTATATTCTTCTTCTCCCAATCTCTTAATTATAATTGAAATTTCCATATCATATGTTACTATAGAACTATAATCTAGATAGAGTACCTCTTCGAAACAGTGTTAACTGGCAACTAAATTAATAATTTTGTCAGGTTGGCATTAAGTTGAGTTGACTTTGTTAGGTTGGCACCAAGTTGAAGATTTAAATGCATTTATCGCGGAAAAATTGATTGGGCACTGCTACTTCAATCCTGGGAATATTATATTACTAGCCGTCAGGCTCGCTTCGCTCGCCATATCCGTTTAGCCAGACGTTTAGTCTGGAACCTCGACTGGATTGTCCCAACATATGATAAAAAATCTCAAATGAAAAATGCAGGCGAGCGAAGCGAGCCTGCTGATATCATTCTTGGACGATCCAGTCGGGGTCCAGGGGGCGGAGCCCCCTGGCTAGATGGACATGGCGAGCGAAGCGAGCCTGACGGCTAGTCTATTATAATCGTTTATTATGATCTTCACATGATTAATAAAACGAAGCATAAATCAGTCCTAAGGATTTACAATTTTATATAGTGGAAATAATCATTTTATCACTAAATACCAGTGGAAATGGAGAAATTAAATGGAAATTAACATTTTTCAGTGTAGCAGGTAAGAGGAGAAGAAAAAACAGTAAAAGAAGTAAAGGATATGGCATGAAATTGATTGGAAAGTGAAATTTCAGTAGCAAATGGGTTCAGAAACTCATCAAAATTGAATTTATGATGTGAAAGTTCTGTTCATTTTTCTACTGTTGAGTGTAATACATAATTTTATAACTTCTAGGATCTACATTAAAATGAGTCATTCACTAATATCAAAGTCAACAACTATGCGATGGTAGTCTGATTTATTTATCTGAATCATTAAATTATCTGATAATATCCTTAATCAATAATAATATCTATTAGTCTATTGACTAATCTATCGCAGTAGCAGTACTGGGATAGTAGCCACTCAAGGTATTGTATTGATTTAATCATGAATATTGATTCAAGTGTACAGATTGAAAAAAAAATAGAAATTGCATTGTTCAAATTCGAATTAATGAATAATTATCATTAAACGAAAATCCTAATTGAATGCTTTAATTAGGGTGATTTCCAGCATTTAATTAGAACTTTCGTTTAATAATCCTATACTATTAAACAAGCAACTTCTGTTTATATGTTTGTATTTCACCGGATCTCGAAAACGGTTATCACGAAATTCAGAATATAGTAGGTTTATAATATAAAGATTCGATTGCACTAGGTCTCATCCCCGGGAAAACTCGCTGAAGGACATTAAAAGGATAATTATTATTCATCCTTGGAAAAACATCTGATAATTATTATTTTCGTCGTCTGTTGGTGATGGAAGTGAGTGAGCGAGTTCATATGTGTGGGACTGTGTCAACATTATGACTCAGCTGTTGAACTTTTGTAATCATTCAATCAGGTACTTAGTGCCGGTTGCAAAAAAGCCGGGTTATTTTCAATCCTGATTAATTCCAGTAGATCCATCTTTTTGAAATGGTCTTCTCTGATTTGGTTCACGTGAAGTTAATCAGGATTAAAATTTAACCGGCTTTTGTGCAACTGGGCCTTTGTGAGGGAAATTTTTGCATTCCTCTGGGAATTAATCTCAATTTACTGTTATTAGATGGAACATTTCTGTATGAATGTTATTTTATTTTCTTCTTTCGTAATAAATGTTTTATGCTTATGTAATCCAGAGCGAAGCTCGGTCCCCGATATTACAATAAAAAATTTGAAGAAAACAACTAAGCCTATGAGAGAAATCGTAGAAAAATCAAGATTTTCTAACCAATTAGAAAATAAAACATGAAATGCTTCGCAAGCTTCCAAGCGACTAATATAAAACTGAACGGAAACGAAATGAAGTTGTAGTCGATTCAAATTCGGTTTCACTCAATCAATGCAACGGAGCTTGATACGAGAGCAGCAACCCGGCAACGCGTGATTAATACAACAACCAACGGTCTCTCAAACAGTGAAGCGTATGCTAATCAGTAAACAGCACAGTCCGGAACCATTCCCATCACTACGGTACAAAGCAAAGCTCCATAAATTGTGTAGCAAGTTTTACAAACGCTACACAATCGTTGAATTAGCAGCTAATTAATGCGTTAACAATACACAAGATCTACAAAGCGTGAACAAAGTGATTCAGAATAAAAATATGTTTGGATTTCATTGAGTGCATAACAAAGAAGAATCGATATATATTATATTGAAGATTATAATGATATGCCCATATTTTGTTTGGAATGAGAGAATAGGTTATAAATGTGGGTTATTACCTATAGATTATTTTAGATAATAGATCTAGGCCTATTATGCATTAATCTCTAATATCTATGTTCTCAGTAACAATTTTGAAAAAATATATATAGCTTGATGAAAATTTAAAATTCATTCGTTTTATCGGGAATCTATTGTTTCGTAAGAAATAAGTATAACTATAAATTATATGGTAGGCTACATTAGATTTGGTACGTGTCCTCGAAACCGAATCTTAAAATATTAAATGAGTGAACTTTTCAGAAGTAGTTTTCTAAATATTTCTTTTCTTTTCAAACATTAGCTTTAGTATTTTTTGCTTTGAATAAATTGTATACGAGTCTTATTGTTGTATTAAGGAAGCATATTTGGGGGTTACCTGTTGTTCCCGTTGTAATATCATGAATAAATAACATTTTGAAGCATTCAGTCCTATTTGTTTTAGTTTGTAATGAAAGATAGACAGCAAATCCACAAGATTCTTAAATAATTGGCAATGAATGCAATAGTAGCAAGCAAACATTATAAAATTATATTTGTAAGTTTTGCAACGGATTACGCAAGACAAAATATATTTAAAGAGTATGAATTTGATATGAATAATTAAAAAGGAAGTACAGTAATTTGTTACTTCAGTCAACACGCGATACGTTTCCTCTCCCTCATATCATGTTTAGCATTATTTATAGTGTAGGCCTAGTGTTGTACAATGTAGTCTACAAATCGGACAAATTATTACATGGAGAAAAATTAAACATGTACATTACTCATAAATACATTTATTACATTGATGCAATTAAGCTTCACTACCGAATCAAACGCTACTTTATACACATCAACAGTTTTTATTCCGGAAGGAAAGGACTATTCCCATTCATCACGTCTGAAATACTCAACTGAACAACTTGGAATTTTTTATATAGATTCTTAATTTAACGAGGATAGTCATAGACTATCATATAGTCATAGACTATCGTATAGTCATAGACTATAGAATAGTCATAGACTATAGAATAGTCAATTCTTCAAGATTTCAGTAGGTCGAATCTTCAGTTTGTCAAGTTTTCAATTAAACACTTGCAAAGCAGGGGTTACCTGCTTATTGAGAATAAACGTGTTGATAGTGAACAAATTGTTACACCTGTGGCAGCGATAGCCAGGGTCTGCTAGAGAGTAGGATAAAATGGTGTACTGTAAAGTGTATAAAATATTATTATTGTAGTAGATGTAGATCTAGGAGAGCAGTGGACTGGCACTGACAGTGGCTTTGGCCGCGGCGAGAGGCGACCTTGTGACTTGCGACCTGCGACTGGTGACCGCGCCCCGTTGCGAAATCAGCAGCAGCCGCCAGACCGCAGGAATCCCGCGTCCAACCTCCAGACCACCGAGTACCAACGACAAGCACGAGGAAAAGCTGTTCAGGTGGAATAAGGGAAGATTTTGAAGTGGTGAATTGATAAGAATACAAAGGTAAAGTGTACAGGTGGGAGAAAAAAGGAGGAAATGACTGTAGGGAAGAAGAAGAAGAAGAAGAAGATTGATTGAGTACTTTATACATGTAGATTACAACAATATATACTGGCTTATACACTTATATACAATAGTTTACAATACAGCAGAATTATAGATGAATTTACATAATATAGACTAAGAAAATTATTATTGAACTGTATATGATATGAAAAAAAAACAATTTGTGATACTATAGATAATATTGTTATGCATCTACATAAATTGGCGGAGCTTTGGACATATCAATGTCCATTCTTCGGAAAGAATATTCAAAATATCCTTCCCACTAACTCTCTACCAAAACAAGAAAAAGAAGAAGAAGAAGAAGAAGAAGAAGAAGAAGAAGAAGAAAAAGGAAAAGAAAAAGAAGAAGAAGAAGAAAAAGGAAAAGAAAAAAAGAAGAAGAAGAAGAAGAAGAAGAAGAAGAAGGAAGAAGAAGAAGAAGAGAAGAAGAAGAAGAAGAAGAAGAGAAGAAGAAGAAGAGAAGAAGAAGAAGAAGAAGAAGAAGAAGAAGAAGGAGAAGAAGAAGAAGAAGAAGAAGAAGAAGAAGAAGAAGAAGAAGAAGAAGAAGAGAAGAAGAAGAAGAAGAAGAAGAAGAAGAAGAAGAAGAAGAAGAAGAAGAGAGAAGAAGAAGAAGAAGAAGGAAGAAGAAGAAGAAGAAGAAGAAGAAGAAGAAGAAGAAGAAGAAGAAGAGGAAGAAGGAGAAGAAGAAGAAGAAGAGAGGAGAAGGAGGAAAAGAAGAAGTAGAAGAGGATGATGAAGAAGAAGAAGTAGAAGAAGAAGAAGAAGTAGAAGAAGAAGAAGAAGAAGTAAGAATGATGTGAAGGAAAAGAGTAAAATAGGATAAGAGAAAAATGAGGTAGAAGAAAAGAAAGAGACATGTCACCGCTTCTTACCACAATGCTGTGTTGCTAAAACACGTGAATGTTAAATTGAACACAAATTAGTACTAAATTCAAAAATTATTATGAAGCACCATGGGTGTTTTTTGGAAACGAAAAGCGTAAAACAGCATTTTGACGCCATTTAAAAACCATGGGATTACGCGATTTTTAGGCGATAACACGTTTTTTCCAGAAGGTCCAGATTTCTCATCAACATACTGCTTATCGAGGAATAACTGACTGCTTATTACTCGATTCAACTAGTTTTTACTCAATTCAACTAGTTGTTTTACTCGATTCCACTAGTTGTTTTACTCAATTAAACTAGTTGTTTTACTCGATTCAACTAGTTGTTTTACTCGATTCAACTAGTGGTTTTACTCGATTCCACTAGTTGTTTTACTCAATTCAACTAGTTGTTTTACTCAATTCAACTAGGTTTTTTACTCGATTCAACTAGTTTTTTTTACTCGATTCAACTAATTGTTTACCCAATTCAACTAGTTGCTTTACTCAATTCAACTAGAATATTAATAGCATTTCAAACAAAAACTCAACTCACTTTCAAAGTATATAATTGAAGAAAGAATGATAATATACAAAGAAGAAAGACGATGGATGAGAGGAATCTGAGAGCAGAGTTAAATGTCTGAAAGTCTAAAATATGAGTCTAGTCTGAAATATGAGCCTAGTCTAAAATATGATGCCTATTATTTCAGGTTGTTTTAGATCCTGTCTATTAGTTTCTACCCTGAGTAACTGTTCTTTAACATAATTATGATTCTCAAGGTCTTCCAATTTCTTCAATTACTCAATTTGTGACCAACTGTAACAGAAACAGTGATGGAGCATACGGTACTTTACGCTATAGTGAGGTCTACGTTATAATGGTAGTGTTTGATTAGCAATGGTATTGCTATCCTTGTCTATCATTCAACAAAGCGGATAGCGCTATCTCTTTCTCGCTTAGCTCTGTTGCCAGATCGGCTTTTAACAATGTAGAATTATTAATTAATTAACAAAATATTTCATATAAATCAAGAAAATTCATTATGAAAAATATAATTCCTTGCTTAATAAAATATAATTGATTATTTTGAACGAGAATGAACAATTAATATTACATTAATAAACCTGTATCGGCTACCATCAAGAAGGCATTGAAAAGACAGTGAGGATCGTCAACATTGTTCTCCTATCTTTCCACTACCATTATAACGTGGACCTCACTATAGCAACTGATAACGAAAATGTTGTGTAGATGCTTTCCAGAGGAAGTGAACGCAGACAATGAATTTCAGCGAACCGTATCAATGAATCTATCATATTTTATTTTTATTTATTTATTTAGAATGCAAATAACACTAATGTAATAGCGTTGGTAGATAAAATAATAAGGTAGTCCTTGTGCTATTTTTCTTCCAAATTTATAGGTGACAAAGTCCAAGATAAGGTTAGAATTTCACGTGTACAATTTTTATAAAATTTTGGTCCAAAATAAACATTAAAACTATAAATTTTGAATTTAGATGGCTTAAATTGATAAATTAATTAAAAATATTCCACTCAATTACCACTTGTATCAGAATAAAGTGATAATACGAGTAGCAGTGATATGAAATGAAAAAAGTATCAAGCAGTGATTATCATCCAGAGACGAATAGACCAAAGAGTGGTGACAGAAGTGAAGCTATCACTGAGCTTCTGGTTCCCGTGATAATTTCGGGAGACAAGGAAGCTGATAATTACTGGCAAAAGACTTTGCGCATTACTCCTATCCGGTGTCAGAGCCCTGTCCCTGGTTGAGATGCCAATCTACGAATCTTTTGTCACCTGCGCCGGCCGTTGCTAATTTCCCTAAAGACCGCGCACTCTCAATGGGTCGGACTCTCCGTAGCAATTATTCGGCCCGTTTTGATGGCGTTTGTTGTCATTAAAACAAAGCTGAGGTATCTACTTCCGTTAACCACGGGCGGTTTCCTTCAGGTACTTCCTCACACCCGAAACTTCCAGCCAGCGTTGCTCTTTTAATTGGCAGCAGTTGGTGAAGCGAGGAAGAGCTACGGATGATCACACTACAGAAGCCCTTGTCAAAATGTTAGGAAATTCACCTAAATCCTTCTAAATCTTCTAAAATTGATTCCAACTAGCAAACAAAAATATTCTGGTAGACTACAATATTCTAAACAAGCTTCATTTCTGATGAATTTCCATTCATTATTGAATGAACTAGGCAAATGTGACTTTCTGGTGCTGAAAATATAATGTAGAAATCTCTCCAAACACCAATTTCGAAACAATCAATTGATAATATTGCATCTAAAGGTGCGTACAGATTTACGCGCCGCGAACATGAGCAATTCACATTTAATCAGCTGATGCCAAGCTTTTTATATCTCTGTATCTTACCGTTTCTGTAAAAATAAAAATACAGCTATAGTCAGCTGATTAAAAGTGAATTGCTCATGTTCGCGGCGCGTATATCTGTACGCACCTTTATATATGCAGTAGATTTTGAATTTATGATTAAATATACGTCCAAATTCGTATATAGATTTGGAATCTATGATTCACAAATAGTGATTTGGAAATTTGTCATATTGAAAGTTTAAATTTTGTGAATTCGTATATAGATTTGGAATCTATGATTCACAAATAGTGATTTGGAAATTTGTCACTTTTAAAGTTGAAATTTTGTGAATTCGTCCAAATTCGTATATAGATTTGGAATCTATGATTCCCAAATAGTGATTTGGAAATTTGTCATTTTGAAAGTTTAAATTTTGTGAATTCGTCCTAATTCGTATATAGATTTTGAATCTATGATTCACAAATAGTGATATGAAAATGAAAAAAGTATCAAGCAGTGATTATCATCCAGAGACGAATAGACCAAAGAGTGGTGACAGAAGTGAAGCTATCACTGAGCTTCTGGTTCCCGTGATAATTTCGGGAGACAAGGAAGCTGATAATTACTGGCAAAAGACTTTGCGCATTACTCCTATCCGGTGTCAGAGCCCTGTCCCTGGTTGAGATGCCAATCTACGAATCTTTTGTCACCTGCGCCGGCCGTTGCTAATTTCCCTAAAGACCGCGCACTCTCAATGGGTCGGACTCTCCGTAGCAATTATTCGGCCCGTTTTGATGGCGTTTGTTGTCATTAAAACAAAGCTGAGGTATCTACTTCCGTTAACCACGGGCGGTTTCCTTCAGGTACTTCCTCACACCCGAAACTTCCAGCCAGCGTTGCTCTTTTAATTGGCAGCAGTTGGTGAAGCGAGGAAGAGCTACGGATGATCACACTACAGAAGCCCTTGTCAAAATGTTAGGAAATTCACCTAAATCCTTCTAAATCTTCTAAAATTGATTCCAACTAGCAAACAAAAATATTCTGGTAGACTACAATATTCTAAACAAGCTTCATTTCTGATGAATTTCCATTCATTATTGAATGAACTAGGCAAATGTGACTTTCTGGTGCTGAAAATATAATGTAGAAATCTCTCCAAACACCAATTTCGAAACAATCAATTGATAATATTGCATCTAAAGGTGCGTACAGATTTACGCGCCGCGAACATGAGCAATTCACTTTTAATCAGCTGATGCCAAGCTTTTTATATCTCTGTATCTTACCGTTTCTGTAAAAATAAAAATACAGCTATAGTCAGCTGATTAAAAGTGAATTGCTCATGTTCGCGGCGCGTATATCTGTACGCACCTTTATATATGCAGTAGATTTTGAATTTATGATTAAATATACGTCCAAATTCGTATATAGATTTGGAATCTATGATTCACAAATAGTGATTTGGAAATTTGTCATATTGAAAGTTTAAATTTTGTGAATTCGTATATAGATTTGGAATCTATGATTCACAAATAGTGATTTGGAAATTTGTCACTTTTAAAGTTGAAATTTTGTGAATTCGTCCAAATTCGTATATAGATTTGGAATCTATGATTCCAAATAGTGATTTGGAAATTTGTCATTTTGAAAGTTTAAATTTTGTGAATTCGTCCTAATTCGTATATAGATTTTGAATCTATGATTCACAAATAGTGATTTGGAAATTTGTAATTTTGAAAGTTTCTATTTTGTGATTCTCTAAGGAACTTGCCAAGCTCACACTCTGTCACGCGCTCTGTTCGCGTTCTGCTCTAGCTCGACCTGCGATCATATTGGGATCTGCTCGTGAAACGTTCGTTTGCGGAGCAGAGAGTCTGTACGCACCTATAGACACTGAAATTTCATAGACCCTGCATGCAAAAACAGCTTATGAATCAAATCAAAATCTAGCAAAGATTCTTCTAAACTTGAAAAGATTTGAGAATTATGATTTCACAAATAGTGAATTTGGAATTTTTCATTTTGAAAGTTTCTGTTTTGTGATTCTCATAGACTCACAGTCATAATTTTTTTATGAAAATTCATAGACTGTGCATGGAAACTTAGCTAATGAATGGTTTATCCAGATAAAATTAAAACGATTCAAGGAAAAATGAAAGAAGATGACGATTGGCCAATGCGGAAGAAGAAAAGACTGAGATGAAGAAATGGTAAGGAAAAATGTATGGTAATGAAAAGTTATGAAAGTGAAGTAATTGATTTACATTAGACAGGTAGACTTAGGGCCGGTTTCCGAACTCGGGATTCAGCCAAGTCAGGACTTCCTATATACGGCAGTATATAGGAGGTCCTGGCTAAGTTCTAGACTCTAAACAGCTGGAATCAGAAAATTGTCTTTCGCATCCAGTTTTTACTTTCCTTGCCCTATTACCATAGGTAAGGAAAGTATTGCTTTCCGAAAAAAATTAAGGTACCCCAATTTGTAAATTTCTATACGTTTCAAACTCCCTGAGTCCAAAAAAGTGTGTGTGTGTGTGTGTTGTGTGTGTGTGTGTGTGTGTGTGTGGTGTGTGTGTGTGTGTGTGTGTGTGTGTGTGTGTGTGTGTGTGTGTGTGTGTGTGTGTGTGTGTATGTATGCGTATATGTGCGTCTGTGTACACGATATCTCATTTCCCAATTAACGGAATGACTTGAAATTTGAAATTTGGAACTTAAGGTCCTTACAATACAAGGATCCGACACGAACAATTTTGATCAAATTCAATTAAAGATGGCGAAAATGTTGTCAAAAACAGGGTTTTTCACGATTTTCTCGAAAACGGCTCCACCGATTTTGATCAAATGACCTAAATTAGTCATTGATAAGCTCTATCAACTGCCATAAGTCCCATATCTGTAAAAATTTCAGGAGCTCCGCCCCATCTATGCAAAGTTTGATTCTAGTTTCTGAATTATCAGACTTCAGATACAATTTAAACAAAAAAGTTTGAATGAAAAAGATTGAGCATGAGAGTCTCTACAATTAATGTTCAGTAACATTTTCACCTAAAATTAAAAATAAGCTCGAAATTCGAGAAAATGTGATTATCCAATTGCAAACTGTTGGCAACTGTTGATTCTATTAAAATGATTCACTATGAAGAGATAGCAAACCTTGTGTGTCTCCAGCGTTATTGCCCTGTCACCAGCTGGCTCAAATCTTTGAATAGTAGACTTGAGATGCGCGGGAACACTAGCGTCAGGTGATCAATTTTCATAACGGCAAGGAAAGATGTGTGAGTGCGGCACACTAGATTTTTTTCAATTAGAAAAATAATAGAGAGGTGAGAGAATTCAGTCACCTGAATCAGAGAAAACTTCTATACGAAGATGTAGAGTAAGTTATACTACACTAAGATTGTTTTAGAAACTAGATTGTATTATTCTGTGCCTGAATGTATGCAAGGGAGCTACGTTGTATGACTACCTATCGATATTTAGTTTTTAAACGAAAACCTTGGACAATGAGTGAGCACTCCAGTCTTATGCAACAATTGGGACCATTAAAAATACTAAGAAGCAATAGGAGAAAGTTCGATCGGAACTTTAGCAAAGCAACAATGGCCGGCGAAAATGTCTGATTCACAAAACAGCTGTCATCCTGGAACTGGAAGGCGTATTAAGGAGAAATTAGATAACAATCAACAGCACCGATAACAATGTAGAGGAAAAGAGTGTAGGAGGTGAACTGGTGGCTGATTGGATCTCAATATATTATAGAGTGCAAATGCTTTCTTAACGGTGACACATTGATACAGTGCTTTCTTCGATCAAACTATAGACTATCAAGGAATTCTAGATTTCTTTCACAAAATTCCAGAATTCCAGACTTTCTCACATAGAGGAACAATACTAACGATAGATTGAGAATATGCATTCTCAACAGAATATTTTAGACTTTCTCAAATGGAGGAATAATATACTAACGATAGATTGAGAATATGCATTCTCAACAGAATATTGTAGACTTTCTCACATGGAGGAACAATACTATCAATAGATTGAGAATATGCATTATCAACAGAATATTCTAGACTTTCTCACATGGAGGAATAAAATACTAACGATAGATTGAGAATATGCATTCTCAACAGAATATTGTAGACTTTCTCACATGGAGGAACAATACTATAAATATATTGAGAATATACATTCTCAACAGAATATTCTAGATTTTCTCACATGGAGGAATAATATACTAACGATAGATTGAGAATATGCATTCTCAACAGAATATTGTAGACTTTTTCACATGGAGGAACAATACTAACGATAGATTGAGAATATGCATTCTCAACAGAATATTCTAGACTTTTTCACATGGAGGAACAATACTAACAATAGATTGAGAATATGCATTCTCAACAGAATATTCTAGACTTTCTGACATGGAGGAACAATACTAACGATAGATTGAGAATATGCATTCTCAACAGAATATTCTAAACTTTCTCACATGGAGGAACAATACTAACGATAGATTGAGAATATGCATTCTCAACAGAATATTCTAGATTTTCTCACATGGAGGAATAATACTAAAGATAGATTGAGAATATGCATTCTCAACAGAATATTCTAGATTTTCTCACATGGAGGAATAGTACTAAAGATAAATTGAGAATATGCATTCTCAACAGAATATTCAAGACTTTCTCACATGAAGAATAACACTAACGATAGATTGAGAATATGCATTATCAACCGA
This sequence comes from Nilaparvata lugens, assembly GCF_014356525.2. Lineage (NCBI taxonomy): Eukaryota > Metazoa > Arthropoda > Insecta > Hemiptera > Delphacidae > Nilaparvata > Nilaparvata lugens. Next base: position 88,050,650 of record NC_052506.1, on the reverse strand, counting down.
ATATTCTAGACTTTCTCACATGGAGGAATAATTCTAACGATGGATTGAGAACATGCATCATCAACAGAATATTCTAGACTTTATCACATGGAGGAACAATACTAAAGATTGATTGAGAATATGCATTCTCAACAGAATGTTCTTGACTTTCTCACATGGAAGAACAATACTAACGATGGATTGAGAATATGCATTATCATCAGAATATTCTAGACTTTTTCACATGGAGGAACAATACTAACGATAGATTGAGAATATGCATTCTCAACAGAATATTGTAGACTTTCTCACATGGAGGAACAATACTATCAATAGATTGAGAATATGCATTCTCAACAGAATATTCTAGACTTTCTCACATGGAGGAACAATACTAACGATTGATTGAGAATATGCATTCTCAACAGAATATTCTTGACTTTCTCACATGGAAGAACAATACTAACGATGGTTTGAGAATATGCATTATCAACAGAATATTCTAGACTTTTTCACATGGAGGAACAATACTAACGATAGATTGAGAATATGCATTATCAACAGAATATTCTAAACTTTCTCACATGGAGGAACAATACTAATGATAGATTGAGAATATGCATTCTCAAGAGAATATTCTAGACTTTCTGACATGGAGGAACAATACTAACGATAGATTGAGAATATGCATTCTAAACAGAATATTTTAGACTTTCTCAAATGGAGGAATAATATACTAACGATAGATTGAGAATATGCATTCTCAACAGAATATTGTAGACTTTCTCACATGGAGGAACAATACTATCAATAGATTGAGAATATGCATTCTCAACAGAATATTCTAGATTTTCTCACATGGAGGAATAATATACTAACGATAGATTGAGAATATGCATTCTCAACAGAATATTGTAGACTTTCTCACATGGAGGAACAATACTATCAATAGATTGAGAATATGCATTCTCAACAGAATATTCTAGACTTTCTCACATGGAGGAACAATACTAAAGATTGATTGAGAATATGCATTCTCAACAGAATGTTCTTGACTTTCTCACATGGAAGAACAATACTAACGATGGATTGAGAATATGCATTATCAACAGAATATTCTAGACTTTTTCACATGGAGGAACAATACTAACGATAGATTGAGAATATGCATTCTCAACAGAATATTGTAGACTTTCTCACATGGAGGAACAATACTATCAATAGATTGAGAATATGCATCCTCAACAGAATATTGTAGACTTTCTCACATGGAGGAACAATACTATCAATAGATTGAGAATATGCATTCTCAACAGAATATTCTAGACTTTCTCACATGGAGGAACAATACTAACGATTGATTGAGAATATGCATTCTCAACAGAATATTCTTGACTTTCTCACATGGAAGAACAATACTAACGATGGTTTGAGAATATGCATTATCAACAGAATATTCTAGACTTTTTCACATGGAGGAACAATACTAACGATAGATTGAGAATATGCATTATCAACAGAATATTCTAGACTTTCTGACATGGAGGAACAATACTAACGATAGATTGAGAATATGCATTCTCAACAGAATATTCTAAACTTTCTCACATGGAGGAACAATACTAACGATAGATTGAGAATATGCATTCTCAACAGAATATTCTAGATTTTCTCACATGGAGGAATAATACTAAAGATAGATTGAGAATATGCATTCTCAACAGAATATTCTAGATTTTCCCACATGGAGGAATAATACTAGAAGATTGAGAATATGCATTCTCAACAGAATATTCTAGATTTTCTCACATGGAGGAATAATACTAAAGATAGATTGAGAATATGCATTCTGAACAGAATATTCTAGACTTTCTCACATGAAGAATAATACTAACGATAGATTGAGAATATGCATTATCAACAGAATATTCTAGACTTTCTCACATGAAGGAATAATACTAACGATGGATTGAGAACATGCATTATCAACAGAATATTCTAGACTTTATCACACGGAGGAACAATACTAACGATTGATTGAGAATATGCATTATCAACCGAATATTCTAGACTTTCTCACATGGAGGAATAATTCTAAAGATAAATTGAGAATATGCATTATCAACAGATACTTTCTACGTTGCAGTGTTGGAAAACGAGTAGTTCCTACATGAAAACACCCTACCTCATCAAATCCGAATGTTGTATTGACGTTTGCTGCTAGCAAGAGTCTCAAAGGCACCTGAGCCTGAGAGGATTTACGGGGCGAGTGACGAGAAAAAGTGCTTTCCCAACTCTTCCTTTACAGAGGATGGGGTAGGCCTACAGGTAGAACATGACATAAAATATATCTAAGACTTCGCTCTCAAAGTTTTCCGCGATCACTCACTTCCTGTAGCACTAGCGTTTCTCTCTCTCGCGCTCTCTTTCTCACTCAATCTCTCTCTCTCTCGCGCTCTCTCTCTCTCTCTCTCTCTCTCTCTCTCTCTCTCTCTCTCTCTCTCTCTCTCTCTCTCTCTCTCTCTCTCTCTCTCTCTCTCTCTCTCTCTCTCTCTCTCTAAAACTTTGCTGTATTGTAAGCTATTGTATGAGTGTATAAGCCAGTATTATTGTAATCTACATAAATAAAGTAATCAATCAAGCAATCAATCTCTCTCTCTCTTTCTCTCTCTCTACCCCTCTCTCTCTCTCTTCTCTCTCTCTCTCTCTCTCTCTCTCTCTCTCTCTTTACATCACATTATTATATTATCGTTATTCTAATTGCATTTCTATATTTTATTTATTCTCATTGATTAATTATTTATACTTTGTGAAATTCGTTGAATAACTAGCATTATCGTCATTCTATGTAAATTGTGTATAAGCCATTAAAGATTGTAACAAACATAAATAAAGAAATCTAATCTAATCTAATCTAATCTTTCTCTATTTGGTAGAGAGTTAGTGGGAAGGATACTTCGAATATTCTTTCCGAAGAATGGACATTGATAAGTCCAAAGCTCCGCCAATTTATTTAGATGCCAATTTAGATGCATAACAATATTATCTATTTTATCTTTACTTATTACAAATTGTTTTTTTACAGCTCAATAATTATTTTCTTAGTTTATATTTTGTAAATTCATCTATAATTTTGCTCAATAATTATTTTCTTAGTTTATATTTTGTAAATTCATCTATAATTTTGCTGTATTTTAAGCTATTGTATATAGTGTATAAGCCAGTATATATTTTAATGTACATAAATAAAGTACTCAATCAATCAATCAATATATCTCTTTCTTTCTCTTTCTCTCTCTCTCTTTTTTTATGTATTATTGTATTTTGATTAATAGTTTTATTTACTTATATTAATCTTATGTAATCTCATTACATGATGTAATCTATTTTTTTCTGTTCTTATGTAAATTTGTCTTCTTTTGTAAAGGGTTGTGTGGCAGAGAGGACCAGGAGTCCTAATTCCGCCCTAATAAAGGCATATAATCAATCAATCAATCTCTCTTTCATTCACTCTCTGAATGTTTCCGTAGAATTTAATAACACACACACACCTTTGATCAGAAAAATGTAATGTGATGCCAAATTTCTATTCTGAACACTTCAAGTAGATAACACAATATTATCAAATAAAAGTTATCTGTGAGATGGACGGTATGAAAAACCATGAAATAGCTCTCACAACACTTTTCTTTGAGTTTCAAAACTCTTGTGGAGAGTTCAAGAAGTTTCGTTCAACTCAATATCAAGATCAGGGTAGTGATGCTGTCGGAGACTTCCAAGAAAAGTCGCAGGTCGAGAAGAAATTGCTTCCGAGAAAATTTCGAATTTTCCAAAGTTCTTGTGTCACTCTCTTTCATCTCATTTTTCCAATTTCCAGCAACAGGCTGTTGAGAATATTAATAAAAGTTGGTTTAGAGCTGATTACTTCTTATAGGTTGTCATCGACTTTACTTCAAAGTTCAAGAGTTGAGCCCCTTCTAGTTATTTCTTATCATAAGTTTTTTTTTTGAAATTTTAGTAGAACACAACTTTTTTTTACCGCCTCTCTCTGAATTCAATTAACTGCTCTATAATTCATGATTTATGATCATTCCAAGCAAAATGAAATCCACATTGTCACGTGGTAATTTGAAACCACCAAATATTTCTAAATGAGCCAATAAAATGTAATAGAACTATAAAATTGGAAAGAAGGTTAGACCTATCTAAAGAGTAAATCAACTCAAATCAAGTATTACTAGTGATTAGGAGTAATAGCATTATCAACAACGATAAGAAAATATGTATTATTGTGATTTAATAATTATGAGAACTCATTGGTAAGATCAAAAAATTATAAAGCGGCATAATTATTATTGGCGGATTACAAAAATAAAAAATAAAATAAAATGCATGAACATTGAGGTTAGAGTTACTTGTTTACGTTTTGAAAAGAATTAGTCGATCTTGGATAAATCGATAATTATCCGAACCAATACTGAATGAATCAGCTGATTATTCGATCAACCATATGACCGGTTGAATCATATAAAATTCACTCATAAAGGATATATTATGTATACTAAAGGAAGTCGATGTGTAGAAATACAAATAACTATTATTTCTGTATAAATATTTATTATAATCTAAAAAAGCATGATAAATCAAGAGTATAAAAAACTCATATAAAAACTAAATGTATTATCTATTAAAATCGTATGTTACGATTTATTTATGAATTCAATTTAAGATAAATACCCCATATATCTGTATAAAAACTTCTTTTATTAATTTTTTCTATTATAAAGTCGAGGAAGCCCTGATTCCCAAGGCAACCAATTGTATTGAGTCTATTAAATTGAGGGCCAATCAGAGAGTAGCTTATAGAATTATTCTAGGAAGAAGCAATTTTTCTGAAAACCTTTTCTTCTGGCTTAAGATCCCAACCCGAGAGGATGCACATGGAGTTTAGGGTCTTTTCTTATTCCTTTTAAAAATTTTTTAACGAATATTAAGCCAAACCCTTTTTTAAATGTAATGTATGTTTGTTGAATGTTAATTGTTTGTGAACTCAGTGCTGTCAAGGAGTTCGTAATTGTAAAGATTCCCATAAAAATAGCTTTAATTCGAAAGAAACTTATAGAAATCTGGACCACACGTTAGCCCAGCAGTGACGAAAAGGAGCCTACCTAATTAATTATTGGAAATAATTAATTCAATCCACGAGAACATCCAGAACTTCAGTCAGTGAGTGATAAGTCAAACCAAATGAGCTCATTTGTCTACGTTCAGTGGGGTAATAATTAATAAAAAAGCGCTATTCCAAATAATTAGAGTAAAAATAGAAAGTCACCACGTGTTGAACCATATCACATAGTTCACAAGAACATTTTATAAATTTATTTATTATATGTAGGAAGCTTACTTCCGTGCACTGCCCGAATTCACATTAAAAGCCCTGAGATCTCATATTTGAATATTAATTTATTAAATATTAATTTTGTTTATTGAACCAAGTATATCATATCAAACTTATAGACCGAACAGGTTTTTATTGGTAGAATTTTGTATTGATTGGAAGTCTAAGTACCAGTATTAAATATAATATATTTATGAATTTGAAATTCATTACTGTGAATATTAGTAAAGCCTGTGATAATTATTCAGATTTTAAAAATAGATTATTTAAGTGAATTATAGTTATATCGAATATTTTATGCACATTTTTTCTATGGGAATATATTTTGTGTTTTATGTCAGCATACAAACTTATAGAATTTTTTATTATATCCCAATTCATCTCGTGTTATATAGTTTGAGCTGTTTTGGTACCAACAAATATTTAGCAGCACTTAAAATCATAGAATCAAATAATATTAACCTTATTCAGAGCACTCAATATCTATCATCCTTTGATGATATTCATTTCATCAGCCAGAACAAATATATTAAGAAATTATATTAATGAGGTTCCAGTTATATCATATAAGGATCCAGAGAGCTTCAAGAACTGGCGTTGTAAGTTCTAAGGAATTTTGAAAGGGTATATTGGTGAATACTTGTACTCACGACGAGCGTTTTAAGAATCAACTAGAAACGACTATAGTTGGTCCTGATTATTCTCTAGTGGTACATGGTTACTGATAATCAGTCATCAAATATTCTTTTAATTTCCTTACTGGTATTCTTCAAAAACTTCATAGAAGCAGCGGTAAGAATTATCAATCCCTGGTCCTTGAACCTTAGGGTGATTATTTGTATTTATAAAATTCATGTTTCTACCACTGAGCTAGAGCTGAGGTTTGAACCCAGTAATTTTGCGAGCCGGAAGGCCTTAATTTTTTGTGAATTTATTCGCAAAAGAGGGAATTTAGAGACTGCTCTTATAAATACCAGAAACATCGTATTATCTGTGAAGGAATTGCAATCTATAACTTCTCACAATAGCTTCATAACGTGGGACTCTATCATAAGAGATAACCCCCCCAGGAGCACAACTTCACACAATGGCACCCAACCAGTGGAGCATGAGGAAAAGCTTACCTACTCAATCTTACTATCAATGATTAATGAAATTATTGATAAAACTGAAAGCTGCAAGAAACATATCTGAAGTTGTTCGACAAGATATATCTGATGATCTATTGTAAGTTTCTGGCTAAAATAATTGAGTTGCTCTTCAAATTAAAATTTTTCAAGCTGCATAAATACTGACAAACTGTATCACACGAGTTTGAGAACATAATTCTCATAATAGAGAAAATTGGATGGAAATTTCCATAAAAGTTATAGTAAAAATTTTGATTTTTGATCTTTGAATCTAGACATTGTATGCTGACCAGGGTTATAGGTTATTTGAGGCATTATAATACTATCGTTATTCAGGAGGATAAGACCCTAATTAAAATTTTAAGAACTATATTAGTATAATTTGTAAGCCATATCTGTCTATGTTGATAAGCGTACCTGTAGCACTAGAAGGTCTTTTTGTAATATATGTATATGACACTTGAAACTTCAACACAACACAATTTTATCCAGAATAGGCACTATCACTGAATCCATTTTAATATTCCTGAGACTTGGCAACACACTTGGCTATTTACTCGAAGTATTCAATAATAACGTCACCATGAACCAGTCGCCGGCTAACTCGCAAATTTCCTACTTCAGCGAACATCCCCAAAACTATGTAGCCACGACACCGGCAAATCAACAGCCCCAGGACGATGCAGCGGAGACCCCACGAGAGAGAGAGGGAGGCAGCATATGCTCCATCAGTTTCGACCCGCAAAACTTAGCTCAATTGTCTTCTACGAAGATTGATAACGTCGTCGATGCGAGTAAGTCCGATGAGAGTCCGGCTGAGGGAGATGAGGGAGTGAGGGCGTCCAACCCGGTACCGGCGTCTTCGCAGATCGCCCCAAGCGCCGCCGAGGGAACGGAGAGTGCCGCCACCCAATCGCCATCCGATATCGCCAATCAACCGCCATCCGCCACCAACCTGGAAAAACGCAATACAACATTAGACTCTTCAGTCGGTTACATTACCAATCTTATGGCAAATGATTCTACAAACGAACTCAAACTCATGCTCAGTCAAATCTTAGCAAGACAGGACAACGAAGCGAAGGCAAACCGGGAAGCTATGCAGAAAAATAGTGAAACTATCACTGAAAATATTACCAAGACTGTACAAGAAGGTATTAAAACCATGGATGCAAAATTTTCTAGCTTCAGGGAGGAAGTGAGAAATATAATAGATACAAAAATAGATACTCAATCTGCAGTTATCAAAAAGCTAGAAACTCGTCTAGATGATGTCACCTGTCAAATAAATGAACGGTTGGAAGACGTACCAAAGGAAGTTGAAAAACAGGTGGACGTATTGGGTAAGGAGCTGGGCACCGCTATCATGGGAACGGTCATGGGAAGGTGTTAGAAAATAAGGGCGAGATAGAGTCGAAAGTGGAGGAAAATAATAAGAAAATAGTAGAAATAGTCAAGGAACAAAGTAACGTGCAGGCAGTATAGCAAATTTAGCGGAGGAGGGGGCAAAATCAAGTGAGAGATACGGCATGTTGGAGAATGCTATAGCGGACAGCAGTTGAAGCTAACCGGATTGTATGATGAATGAACACACATAAGAAAATTATGATGATAAATGGATCGCAATGAAGAACGAGTCTCCAGAATAGAGACAGTATGGAAAATATCCGGTCAGTCGAGTGCAGTATACACGAATGAAGTAGTAACGGCACTCAACTTTTTCAAGTCTTGGAAAATCGATAATTCCTACCGTCATATGCAACCCCGACCATTCATAGATCAAATAAAAGCTATTCAGACTGATACCCACCTCTTGGTTAGTATGGCGTTTCCAACTGTCCAGTCTATTACTCGGCGAGCCGCTGATGCTTTTCCAGAGCCGGATGCGAGATATCAACAGCCTGGAGGACTTCATCTCCCCTTCCTGCAACAGTATTGGAGTAATGTAAACAGATGGACGCATTGTCAGAAATTATTTTATGCATTACGATAGCAGAATGGACAATCCTACACTGATTTTATAACAGATTTATGTATAGAGACTATCAGTTAGACGAATCTCTAGCTGATTCATCATGGTCCACATATTAACAAAAAAGCTTCCTTTCAATGTTCGTATGACACTGGCAGTATCTTCGATTTCCAGTTGTGAAGAACTGATAGAACATTTACATTCTATCCAATCAGCTACTTCTGAGCCAAATCATATAAATAAAAAAGCAAGAATTTTAATCAGCAAAATAGTAATTTCAAACAAAACAGTAATAATGAAAATCATATAGCAAATGCTAGAGCAAATGCGCAAAGAGCGAAGTATACTGAAAATAATAACAGAGTTCATCATTTGATAATAATTATAGAAATAAGTTTCAATACCGAAACAGTAAACAGCATCACAAAGAGGCATATTATGATAACAGAGATCACTGGAATAGAATAATAAACAGAAAATAACTTTCACAAATCAAGAGTAATTTCACAAAACAGGACGAAAATAATCAAAATTAAACAGAGCAAATACATCATACACAATAGCACATACAACAAAGACAACACAAAATCAACATGCAAATAACCCCCCAACCAGAAACAAAGCTTCTAAAATACATGGATAATGATACCCCCGATATATGCATACAAGCTTCAATGAAGCAAACAAAGAAAAGACGATACTTCAGCAAAACATAATAATGCAGGAACGATTCACCAAAAATAGCTATTGGAAGAAACAAAACCAACACCAAAACCACCGCCCGCCACCATGAAAATTAAAACACCAGCAAGCATCAGCTTATAGGCATACTATTACCCACCGAAGGATCACTACCAAAGATATAAATAGTTACCAGGAGGAGACCGCCACTATGCATCCGCGCACCGAGCCTACAACGCGATCAATCGACCCCACCGAGGCACACCAAGGATGGGAAGGAAGACACCAGTGAGTACCGGGAGGACAACATGCAGATCGGAGGAACGCCCACCGCAAGGCCCGGAGACGGAAACGCCCGAGGCAGACACCGGACGACCGACTGCATGACCGACTACAGGAGAAAAGAGACATGCACCGCAAGGCCGGAGGCGGAAAGTCAAGCGGAAGAAAAAGAAGTACGCGCACGACGATACCAGCCGCATGCACGTTTCAAGAGGCAACGGGAGGACACCGGACCGAACCAGGATGGAGGACCGGAGATCGACGGCATGCATCCGCGGCACATTCGCTTTAAAGCAGAAGATCAGCGATGTGACCGGCAAAATGGACATAATAAATGGAATGAAACTGGAGCTACTGAAGGACTAATATGGATTCATACAGGGATAAAAACGGAACTGAAAGGAAAACTACGATTGAAACATGCATGGATGATAATAATAAAGTGGACTACGTATTGAGTTGATGAAGGATAAACAGTGTTTAAGAAGAGTAAAAGAAATAAGAATTATAATAAGAGAGTGAAAGTACCTGACTATTACATGTTGAGACCTTCATGTAGCAGGAAGAAACATCAAGATGGCGACAAGTGACAAGCCGAAGCCAACGTAAACCAGCTGTACACTACGAAAACCAGAATAGTCAATGCCTATTAAATCATCAAAGTTGATACCCCGAATAAGAAGATCAAGTGTCATATAAATGTGAATTGCATGTAGAGATATTATAAAGATATTATATTATTATTATTTATGTATAAACTATTAAGAAAATCATTAAAATTATCCGCCAAATGATCAAACCGCATAGTTACCACCAAAAGCATTAATCCCAAGTCTCAATGTATTAGAGGAATAAGAAGTTCTTGTTGATAAAACCTACCAAAGATTATCCTTAAAAATATCCATTATATGAAAACAAAGCCCAATTTCTGCAAGAGAATGAAATGAAAATGTACAAGTCACTGTTCTATGTTGAGGGAGAAAATATGTTATACTCTGCAAGTCGGAGAATTATCAGTTTGTTAGGTTGGCAATGATTTTGCACCAACATTCAAATGTGCTTCTGGCCTGAGGGCAGAGCGTGGATTAGAAAAAAGATTTATATTATGTATGGAGGAGGAGATAGTTTATATTGTGTATTGTGTGTAGAAGGAGATTGGCCGATGTAAGGCGTATGTATTTGAATTGAATTTATTTATTGTTGTATATGTTGTTGAATTGTTAGGAGGTAAGATTCTCAGTAGAGTTATTAGCAGACTTTGTAACATATATGATTCTGATCCAAAACCAACTGGATCATAAAATTTATATTATATTCTCGAATTGTCGTTTTAAATCAGAAATCAGAGGGCGTTTTGTGTCACGTGGTAATTTGAAACCACCAAATATTTCTAAATGAGCCAATAAAATGTAATAGAACTATAAAATTGGAAAGAAGGTTAGACCTATCTAAAGAGTAAATCAACTCAAATCAAGTATTATTAGTGATTAGGAGTAATAGCATTATCAACAACGATAAGAAAATATGTATTATTGTGATTTAATAATTATGAGAACTCATTGGTAAGATCAAAAAATTATAAAGCGGCATAATTATTATTGGCGGATTACAAAAATAAAAAATAAAATAAAATGCATGAACATTGAGGTTAGAGTTACTTGTTTACGTTTTGAAAAGAATTAGTCGATCTTGGATAAATCGATAATTATCCGAACCAATACTGAATGAATCAGCTGATTATTCGATCAACCCATATGACGGTTGAATCATATAAAATTCACTCATAAAGGATATATTATGTATACTAAAGGAAGTCGATGTGTAGAAATACAAATAACTATTATTTCTGTATAAATATTTATTATAATCTAAAAAAGCATGATAAATCAAGAGTATAAAAAACTCATATAAAAACTAAATGTATTATCTATTAAAATCGTATGTTACGATTTATTTATGAATTCAATTTAAGATAAATACCCCATATATCTGTATAAAAACTTCTTTTATTAATTTTTTCTATTATAAAGCCGAGGAAGCCCTGATTCCCAAGGCAACCAATTGTATTGAGTCTATTAAATTGAGGGCCAATCAGAGAGTAGCTTATAGAATTATTCTAGGAAGAAGCAAATTTTTCTGAAAACCTCTTTCTTCTGGCTTAAGATCCCAACCCGAGAGGATGCACATGGAGTTTAGGGTCTTTTCTTATTCCTTTTAAAAATTTTTTAACGAATTATTAAGCCAAACCCTTTTTTAAATGTAATGTATGTTTGTTGAATGTTAATGTTTGTGAACTCAGTGCTGTCAAAGAGTTCGTAATTGTAAAGATTCCCATAAAAATAGCTTTAATTCGAAAGAAACTTATAAAAATCTGGACCACACGTTAGCCCAGCAGTGACGAAAAGGAGCCTACCTAATTAATTATTGGAAATAATTAATTCAATCCACGAGAACATCCAGAACTTCAGTCAGTGAGTGATAAGTCAAACCAAATGAGCTCATTTGTCTACGTTCAGTGGGGTAATAATTAATAAAAAAGCGCTATTCCAATTAATTAGAGTAAAAATAAAAAGTCACCACGTGTTGAACAATATCACATAGTTCACAAGAACATTTTATAAATTTATTTATTATATGTAGGAAGCTTACTTCCATGCACTGCCCGAATTCATATTAAAAGCCCTGAGATCTCATATTTGAATATTAATTTATTAAATATTAATTTTGTTTATTGAACCAAGTATATCATATCAAACTTATAGACCGAACAGGTTTTTATTGGTAGAATTTTGTATTGATTGGAAGTCTAAGTACCAGTATTAAATATAATATATTTATGAATTTGAAATTCATTACTGTGAATATTAGCAAAGCCTGTGATAATTATTCAGATTTTAAAAAATAGATTATTTAAGTGAATTATAGTTATATCGAATATTTTATGCACATTTTTTCTATGGGAATATATTTTGTGTTTTATGTCAGCATACAAACTTATAGAATTTTTTATTATATCCCAATTCATCTCGTGTTATATAGTTTGAGCTGTTTTGGTACCAACAAATATTTAGCAGCACTTAAAATCATAGAATCAAATAATATTAACCTTATTCAGAGCACTCAATATTTATCATCCTTTGATGATATTCATTTCATCAGCCAGAACAAATATATTAAGAAATTATATTAATAAGGTTCCAGTTATATCATATAAGGATCCAGAGAGCTTCAAGAACTGGCGTTGTAAGTTCTAAGGAATTTTGAAAGGGTATATTGGTGAATACTTGTACTCACGACGAGCGTTTTAAGAATCAACTAGAAACAACTATAGTTGGTCCTGATTATTCTCTAGTGGTACATGGTTACTGATAATCAGTCATCAAATATTCTTTTAATTTCCTTACTGGTATTCTTCAAAAACTTCATAGAAGCAGCGGTAAGAATTATCAATCCCTGGTCCTTGAACCTTATGGTGATTATTTGTATTTATAAAATTCATGTTTCTACCACTGAGCTAGAGCTGAGGTTTGAACCCAGTAATTTTGCGAGCCGGAAGGCCTTAATTTTTTTGTGAATTTATTCGCAAAAGAGGGAATTTAGAGACTGCTCTTATAAATACCAGAAACATCGTATTATCTGTGAAGGAATTGCAATCTATAACTTCTCACAATAGCTTCATAACGTGGGACTCTATCATAAGAGATAACCCCCCCAGGAGCACAACTTCACAACATGAAACCGTAGGTTAATCATTTTTAGGAGACATCTAATTGGCCAAGTCGTATGGGTACCCTATACTCCCTTACAAAATATTGGAATATCATTCCAAGCGAAATGAAATCCACAAGAAACCGTGGGTTAATCATTTAACAGTGGAGACATCTTATTGGCCAAGTCCAATGGGTACCATGGGTACCATACTCCCTTACAAAATATATATCCATAAATATTATGCCAACGGATCTATGGGTAGTAAGTGACCAATATGTTTTAAAGCATCTACCTACATTCAAAAATCTACTTTGTGAAAATGATTAAGGACTGAAAATTTTGTGAAGTGAACAACTACAAGACTTAACCTATTTCGGACTATGTGTAACCTTATCTAAATTTGAGAGAGGAATAGCTCAAGGTTACCATATTATTTTTTCTTTATCATTTTGATGATGTACTTGAATGAATCAATAAAGAATAAAAAATTATACATATAAACTTGGTTCTTCTATTGAAATACTGAAAGGTAAGTATGATAAGCTTGGTACGGTATATACTAAATAATATCCACTACTAAAAGTCAATGGGGAGAAGTGATATTGGTTTCTTACTACACTTGGAAACTATGATGACATAACATTATGACAATCTTGTTTAATTCAATATCATATTTGACCGAGCGAAGTGAGGTCTAAGATTCAAGTCGACAGTTTGGCATTTCTCTTAATGTTTGAATGTTTGAATGTTTAAATGTCTATATGTTGCGCATTTACGGCGAGACGCGGTAATAGATTTTCATAAAATTTGACAGGTATGTTCCTTTTTTAATTGCGCGTCGACGTAAATACAAGGTTTTTGGAAATTTTGCATTTCAAGGATAATATAAAAGGAAAAAGGAGCCTCCTTCATACGCCAATATTAGAGTAGAAATCAGACTATAGAATTATTCATCATAAATCAGCTAACAAGTAGTGATTACACAGATGTGTGGAGAAGCCAGTCATTTGCTGTATTTCCATAAGGTCTATAGTTTCAATCAGGTACTTGTGGATGAGAATACTGCGTGAGGTCTACTGTTCACAGAACTACTAGTCTTACTACAAAGTAAGAATCAAATCAAATCTTTGAATATTTGAAAACTATGTCCATCAGGAGCGTTAGTATTACTAGCATTCCACAACAGTAGTCGATGTCTTAAAACTCGTATAGAATGTAGAATAAGAATCCAACTACTAACTACTAGCACAGTACAGAGCAACCGGTCTTATCGATTGTATTCATTTGAGTGCGGCACAGTCACAGCCAGAGCAACCCAAGTAGCGAAGCCTGCTGCCAACTTTCACCCGATGTTTCATAAGCTACATTATACATATAGCATACTTTTATCACTATTATATGGAGAGCAGGTCTGGCATTCGTCATTTACAGAGACTATAGAATCAGACTCTTTATTTATAGTCACTGAAGCTTTTAGTCATTGAAGCCATTTCCGAAGTGGCGACTGTTATCTGCCAGGATTGCGGATCCTATATAGTATGCAAAAGAGCATTTGCGTTTTTTCAATATTTCAGATAGGAAAAGAAACAGGCAAGTTCACTCATGTTATTTGTCAGTTTTCAGAGGAATAGATATTGTAAAGTACTTTATAGGAGCCTCCAACTGTCAAACACTTCTTGCACAAGAAGTATTCAATATTTCTGATTCCATTGAAGTGTGGCAAGATTAATAGCCACCCACTTTATTATGAGAGAAAATAGATTCCATTCCCTAAAGTTATGCAACGTTTGGTGCTTATGGAATAAGAAGTGATTATAGTATGATATATCCTTATCCTGGCAGGCTGCCTCCCAGAAGTTCCAAAGCAATACTATAGAAAAATTTTATATATTACTACTACTGTAGTAAGATACGATTGAATTTATTTCATTCATTATTGTACTGAGAATGTTACCAACATGAGTCCTATATTATTTTGTGCTTGGGTAAATGAGGGGGTTAATGCTGAGAGATGTATGTACTAAGCTGCGTACACATATACGCACTTCCAACCCGCACCGAGCACGCTCCGCCTTCGTACCGCCCTCGTTCCTCCATCGTACCACAGTCGCTCCGCCCGCGCACCCATCATGAACGTTACGGAAGATGTAAGATCTTCTCGCGTTCCCCGGTCGAACCACTGTTGCTCCCCGGTCGATCATCAATCGCTCTGCTGGAGTGGCGTTCGGTTGCGGAGCGGAGCGAAAGTCTGTACGCACCTATACAGATTTAGGAGGATTCCGAACCACCTGGATGAAATATTGAAGCTGTTAGCAGAAGCGGTTGCAGCACAGAAACCTCTGGTTTTGCTGGCAACGCCTATAAGGTTATGGTGAGAGAAATATATTTATTTCATTTTTATGATCAAGTCATGTGTATGGTTTTAATAGTGTATTTGTCTACAGATGGAAATCACTAGGATGTTGCAATTATTCAAATGCTAATGATTCAACAATTTTATTATTAAACGAGAATCCAAATTAAATGCTGTAATTCTTCCTGAAGACTTCTGCCACTGCAAACAGGGTAAACAGCTATAGTGCGGTCCACGTTATAATGACAGTATTTGATCAACTTCGGTTTTGCTATCCTTGTCTATCATTCGACAAAGCCGGTGGTACTATCCTTTTCTTGGTCCACAACGATGACAATTATGTTTTTGACGGTGTAAATATAGTTAATTAATGCAGAGAATTGGCATCGCTATTCTTCTATCTTTATCCACTGCCATTATAACGTGGACCACACTATAGATGGAAATTCGATGAGCGCTACTATTCAAGAATTATTTGTTCCCGGGCTGACAAATAATTTTTGAATAGTAGCGCTCATCGAATTTCCATCTAGCTGTTTACCCTGTTGTCAATATTTGCAGTAGTAGAAGTCTTCGGGGTGATTTACACCATTTAATTTGGATTTTCGTTTGATAATAAAATTAGTGTATTTGTTTTGAAAATTGTACGATATTATGACGAATTTGAATTTGAATCGATCCCAAGAGCAGACACCCTTACATGAGAACAAGAGGACGACGCTTATCTAATCTGTGGGATTATAAACCGTTCTCCCCGCGAGGACAACCAGTTCCTAAGGGCAGGGAAACATGAGGCGTTTTTTCAGAAGAATCGTCCACCGCTCTTTTCGAAGCTTGCGTACGGACACACGGAGCGTCTCATTGAGCGTCACATCGATTGGCGGACGAACGACTTCTGCTAGTATAGGGCTCACATTTTATAGCGTCAATAGCCAAAGGCCAATACAACGCTCCTCGAAAAATGAAATACTCCAACTCCAGCTCTATCTGCATTTGAGGTGATATGGTGTCGAGCCTGCTAGCGACCGCCAATGAAAAGGCGGAAAAACATGCGACGGAGGAGGCTGTTATATCTGACGAAGCGAAAAACCCGTTTGTTTCTTCTTAGGTCCTGGTACTTTCTAGTGTTATTTACTTTTGGTACCTTTGGTGATACTGATACCTCAAACCTCTAAGTTATTGAATTATTCCAACAAAATACTGTATCTCATAATGCTTCAGTTTTACGACGATTGATCATTTCAATTAGCTCACCATAGAAAAAATATATGAAATGAAAAATACAAAGAACAATGCAAATAGCATTGTGCTAATAGTGAAGTTGTGTTTCTTTTCTGGCTCAAATTTTTTCAAAATTACTCAAAAATTTCCAATTTGCAGATATATGTGAAATATTTTGTTTTTAATAAGTTTTTGAATATCATAATTTAAAATGTTTAGTTTAGTCATTAGTTTTGAAGTGGAAATTGGACTTTTTGAAGTGAAAAGTGTGTTTGTAAAAAGTTGTAAAGTTTGTAAAAATGTAAAGTTTGTAAAAAATTGGGAGAAGACAGTTTTGGACTATGCCTGTTGTCTTCTCCCAATCATATTCTATATAATAATTAAGATTTGTGATTGTCAATGAAATAAATAAATAAACATTACAAATTATATGAGCAATACAGAGGAGTATATTCAGATTGATTGTAAACCGTACAAACTTTGTAAACCGTAGTAATATGTTACATGGTTGGATAAAAATGTTCCCATTACTTTTACAGTGAAGCTGGAAACAAAGGCATCGATTAGAAGGACCTTGCCCAATTAGAGAAAACGTTGAGATTTATTTCGGCGTAGCCTACAAGCTTACAATACAAACAACATTGATTCACACATAAAAAACACTCATACACATACAAAACCTACACAAATCTTAATCAGGTGTAATAGCTTCTCTAGCTGATGGCAGAGTTCCAAAAGAATACACGCACGTTTGAAACTGAGGTGATAAACTGGTCTGAAAAAGTACAATTTAAATGTCGGTCTGTGGAAGTATTTACAACGGCTGGCAAATTACTCAAGTTAATTGCTTACAACGACAAGCAATTCCTAATCTAAAACGCCTCGTGGAATAGAGTTTTTCCAACTCAAGGCATACACGATTTTCCTTGAGGAATATTGTATGTACAATGAACACAATTCTTTCTCAATGACCTCAAGAGGAGATTCCATTTCAAGAAGAGAATATATCACGTGCATGGGAATCCTTATTCTATTTCAAAGTAACCAAGAACTAAAAAGGCTTTTGAAATGAAATATTTGACAGTTGAGTTTATTATTAAAAGGAGATGTTCACTTTAAATAGTACATCGATTAGCTTCAAATTCTTCAGAGAGGCAACTCCTTGTACTGTGCCTATTGTTGCCTTTACCCCTCCTCAAAACACGGACTAGTTTCACATTAGAGGAGTTATTTTCAGGGGGTGTATTGAAATAAATTTGAACTGAATTAAATATGAACAAAAATCACTCAACTTAAATTACAATTTAAAATTTTCAAATGAGTTTTAATATTACGTGAATTCATTGGAGGTGAATGAAACAGATTATTCAAATCAAATCTATTTTTATTCAATGATATCACTCACATGACAAATTCCGTTACACAAATGATTATTGAAGATCTATTACAGATCATTGAATACAATACTGTTTGCTTAAGAAAAAATCTTGTCTGCAAACAGGAGTGAATTACATTCAGAACTCAACTAAAAATGCTTATCTATAAACTCAAAAGAAAAAACTTATCTTAATTAAATCTTATTATCTTAGTTCATCTCACACACACACACACACACACACACACACACACACACACACACACACACAACCACACACCATGGAGAAATCATGAAATTATTCTATACACTTAATTCGGTTGCAAATGTTGAAGATGTAAAATTTATATATAAATGATATTGAATTACAATGTAGATTATGTGGCTTATTGTAGCACGAAAAAAATTGACTGACCAGGATTATATTGTAGAAAATTATACAGCAACTCATATGTCTCATCTTTGAGAATGGAGGTGAATAAACACTTTACATTTGACCTTTCCAAAACAAAACTTTCGCCTAGAATAGGCTTCACAGCGGTATGACCTTTGCTCCCGTAACCCTACTGCAGCGGGGCAGCTCGGCGTAATGCTAATCAATATAATTATTGATCGCAATTAACTTCCACGTCAGGATTATAATCAGAAATTAATTTAAATGTACCATGCCCATGATGTAACCAGTAATTCGACTAGTCTGGTGATTTACCAGACATGTCTAATGTCTGCTATAGTTCAAAAGACTTGTTTGTATTACTCATTCCTCAATGACTAAGTTGGAGCTTTGAAATTGACTGGGAAATATTTTTCAACTAAGACAAATTTCGTGTGATTGAGAACTGGGGGTGCGGATCGCTTCAACACATGATTTTCTATAGGATAATGTCTAATATTATGATAAAAATTAGAGGATATACTAGATAGTCTAGAACATAACAATTTATGGATACAAGATTGTGGAATCTAGTAGATTTACGATTGTAGAATTATATTCCATATGAGTAAATCAGAATCTTGTAGATTTAAGATTGTAGAATAAATTGTAATCCATTATGAGTAGATCAGATTCTAACACTGATATTCAGAGATATTATACAATTTTTGTCATGACCACAATATAAACAACAGTGCTTTTTATTCCTCCAGCTAAACGAAACCATAGAATAAAGATACCGTTCAAATTTAAGATTATTTGTCTCCGACAAAACATAGAACGAAAATCTGTGTGAGCAATGAGAGACCCGTCTGCTATTGTGTAAAACAGTGGAATATTGTGTAACAGTAGCTCTGAACATCATTTTTTTTAGTAAACAAGGAGTATCAAAATGAAGACATTAATACCAAATGATAGCCCACTTGTCTAGAATGCCATACACAGAAACTCGTTCCATTTTTTACTCGTTTTCCTGTCGAATTCCACGCAGAGGCGTCCAACATCTTCAATCAAGAAAACCTATTTTCAGAAATCACATAATCAAGATAGGATAACAGAACGTTCAACGTTTTATCATCTCATTTTATGTAAGATTCTGGTGACATTTCAAGAATATCTCGTGTATACATACTGTGGCTTATTAACCTTTCAATGATATGAATATTATTTCTCTTTTTGATTTCTGACTTGTCCATCAATTTTACAAGCTCCTGATAATTCAGTAAAAACTCACAATCGTCTAGTTCAAACACACCCTACTTTCTCCTACAATCATTACCAGAAAGCAATTGCAATAATAATTATCTACTTTTATGGTCTTAACACGACAAATCCGCAACTGCTAGAGCTACAATTGAATGCACTAAAATGTGTAGCATAAACCGTAATAATTTGTGCTGGCTATGTTTTTTAGTACAGGGGGAATGTTATCAACCTCTTGAGACAAATTTTACATGAAGTTAAACAGTAGAATCATAATATTACAGGGGAAAGGGGAATTCTAAGACAGGATGTAGTATAAAATGTAATTACATTCTATACTCTCTGGTAGTAACTCATAAAATAGTCGGATGCATTAATAAATTTCGAATTACTTCCTAGTAGGTCTAACAGTTTATTCAGCAACAATACAAAATGATGGGGGACAATTCACTGATCTAGCAGTTCACTTATTTACCAGCTATCAATGAACTTTCTTTCCCACGTTATGCAGCAACCTAGAAAGTCGGAAAACTTGTACAGCTCAGTTGAACAATCAAATTACAAACTTCAGAAGTAAGGTAAGCAGTTTATGACTCGTAATTAGATACATTAGTCTTCGAGATAACTTAGTAGATCTTACTAGAAACGGAAAAGAAAATTCAAATAATACATTATAAAGCAAAGTTGATGACAGGTAAGCTACAGTGTTTCGCCATTTTAACAGCATAATTCAGCGTAAGCACCAGTGCCCTTTCAAATGCTCCTAGTTTCAAATTACACAGTTGAGAAATAGTGAAGTTTAGAGCGTTTAGAGCTAGCTTGAGTGAAAAAGAGAAACGTCGCGTGGGTTTACATTCAACATCCGGAAACGAGTGCAGTTTTCGGTTTAGTTGTTAGGAAATCGCCTACCGCAAACCAAAGCTGCGGAACTGTATTCGCGTGACACCAGGTTGGCTTGACCACTTGATCCTCGCTCGACCAAGTGCACTCCACTCCTTAAACGGCCGCAAATCGCTGCTTAACACTCTTTTGTACTGCGACTGAATTAAAGTTGAAAACTCTCAACGCTAACTACCCAATCGCTGTTTCTTCCCGTCACATCTATTGTATCAGGGTTAAGTGTTGTACCTCCCCTCCTGGGTCTCCATTTTCTTCCTGGACATTTTATTTGATCGCATTACTTCAATGAGGATTGATTCAATGATGAACTTACAATGATATACTTTGATAATTCCACATCAACGTCATAGATAGAAGAAGAATGATTACATTGATTACATGGGGGTTACAACATGAAGTTAAATAAATGAAAATATTAGTTACATGATACCAGTCATGCTCAAGCTCCAGATATTTCATGATATTTCTCCTCTTAATGAAATATATACGACGTGTAAATAATATAGAGAGTCATATTTATGGGAACCCTTCAATAAGTTGGAGACTGTTGTAGATATAATACTGTAACTTTCAGGATAAGTTATTGGTCAAATACTCTACCTTTTGACGTACAACTGAATTTCAACCACCCATTGATGACATCATGATTGATGTACATCATTTTAAAGGCCATTTTAATGACGTGTCACATGCTGTGCGAGCTCTGCCCGATTATACAGCTTTATGAGACAAAAATTGAACTAAACAAAACTACAAATATTTCAATTTATAGAATCAAGTCTAAAAAATTAGTATCTTATACACTGCATGGAACAAACAAGTTTACTCTACACAATCATAATCCCCGATGAAGGAAAAATCACCCTTCAAAGCACCGTGTATCATCCTATTGATACAGGATAATAAATTTATACAATTTGTTGATCGGGATTATGGAATTCAATACAGGAGGCCGTGTGAAGAACGTGAACGTTATAAACGTGTATTGTTGCTGATGGTACATATTGTGAATACCCAATAATTATTAGTTCTTGACTTGAAATGGGTGGGACCTAAATGGATGGGACAGCACAGAACTAATTTTGATAGATGGAATTGATGATATGAGAGGCAAATGGAAATTGAACAATTTCGGTTCTGGAAACTTGATTTATCATAGAACTACTGAAATTTCTCAATTTCCATTTTCCCGCATCTATCATTTACAACTATCTAGATCTAGAAATAAGGAAAAATGACAATATCAGCTCTTGACTTGAAAATCCCCAATTCAATCCTACATAACATGAATTTTCCTGAACCAAAACTCCTCGATCTCCGTTTGCGTGACAAAAACGAGGAGTTGTTTTGGTGCGTTGTGTACTCTGACAGAAGGTGCGGCGGCATCTCACTCACGACTGTGAATACTGTCCTTGGCGTTGTGTGTGCATATTGTTCAAAAACAATGAACGACCGAGTCCTTCGACCCGCCTGCCAGGTGCCAGCTATTAGCTTAATGACTGTTATTGGCACGGATAAGAAGAGTATCAGCCACCGACACCAGTCACCAGTCGTGCATAACTTCTCTTGGTTCGCAAAGAAAAACAAAAAACCCTGTCAATCTTTTCCTGCTGGAGTCTACAAATGACAATAAACAACGCAGGGGACTCGCAAATGACACCAGAATGTTTACTTTACCTTCAAAAATACGTTGTTCCATCAAATGCTTTTTTTCTGTTGTATATTTTAGGTTATAATAAGCGATCCTGCAACTGAGTGACCTGAATGACCAGGAGGGTTTAATCAATGCTATCTCTTTTGTAAGCTCTAGGCTATTATAATTCAATCCTACAACTGAATCACCTAGTGCCGGTTGCACAAAAGCCGGTTTAATTTCAACCTTGATTAATTCCACGAGAACCAATCAGAGAAGCCGTCTTTTCAAAAAAGGTTTCTCGTGAAATTAATCACAGTTAAAATTCAAGTGGCTTTTGTGCAACCGGGCCCTAGTATAGGAAGGTTTGATATTCTCGATTTATGACATTACAATTTTATGGCTAAGGCTATGCTACGTCTGTCAATATTTCAATCTTTTTAAAATACTGTATCCTATTTGATCGTTGATTTTACTTATGTAACGCTTCTCTTGAGGTGAAATGAAGAAGATGTGAATTCCACATAATTTTATGAAATAATTATGTGGAATTAAAAACTGTGGAACTAAAATTGGTCCTAATTTTATGAAATAATTATATGGAATTAAAAACTGTGGAACTAAAATTGGTCCTAATTTTATGAAATAATTATGTGAAACTGACTAAATCTCTTGCATATCAACTTAATATGGAGAAATTCCACAACATCTATGTTTCCAACGTAAATTTCAAGGCTGCTTTTATTTATCTATTTATTTATTTATTTATTAATAATCATTACATTAGATCAATTTTGGGAATAATCCCATTTGACAGGTAACTTGTCAGTACTAATACTAAAATACATACAATCAAAATAATAAAATATTTATTCAGGTATCAAGTTTCGTATCATTAAGGATGGTAATGATATATATTATATATAAAAATCAAATTTCTTGTGAATAAAATTCTGAGATTGCGTATAGGCTTTTCTCTAATAACATTCTTTTGACTGTCTGTTTGAATAAAATGACTGATTCAATGTTTCGAATGTCTGTTGGCAGCCTATTATAGAGCCTCATTCCTGAATAAAATGGAGTTTTTTCAAAAGCTACATTTCTATGGATTGGAAATGCAATAATATTTCTATTTCGAGTATTATATTTATGATTATCTGTACAAAATTGGAACTTATTGATATTTACTTTAACAAAAACTACTAGCTGGTAAATGTAAATGGAAGGAAGTGTGAGTATGTTAAGGTCTTTGAAAAATGCTTTACATTATGAGTCCTTTGATCTCAGTCTACTACATGTGATCTGCAATTCAACATTTTTGTAGTATGCCTAAGCATCTCATCAAGTCATCAACAGCAATGATTAATAATTCCCTCTAAACAATCGTATTTTCTCTCTATTCCCTCTAAAGATTTCATCTAAATTCATGTGATTTTCAATTTAAAGATAAGTCTAGATTTCTCACTCAAATGATTTATTTAATCCTGGTTTTGGTTCTATTCCCTCTAAGATTTCCTGTAAATTTGTGTGCTTTTCAATTTATAAATCATAACCCTGAATTTCACTAAAATAATTTTCTCTTTTTATTCCCTCTAAATTCGTGTAATTTTCAATTTGCAGACAACCCTAAATTTCTCACTTAAATAATTTCTTTATTCGTTCTTTTCTCCCTATTCCTCTAACATATCCTCCAAATTCATGTGCTCTTCAATCAATAGAGAACCCTGAATTTCTTACTGAAATAATAACTTTAATGAGGGACTTACTTTTGGCAATGAGGCGAGGCACTGTTGTTTGACATCCCAAACGAGTTGGTCCTTTGGAAATTGTAGACACTTGTGGTTGTTGAGCTCTGGAACGTGAATGCGGACGAGAAGGTACCCATCCTCAGACTGCTCCTCTAAGCCGTCTTCCATTCTCTAAACACCATCTGCAACAATTAAAACCATCAATGTATGAATAACATGTCATTGTTGTTTTAGTTCGAGTCTCGCATAAATTTACAATTTACATAACATATTATACATAGATTAATTGGTGTCATATCTTACGAAGTCTTCTAATTAATCTTCTGCCTTCTGGTTAATAATTTAATACCTGGAGGAAACCTTTCTGCGTACATTCTATTCATAAATGTTCCTTCCATTGAATCCGGTATTCTGTAACTTTCCATTCAAATTTAAATTCCCAGCTCTGCTCGGTTATCTTCGTTTCTAAAATGATCTCTTCTTAATTCTGCAGAGGAATCGAATCTCCGCCGCTTGTGCTCTACTCAAGGAAAAATTTGGAAATAATGTGTGAGTGAATATTTCTCGAAGGAAGACTCAGCTCAAGTTTTATCAGTTCATGGATCATGTAAGCTATGTTCTCTTGATTCAGACGATTGGGTCCCAAACAAAACAAAATACTGGCATAATGCAACACGGGGAAAGGTTTCACAAGGAAGGAGACAATAAAATTTCAAGAGATCTCAATACCCAACAAGTTTGAAAAACATTCACAGAACAGGAGTGGGCGTATTGGAAAGTTGAAGATTGGGGAAATTCCAAGAGCATTCATTCATAGCTTACAAACCAACCAATAAAAAGACCAAGGAAAAGTTTGGAGTAAAATGTTAGATGTCGTAACATATAGACTTCTTTTTGACTTGATTCTTGAATGAAAATATCTTCACGTAAATCGTTCTAAGACATAATAAGAATAAATTGGAATTAATAACAATTGAGAGAATTAAGTGCCTTATGTCTTGTAGTCAATGAAGATTAGTTTGGTTTAGCTGCTTGAATAGAGAATAGTTTATACTCGGGATATAACATAAGAATTACAGAGTGAAAATAATATTTAGAAAATGTTATCTAGAATAGGTATCAATTCAGTAGTTAAACAGAGAACATAAACTATAATAATTTGTTAGTTTAATTTGTTTGTTTATAACTGGTTAGTCTTTTGATATTGTGAAATTCATAACGAATATAATTCTTAAGCTTGTTTTTTGATGTAGTATTTAAAGATGATGTTGACACCAAATGAATAATTTTCTAACTAATCCAGAAACAAAATTTCCACAGAGCATTTGAACCAGATAATCACATATATTTTGACAGTGGCCATTAAGCAATATGGACTTTTCCTTTCACCGGAATCATATTTTTAATTCTATGCTCACTTCAAGACCCGTTCATTGAATCGAACCAAGGACACTGCTGAAAGGAAATATCAATAGTACTAGAATTGATTGTATAGTCAGTCAGTGTCCGAAAATGGCACAGTTTAGTCCAATAAGAATTTGAAAGGAGCGGAAGAACAGTACCGTTGTGGTGAGATAAGTTCGTACATGAGGTGTGTTCTATTGCGCTTTCCGGACGCAAAAGATTCCGGTTTCCTGGTTTGATCACCGTAAATTGGTCAATTAAACTATTTCTTCATGTTTCTGACGAAATTGTATGACTTTTTCTCCATTCAATTGCACTGCTCTTGGTTCGAAAGTAAATTGCAGAGGCTCTTCACCAACACCAATCACAGAAAAGCTGAATGAAAATGAAACAATCTATGAATGACGGCCAGTTTTTGCACATCTTTCAGCACGAAAACACAATTTCGAGATAAATCTTAACGATGGTCTAATGTCCGGAGAAAAATAGTTTTTGAAAAATATTATCTTCAAGCTGTTGTTACACTATCATAAAATGAATTTCTGGTCTCTCAATTTTATTCTTGTTTGATAACTCTCTCCTCCATGTTTGGGTCTATTCAATTTTCCAATCTACAGTATAACAAAGCTTATTTCGGTTCTGTTTTGTTGGGAAAATGATAAACCCCCTGCCAACCGATACGTTACATCAGTTGGCAGTGCCAGAAATTATTTCGTAATTCAGTTAAGTTATGAACGAATATTCAGTGATAACGAATATTTCATTCAATTTATGATAGGAACTGAAACTTCAATTACAATGGAAAGTCATAATAACCATGAAATTTTCAATATATTTGGAATGTGGTATCAACAGATAAAAAAATACATAAAAAATAGTTAATTAATTCAAATTATGTGATATTAGACTGTGTACATGTCTCTTTTCTGTTTAGGGCTACATGTAATATAAAAATAAATACAAATCTCTGTACCCTTTTTGAATTATTTTATCACAACATGTTTCGGACATTCATGCCATTTTCAAGTCATACATTACAAGTCATTATTTTATGCACATTACATTTTTGTGAAATTCAATAATCACAGTTATCCATCCACTCGAGAAAAACTAAAGGCTAATTTCATTAGTCAGTATCCAATACCATGGCGAATAATTTCAGCTGCGGTGCCAGTTCGTGGAAAGTGGTTAATTATTTCGCGACACAAACCACCACAAGTGCTCTTTAACACGTTTCACACATTTCATTCGTTGAAAATAATTTATTCCGAGCGGAAATTCATCTTCTGCTGCCGAGTCAAACGGTAGCACGTGTGTGTACTCATGCGTGTGTGGTTACACATATGATAATTATTCTTTCTTAACGAGTAGGTGGTTGTTGTGTGTGTGTGAATGTTGTCGGGGTGGAGCTGAAGAGCATGAACGGGAGACAGGATCAGGATCAGGGGGAGGGTGACTGAAGGAGGAGGAGCAGGGATACAGGAGCCGGTAGGGTGAGATCAATGTTTCGCCCGGCGTTGCCATGGCAACAGTCGGCGCTCCCGCCGAATCTGAGACGCGTCGACCGATCTCTCTACAAAATCAGTCTACAGTCTACAACAACATAAATACTGAACATATAAACTCATTCATTCATCTATTCATTATTCGAATTGTCCACCTGAAAATCAAATTGTGAGTAGAATTATACGTGGAATAGCTGAATCATGTAAATATGTTTCACCATTACAATAGTCCTACAGAGGCTATATATTATAGCATAGAGAAACAAAAATGTAAACGTAAACTTAACGTTAACATATAGTCAAATAATATCAAAGAATACAGTGTTTTATAACTACGTATAGTGTATAGTGTATAAGTATAGTGGTGTTTTATATCTACTGATACAAAGAATCTTTGTGTTTTCATTATGGATAAATAGATCTCACCAAACACTGTGTCAGAACACTATTTGGATGTAACGCTCATTGACGGCTTAAATCATTCATTTAGAATACAAAAACCACAAGAATTCACTCTACAATTTATTTTTGAATCATGGTTTCATGCATTGTTTTGTGTTTCTCATTCTCTCAGTAATGTCATAGAGAAACAATAGCGTAAGTAGATATCCCATGGTATAGGGCGTTTATGTCGCAACTTTTACTGTTATCTCAAGCTGATAATCCACGTAGTTATTTCCTGTGAAGCTTTATGACGCTGGTAGTCTCTCATATTGTGCCGTTTATACACTCTTACCCGGTCAAAACAGTAAAAATCGACAGTAATCGGCTTGAGATAACAGTAAAAGTTGCGACATAAACGCCCTATACCCAGGGATATCTACTTACGCTATTGTTTCTCTATGATTATAGTCAATGTTTATTTAAAGTCACTGTAAGTGAGCCTGATTTAGACACAAAGATAATACCTGGAATATTTCATTATTTATCCCATTTACGAAACAATCTCATATAGAATTAATAGGAGAAGACAACAACATACTATCTTATAAATAAGATAATTATCTTGAATATGTATGTATTATTTATGATCAAATTCATTCATGGAAATCCCAGGAGTGGGAAAAGTTTTGGACGATTTCATGTTTGTTCTCTTTTCTCAAAGATTTTATATTATTAGTTTTCTCATTCCAATAGAACAATTTTTCATTTTATCAGACAACTGTGAAGTTGAGTTATCCTGGAAGAATGGAGCATAATTATGAAGAGCGGTGGTTGACTGATTATGATCGTTTGGTGAATACAAAGTATAGTACAGTCTTATATGGAATACATTTGGAGAAAAATTAATGTTATTGAATCAGTTTGAGAATAACATAGCAACATATTTATTTCATAAGATACACGATTTCATTGGAAAATTTAAATAATGGTCCCGAAAAAAGCGAAAAATCATATCCTTGAATATACTCATCGAATTTCATTCGATCATGTAGGAGTTGGAATTGCAATAACTATTCAAGGAGAATAATATGATATATACTGTATTCTAAGTTAATTACTAGACATAAATATGTGGCTCAATTATTATTTTGTTTCATCAATAATTCTTTGTTCTATAAAACTAATATCATTATTGCAAAATCTAGTATATCTCACAAAGTATTGTATAACGATTATTATTTAAACTTTCAAAAGTCTACATATGGATAATCGAATAAAACATTACTTTCAAAACCCAATTCATCTAATATTGAGCATGAATGTGTAATTGATGAATGTTAAGTGACACATAACCTAGCTACATTTGGACTGTTGTATAAATTAGAATTGGAACCGTTTTGGGCTTAAAAGCCTGTGGTACTTTTCTGTAAGTTGTGTAATTCTGGATGATTAAATAAATAAATAGATTTGATGAATCATGCAACTATCTATGAGATACTTCAGCATACACATTACTGTCAATATGAATTAATGGAGCTTAATGCCTGCATTGAAGACTTGAAGAAAGTAATGAATAGAAAGGCCTTGATTTTGAGGAATAGCAGCTACAAGGGCAAGCGATTAGCTAAAACCTAAAGCCGATGCAGTTAAGTCACGTTGAACCGTTATGCCGTGACTCAATGACTCAATACTTTGCATTTTCAAGTTCAATGAAAGTCATTGTTTCGTGATATGAATCAATTGCATGACACGTTGAGCAGCTATAATGAGTCTACTTGAATACATAATGAATCATTAGTATGAACTTGGAACTTGAATCCTATTACCAAGATCTACTCATCTACTTGGAAAATTTACACTATGAACAGAGATATTGTGGAGTTTCTCCATATTAAGGTGGAATAAAAACGAAACAAAACTATGTGGAACTGACAATATTGTTTTTATTCCACCCTTAATACGTGGAAACATATTGGAAAATAAACCTTGTTCTCATCGATTGAGAAAATTGGAAAATACAGTCTTCTGCCAAGTTATATATTCCCAATAAGAATGTGAAACTGCTGATTATTATGAATCAGCATAGTTCAAAACTATATCAAAAGCTGAAACCCACAATGGCCTGTTGAATTGACGCCTGAAGTGTAAGGCTATCACTGTCAATTTTGCCTTCAATTGCATCAAGCAATATTTCATAATTCCAGAAACTCTGATGATTTTATTAAATTTACTTGATAAAAATATATTCCAAAATATGTTGCATATTGTATTTCATATTCGTGTATTATGTTTTTTTTGGAAATGAATTGAATTGGATTATACGAAGATTCATTATTAGTTAACTTATTACTTGGTTTACTCACTTATTCACTCACTATATAGTATCAATCACTATAATAGTATCAATGTTACAATTCCACAAACTCAAGTTATTGTAGGTATAAATAAATATGTATTACAATACTGCATAAGGTACAGAAGAAATGCTACCTTTGAGGATAAAATGATTGGAAACTATCCTAAAATTCCCTATTGAAGTAAGAAAAAATCTAGTTTGAGATTTTTATATTTAGGAATGAATTCACCATCAAAATATGCATATTAAAAGTGGACTGCACAGCTCTGATAGCAAAGAATGGACTGTATTCTAGTTGAATGTTCAAGTACTAATGTTTTGTACAACAGTTGATAATGAACTAATTTTGATGGATTCAAGAGTTGTAAATGAATTTTTGTGTAGTTGAGAAGATGATATTGTGGTAATTATTCATATTAAATGAAAAAGACTAAGAAATTGTCAAAAAATCACAGATTTATTGATACTTAGAAAGAGCGGTTTCGGTTATTACACTATTGTCAAAGTTTATCAGAGATTGGCAATGGTGTAATAAACTCGAGTTTATCAGAGATGGACAATGGTGTAATAACCGAAACTGCTCTTTCTAAGTATCAATAAATCTGTGATTTTTTGACAATTTTTTTAGTCTTTTTCATTTGAGTTGTAAATGAATTATAATGTGTATAAATAATAGAGAGCAACACTCACCAGTGTGACATATACCAGTCTGATGTCTGTACTCAGCGTTTTGGAGATTATTTATTAAGGTTTAAGATGTAAATCAGGAAGGATAGAAATGGGACAGCAGACGTTTGATATTTTAATGTTTAGGAATAAATTCACCATCAAAATATGCATTATTATCAAGGTGCTGCCAGGGCCCTGTAAGTATTGTTATTGAGACTTACCAATTTATACCAATAGTAATGACAAGGCTTATAGTAATGGTAAGGGGATAGTAATGGCATATTTCTATTTCTGACCTTTCTATACCGATAGTAATGACAAGGTGATAAATCTGAAACTTTGTATAGAAAAGGAGGATTGAGTAGCCAGGCACCGTTCTGTGACGTCGAAGTCACTACAACTAACCGACCGGTCAGCGCCGTATTAATCGCGTTGTTTTTCCATCAGCTTACCGGTTTTCCGATTTTTCACACCGGCGCATCAGCCAACTTCTAGTAACGGTCGACATCCACAAACCCGTAAGGATCGTGCCGCTCATCATTACCAACACTCTCAAATTAAAATCACAACGGATTGTCGCTAATCTCTTGATACTCCCAAAAGCAATTAGTTTTCAATTTTCAGTTGCCTGAAACCTTCAAGTCACTCAATATCACAACCCTTTGTGAGACCTATTGATAATACTTATTGATGATAAGACTTTTTCGCCACACTGCACAGAAAGCAGCTGTTTTCCAGTCCCTACGTAGATCTGAAAGACATTGTTTGCAGACGACTCTCGTCTGACGTCAGAACAGGTTTCTTTCCGGCCTAGGCCGGAAAGAGTACCCTTTCCAGCCGCTAACATGGAACTAAGAAAAGTGATCAAAAAACTTTTCATTATTTGTGTTCATTATTCAATAATTAAAACATTTATAATAATATCATCTTATTGTCATTTGAAAGAATAAAAAAGTATAAACTCAACCTTCCAGATAATTGAACATCATCTTTTAGGTTATTTAGACAAATCAGAATAAAAAATAAAAATACTTGGACAACTTCCTGATATTCAGATTACCTCAGATTTGCTAGAGCTATCACCTTCCACTTCTGCTTTCGGAAGTTCTTAGTAAACAACTATTCTCATATATATGTATATTATTTTTGTGTGTGGCGAAAAATAGCGTTCGCTCCACGGGCAAAAATGTTTTTCCGGCTCTCAATCTTTTTTAGTCCTCGGCCTACGGCCTGGACTTGAAAACCGATTTTGAGCCGGAAAAATCTCATTTTCTGCTCTAGGTGCGAAATATACTAATACTAATACTACTGATACTACTATGATTATACTATGATACTACTATGACTAATACTACTATGATAAGACTTATTGATAATTGAATGTCTATCTAATCCATTTCGGAATTCAATGCAAGATAGTAGGCCTGCTTTGAAATTCATTTCCTCTTAAAGCCTACTCACTATTCCTCACTTATCACCTACAATGAGGTCCACGTTATAATGGCAGTGTTTGATTGGCAATGGTATTGCTATCCTTGTCTATCATTCAACAAAGCGGATAGCGCTATCTCTTTCTCGCTTTGCTCTGTTGCCAGATCGTCTTTTAAAAATTGATTAAAAAAATATTTCTTCTTAATTATTAAAATTCATTATGACATTATTGAAGAATATACTTTTTTGCTTAATAAAATATAATTGATTATTTTAAACGAAAATTAACAGTTAATATTATATCAATTAACCTGTATCAGCTACCGTCTATAGAAGGCATTGACAAGACAGACGATCGGCAATGTTATTCTTCTATCTTTCTCCAATGCCATTATAACGTGGACCTCACTATAGTTATCACACACTCTCAAGCCACTCAATATCACAAGCATTCAATGGAAAATGCTTCGAGGAGGTTTTGTTGTTCCTAAATATCATAAGACATGACCCTTCTAGGGATAAAGAGTTATTCAAATTTGCTATACCATGTCGATTGAATCCATTTTGGAATCCAATTCAGGATAGTGTGCACTTACTATTTCCACCTATCACCTATAGTGAAGACATGATATAATGGCAGTGGAGAAAGATAGGAGAGCAACGTTGCCGATCTTGTCAAAGCCTTCTATAGACGGTAGCTGATACAGGTTTATTGATGTAATATTTACTGTTCATTCTCGTTTGAAATAATCAATTATGCGGTATTTTATTAAGCAAAAAAATATTTTTTTCAATAATTTCATAATGAACTTTCATAATTCTTCTTCTCCTGGTGCTTATCCGTTACCGAATGTTGGCAATTATAACTTTGTTGACAGCCGCTCTAAAAAGTTCCGGGGTGGACACTGCAAACCATGTTCTCAAGTTCTTTAACCAGGAAATTCGTCTCCTACCAACACCTCTCCTGCCAAGAACTTTACCCTGTAGTACACATTTCAACAACTGATATTAAGTTCCATTCCTCATAATGTGTCCCATATACTCCAATTTTCGTCTCTTGACAGTGGACATTATCTCCGTCTTCTTATTGAGTTGTTGAAGAACCCTGTTGTTGGAAATTTTGTCCATCCATGATATTTTCAGGATTCGTCTATAGATCCACATCTCGAACGCTTCAAGTTTCTTTTTTGTTGTTTCAGTCAGGGTCCACAACACTCAACTCCATATAACAATATGGAAAATATATAACAACAGAGGAGTCTAATTTTCAGTTCAAGGGTCAAATTATGCGACTTGAATAATCTTGACATGATTTTGAATGCTGCTCTCGCCTTTTCAATCCGAGCCCTCACCTCCTGAGAATGGTCCCACTGCTCATTCAAAACTGTACCCAGGTAATGCACTCTCTCCACTACCCTACCATCAATAGTAAAATAATTAAGAAGTAGTTTCATAATTAAGAAGAAATATTCTGTTGATCAATTATTAATTCTACATTCTTAAAAGACGTTCTGGCAACAGAGCAAAGCGAAAAAGAGATAGTGCTATCCGCTTTGTTGAATGATAGACAAGAATAGCAATACCATTGCTAATCAAACACTGCCATTATAACGTAGATTTCACTATAGTTCACACATGCTCTTAAATCTCTCAATAAGCCTATCCCACCCCTTCGAAGGATAGTATTTTGAGGCATTAAATAACTCAATATTTTCAAGTTCTGAGAGTTTATTGAATGTAATCGTTCTATTATATTCGGTTTTTAATTAATTCAAATTCAAAATTTCTAGTTTATTTATTTCTGGACTGAAAAGTGCACTCAAATCAATTCAAGTGGATAGCATAACTTATGATTTTTATTCATTCATAACTCTACCTTCATTGTATTATCATTCATCCCATCATCATCACCTAGGCTTAAAATACTTCTAGAAAGTCGCCTTTGTAAAATGATAAATGGAAAAAAATAAATTATTGTCCCTTGAATTTCTTTCTTACTTGGAGGGAACAATTATTCGTTTCCATGATAACATAGTCATTTTTAGCCATGTCAAAAATTTGAAATCGTTTGATCTTCCGGGGCTGAGGTGAACATTATTATAACCAAATGCACTAGCTTCATTACATCCAATAATAGATTCATCGATTTTCCGTTGCAACGTGTACAGAATAATCCGCAAAAAACAATGGCTTTATTCAGTCAGGATGATCATAAACATGCACGCGCATTTGCATGACAACGCATCAACGCAAGATTACCTTGAGCGAACAGCGACTTGCAACCAATTTATGTGTCGCGCTTCTACCAATTCAGTAGCTGCATGTCACATCACTCCAATAGCCTTGTAGGAAATTACGTGGGCTAACATTCGCCGAGCATAGTCTCAAGTTCCGACAGCATTTCAATGTCAAGTTCTTTAGCGCGCTATTTTCTTTATTTTTCATATTATTCAGCTATTTATCCATTGCCTCATAAATAGAAACCAGTTGAGTCTATCTATAAAAATCAGTAGCATGAGTGGAACGCTTGAATAGCAAGAGAACACTAAATGCTTCAATGAAAGAGCTTGTGAAAACAGAATTAAGAATTTATATAAGAAATATAAATAATTTTAATATATTTATTTAGACTTTATTTTTACTTGAATTTGATGTAAAATCAATTGTATCAATCAATGAATAATGTTCAATTCCTCATGAGCCGATAATCGAAATCATCACCATGTGCTATAACTGATATTGTATTCAACTAAAATAGAAACTCTAGATCAGAATAGATTTTGTAGCATATTTTCCAAATTCTGGCATAGATTACCAACATTCTCCACTTGAACCCATGGAGAATTATAGCTTTTTGAATGCTTCTTCTTCTTCTTCTTCTTCTTCTTCTTCTTCTCTTCTTCTTCTTCTTCTTCTTCTTCTTCTTCTTCTTCTTCTTCTTCTTCTTCTTCTTCTTCTTCTTCTTCTTCTTCTTCTGGTGCCTTGCAAAGCTTAGAACGGTTTATTTATACAATGTAGTATTTATAGTATTTTTGTTTTGATGATTCTATAATGATTCAGATGGATTCTATACAAGACGTTGAGCATTCTGCTTACAGGAGTGTAGAATAGTGTAGGATCTGAAAATTTTACTTTGCCAGTAATTTACATTGATTCAGAGAAATTATTAATTTTTCAAAGTGATAAACCAATAGCACAGTCAACAGATAGTTATTAAATCCCTTGTGTGCCTGCAATAGATAAAAGAAATCGAAGGATAAGAAATTATTGAATTTTCTCTACTGTCTTCAAATAATGTCGCGACATTCAAAGTTTACATTGAATATAGAGAAATGATTTCAACAATCTGCGATCTGCCACACATCAATTTATAAAATATTACGAACAAGTAACCAACTCTCTCCATATTTAAAATCATAATTTTTCAGAAATAATTGATTCGACGAGAATTGATGGATTCCATAAGGTGTTTCTTTAAATAAGATTGGAAAAATGATTCCAACAGTCTGCGATCTGCGACACATCAATTTTTAAAATATTCACAAACTCTCTACACATTTGAAATTCTAATTGTTCAGAAATAATTAATTCAATGCGAATTAATGGATTCCATGAGGTATTTCTTAAAATAGATAATACAATATCTAAAATTTTTATAGAATATTATTATTGTTAGTGCATTATTGTATAGATAACTGATTACTTCCCTAGAAGAGCTGGATCTTCCTGAAATCAAACCAGAAAGATCTCCCAAATCCCACAATAATTCTATTTTCCATCAAAGTTAGGATGCTCTTAAGCTCGCTACAAACCAGATACGAGCAGAATTCAAAAGTCAAAAGCCCATAGTTCGAGTGAAACTCGAACAAAGAGAATGTTGAGAAGGGGTTGTAATGTTTAAAATCGCCGCTGTAGCCGAGAAGAGCTTCTTTGGAGACGTATCGAGTGAACTTTGAGCATATTTTGCTGGAGTAAACTTTCATCCCGGTGTTCTTTCTTTATTGTTGGAAAACAAAGGCCGGAGCCGTTCTTCAGAGGAGAAACAAAAGCGAGAGTGCATTGTCATTTGAAACAGGTGAATATACGGTCGAGCAGAAGTGGGGTGACATTTTACAGGTCGAATGTCGGTGGTATTTGAACGAGTGTGAAAGCCTCTCCACCATTATTGATTCCAGAAAAGCCCCAGCCAAAAGCCATGGACAGTCCATACACTCTCACACAAACACCAACACACTCTACTCTAACACCAACACACTCACCACCATACAACACAATCAAATAAGAATCTCTACCACTTTCTCTCCTCTCTCAATTTTTTATCACATCTTCCCACCTTTCTTCCTTTGCTATATTCTTATTTCCTCTCCTCCCTTACTTTTCGAATGCTTTCTCACCCTCAATATTTTTGAGGCTTCCAATCTCTAATATTAAAAAAAAAAACCATCGATTCATTGGTAATCACTCTGATGAGTACGAAATTTTTGGCATTAAAAATTGAAGTATAAAGTAATATCTTTTACATGTTATGTCATGGCCACCTCTAATTTTTGGCCCTGGTTTACAATATTGCAATGTCGCAGTGTAGGCCTATAATACATGATTGGTGAAAAAGATCAGCTGGTATTTTTTAAAATCTTTTACACCAATCATGTATTAGATTCTAGGCCTACACTGCGACGTTGCAATATCAAAGGCCAGGGCCTTATATTAGAGGTGGCTATGGTTATGTACTCTGGATTATTGCAAGATTCACAATATTTGAGAATCTCATTCCAAAGGAATTACTGATTTCCATACCACTTACATTTTTTCAAATCATTACAGTAGAACTCCATATTATCCGAACTCCTACTATCCGAATCACTTCCAGAAAAAAATTTGTCCAAAAAAAATCCAAGTGCGCTATTGTTATTGAGCTTACATTGACGGAGATGTTTAAAAAACAATGATTTTTATTTTTTAAACTCGTACATAAGTACATTCTATTTATATTTAAAACATGTGAAAATATCATGTTTCTCTCATTTAATTCAATAAAAAAATAGTGCAATATCAAAACGCTGTTTTTTCTCTCTCCAATGGCAATTTTATTAGAAAAAAACTCCGATTATACGAATGGGTCCCGGTCCCCATTAATTCAGATAATTGGAGTTCTACTGTATTAACAAAACCATTCTTGACATACATTTATTCTTAATGAAGTTGAAAAAACAAGTAAACTTACAATGTGAAGTCAAAATTGATTAATGAACCTTCCGGTTCTTCCTTTTCTTGATTACCAATATTATTGTACACTAGCAGGTAACACGTGCTCCGCAAGGGTCTATTTTAAAACTTGACAAACCGAAAACTTGAACCGAGTGGAATCTTGAAGAGTTTGAAATAGGCCTTGAACCATCCTCGGTTAATTAAGAATCTATATGCAAAATTTCAAGATCATCAATACAGTAGTTCAGACGTGATTATGCATCAAATATAATTTTCCTATCTCGTACGTGTATAAGCCAGTTCTTTCCATTATATTATATCTGAATCAATGATTGATGAATCAATGAACAAATAAGTGACTGCTTACATGGAAATTCACAATTCCGGTACTTAATTTCGAAATCTACAATGAACTTGTCAGACCTACACATTCAAATGACACAACTCGATCTAGATAGTCTAGCGGTAAGTATAATTCGGACTCCTTTTGAAAAGATGCTGCGAATTTTATTCAAGAATATATGGATGAGAATTGAAAATAACTTTAGGAAGCTAAAATCGACAATTGCAGACATTACACGGCCCAATTGCCACTGTGCAAAATTTGTACTGAGAAGGTATAAACAGTATCAGAGTGCAATCATACATTGTCAGTGATAAATCATTTTCGTGTACATGAAAAGCTTGTACTGCAAGCTATGAATTCTATTGAACAATTTTAATCAAATATCTAGCCTAGTTCTATTACTGAATCACAACTTTATTTTACTCGAACAAAATGTATAATTTTTACATTTAAATTATATAACGATAAGAAATATGGATTATGATCCCCGAGAGTATATGAAGCACACCGAAAAATATTGTTAAAAATTGCCTATCCAAATTCAAAACAATTAATAAATTAATATGGGATATGTAGTGATCCGTGGTCTAGTGGACAGAGTGCTTGCGTAGCAGCATAGAGATCCCGAGTTCAAACCCTTTCACAACCAAAAGTTTTTAACCAGATCACTCCCGTGTTATCGAATGACCATGTTAAATTGTCGGTCCCGACTGAATATGACAGTCGTAAGGCCAATTGACGGCTTAAATTATATATTCAGGTGAGGTGGGACCTTCCCACAAGGGACTCCCCACCAACAAAAGCTATAAGAATTTACTTTAATATGGGAAAAAGCAATTGAAAAATGAATGTAGGGTTTGAGCTTTTGAGCACATTGAGGTTGGCCCTGTTATCAGAATTGCAAGATCTTGATCACCAATATTGAAAATTCCAGAAATAATTTGCTCAGTGAAAATAGTTATAAAGCTATGAATGCGCACTTGCAATGATTACAGATACTACTCTCTTCTTTCCATGCCAACCCAGATTCAAAGCTAAAATCAATCACACAGACATCAGTGAGTTGTCAATGAAGAAAGTAGATGGATGCACCAAATTATCAACGGAAGATTGATGAAGAAAAGGACCATCAGATTGATTATTGAGATCAGGTCGACGAAGCATCTAGCCACAAGGAATAATCATAGGAAATGCAACGGTTCTATTATTGCAGATTGATTTGATTCGACCGATCATACTGTTCAAACTCCACTATGTTCTTGTCACAATTTAACCGGCTTTCCAATACAACAGCCTTGGGCGTTTTCATTCGTTTAAAAATTACTGACGCTCGTAATTTACTTCCAACAGTCGTCAAGCGGCATAACAGTACTGCGTAACCCATCGCTCCCAATTCGGCTTCAATTTTAAGCTCCTTGGAGTAATAGCTGTGTTACATGACATGTCGAATCTTACCATTCGAAACAATTTGATTAATGTTAGTAGCGCCGCTCCAGTGAAACAAAGTAGTGACAACTGTGCGGAGTGCGCCAAGTTATTTCACACTCCATTTTGCATTCATACACAATTGAGCAACTAATTTAGGTCCTGAGTCAACTAAAGTAATACAATTAGCTATTCAAACACGGCTCAATAACTAATTTGAATGTGGGGTCAACTAAATTAGCCCAAGGAAACCACTCACTTGTTTTGGTAGCAAAGCAATTCAAGTTACATTCAGCGAGAAAGCTGAAGCCATTGAGAAGTTCCATTGCGAAATTATCCACAAACCTACAACAACTTATGTATCATTCAATAAGACACGTGGATTTGTTCAATGTTGGTACAGAATTAATCAATTAACGCTACGTAATTATTGATCAGCAAGATAATTCGACACGAGAAAATAAAAGTATCGGTGAGAAATGTAGTCTCTAATTAAGTTTGTAGTGTGAATATTGATGTTGTAGAACTTGAATAGGCTTAGAACGTTGTCAAAAATCCACTTTAATTAGCACACGAAAGCATGCTCCTGTGAAATATTAATTTTTATTTAAT